>NC_137274.1:26463291-26915791 GCF_053477335.1 Acartia tonsa | reverse complement strand
CAATATATCAATTTAATTTATTACAGGTAAAAATCCTAGTGTCAGAAGCTGTGGCGAGTAGTAATCAAGGTTCCAAATAAATGACAAAAATTAAGAAGCAGAACTTTAATCTATCAATAATACAAAGTAGCTTGATGTCTGTCCGTCTGTCCGTCCGTCCGTCCATCTGAAGCTTAAGATCTCTGTAACCACAGGACCGATCGGATTCTACTCTTTAGGGTATATACCTTTTGGTCCTGTGGTGGTTTTAAGCTATTTTCTTCTTGATGGGACACCCCCAACCCCCAAAAAAATGAAAATTTCCTTCCCGAAAAAAAAATAGTTTTCTGGGGAAACTACTTCTCATAAAATGATTGGCAGCACCAGAAATTTTTTCAAATTTTTTTTTAAATGAACTCTTGGGGAAAAGCCCCTAGAGGCTATGGGAGAAGCCGCTAGTAAGTATAAAACAGATTGTTTATAAATTTGTTGCAAAACTGAGTATATATATACAGAATATACAGTAAAAAGACATAATTTTAGTAATTAGCATGATCTTAAGTTAACACAGACAAACATATAGGTAAATAGAATATACAGTAGGAAGACATAATTTTAGTATTTAGCATGATCTTAAGTTATACACACAGACAAACATCATGTTACTTTTATATAAGGATTACCATGTATATTATAACAAACTATCATTATTTTGCTGCCAACACAAAACTGGAATTTTTAAATTTTAGATTAACAAATTTCTCCCCCCTTCGCATTTTGAGGATATGACATAAGGGAAACCGCTCACAGAATAAAATGGAGCTTAACAAACTATAAAGAGTAAAGAGTTAAAATTTGGGGTCATGGAAGGAAGGTAACAAAGTTGTGGGTATTGTTGTATTTTCACAGTAGCTTATGAAAGGCTATTTTAGGTTAGGTTAGGTGATTGCACCGCAGGGTTAGAACTATGATTTGATTTTGTATAGCTGTTTAATTTTGATTCCTTCCCCCAAAATATATATAATGGGAAGGATTCTATTGTTATGTTACTTAACCCTCCCTAATTCTGTATATAATGATGCATCAATGTTGTGTGATTCCTTCCCTCAAAATGTATATAATGGGAAGGATTCTATTGTTATGGTACTAAACCCTCCCTAATTCTGTATACAATGATGCATCAATGTTGTGTGATTCCTTCCCCCAAAATATATATAATAGGAAGGATTCTATTGTTATGGTACTTAACCCTCCCTAATTCTGTATATAATGATGCATCAATGTTGTGTGATTCCTTCCCTCAAAATATATATAATGGGAAAGATTCTATTGTTATGATACTTAACCCTCCCTAATTCTGTATATAATAATGCAGCAATGTTGTGTGATTCCTTCCCTCAAAATATATATAATGGGAAAGATTCTATTGTTATGATACTTAACCCGTCATAATTCTGTATATAATGATGCACCAATGGTGTGTTATCCCTTCCCCCAAATATATATAATGGGAAGGAATCTATTGTTATGGTACTTAACCCGCCATAATTCTGTATTTAATAATGCACCAATGGTGTGTTATTCCTTCCCTCAAATATAAAAAGGGATGAAATCTATTTTTATCACCTTTTAACCTAACCTAACCTAATGCCAAAGATAGAAAGATTAGTATTGTTAAAACTTTAGAGTATAGTCCCTTTCGTGGCAACGCACCTTAAGGGGCGATTCTTCATTTTTTTCACAGTAGCTTTTCTCCTATGTCTAGCCCCTGCGGGGGGGCTCTGACACTGCGGGACAATCACCTAACCCAACTATAAGCTAACTTAACCTAAAATAACTCAAGGGGCGTTGCCTCGAAAGGGACCATAACCAAACTTCAATAAAATTGTTAATATACACTTTATGTTATTGGGAATTGTGAAGTTTCTCTACAATTGTTGAAACCAAGTAACGTCCGTCCGTCTTTCTTGTCCCTCACACTAGATCGAATAACCATAGGATTAGAACTTTCTAAAATCAAATAAATAGTGCATTAGAAAAAATAATAAATTCATTATGTTTAAAATGGTCACACAGACTTTTGAGCTGATAACGAATTGTAAAAGCAAGGTTTCAGGTGAATAGAATGTTTATCAAAACAAAATCACTCATTTCTAGATTAAAACTATTGTTAGAAAAGTTTAGGCACTGTTGATTGGTGGGGAGGGTGGGGACATTGGAATGTTTATCATATTAGTCCCCAAAGCTTTACATAACAATTTCTTATTCGTTGGTTCAACAATTTTGGGGACTTTTATTATATTATGATTGATTTGTTCATAAAGTTGAGTGTCCAAACGTTTTAACTACAAATTGTAATCTAAAGAAGGATGCATTTTGTATATGATAATTGGGGTTGTACATTAATTTATTAGCCATTGTCTTATCCCTTTACATCCCTGTTTGGTTGGTTTTAATTGTAAGCTCTGTCTATTTGGATCTTATAAGAAAATTGGCGATAAAATAAGATTACTATGATGGTAATTAACAAAATTATCAATTCTGTTGGTTTAAATTAATGGTTGAAAGTTTAAACAATGATAGTTTGTACAAAAAAGTTGTTTAATCATAAAAAAGTGTTAAAATTATTTGGGACCAGTATAATTTACAGTTCAATGTCTCCTCCCTCCCTGGCTGTCACGCTATAATTGTTTACTTTCGATTGACTGACAATTTGTTGAGCCTCGATTTAATGGATGTTGTCATCATTGTTTATTAAACATTTTACCTTAGTTGATGCTTATTACATTTTCATTTTTCAGATGCCAATAAAAACTAAAATTTAATTTTTAAAGTTCACAGATTTTTTACTTTTTATTTGATGGATTTTTTTTCATTTTTATTACTTGAAATATCTTCATCTACTTTAATGTTTAGGTAAAGCAAGAATTACAACATCCATAAAAGCAAAGCTCTGAAATGGTAGGACAAATGAACATTAACACTTGTAGAGTGTCAGAACTTAATAATTAGAATATTAATGTATAAAGTAGATACAAATTTTAAGTAAATTTGTTGAAAAACTGTTTAAAAACAGGATAATGTTTAAGGACTTCATTATAGAGCTGTGTATTATAACAATGTACTTTGTTGTCATAAGAATCAGTATTCCAAAAATTAGATCAATCAAATAACTTTATCCCATAAAATTTCCTGTTAAAAAAAGTTAAAAATCGACATGTTTAAAATGGACATACGGACATTCTGGTAACATTTATAGAGTTTCTATGCTTTCGAAATCCTATAAAACTACTACAGGAATCACCATTTAAAGTCTGAAATTGATAAGACAATAAGAAAAGAGCTAAACGTTACGGACTGACAACTGACGGATAAACCCCAATTAAAGAAAAGCTTCGCTTTTAAAAACAAGAAGGATATCATCAACAAAGGTGAAATTAGACAGACAGACATACGGACAAATTGATTATAATATAAAATATTTACTTTATTCAAAGTCTGAAAAAATTTGATATATCTGTATCAAAATTACTTAAATATGCTTGATATATGCATACTTCTTTAATTAAAATTGAAAGCCAAGCTTATCTATAATTAAGGTTGGTCCGCACGTACATATATCCATCCAAAACAGATATCTCTTATTTAGTTGAGGCATGTTAGCATTGCCCTATCATTATCAAACTTTGATTTCTGGAACATTTAGGTATGATTTAAAAAGCACAGGGACTTTATAATCATTAGCAGAGAGTCTGTTTATAATCATCCTATTCATCTGATTTTTCAATTAAGATAACAAGGTACAATATTATAAGCATTCTTCAAGCGTTCATGTTTGTTTTCCCTTTCTTCTGATTTTAAAGCTTTTATTCTGGTGCATTCTCCCCCATATTATGGGGTTATCTTTACCTGCATATGTCAAGGGGCAGGTCACTTTTTGTGAATTTTAAGAAATCTTTGACAAGAACCTTTGCAGTCTTTATTATTATAAGACTGCCTTACGGTTTTGACTTTTCATCAATTTTGTAAGACCCCAAAAGAGCCCAGTAAGCTGAAACTGGGACCCTCCAACTCCATAATCTACTCCTGCCCAAACTGCTTGCTATCAATCAAACCAACCAACTCTAACAAACTGAAACTCAAACACCAAACCAATTTAAACATTATTAATTTAATTGTGTAGTTAGTCTTTATGTTAGTTATTAATATTTTATATGTATAACAGCTAACCCTTAACCTACTGACACATATCTAATTTTTATTTTGTATTTTACTTATTTCATTATGTATGATTTTTTTTTATAAAAATAAATCATTTTAACAACAACAATAATTCTAATGTCTCAAAAAATAAATATTTATACAAACAGTAAAAATCACGAAACCTTTTCACATAAAATATTTATAATTATAAGTAAATCACATATTCTAAATACTCTAAATCAATTTGATCAAAATATTACAATGATTGGATAAAGGATCCAAATGTTTGTTATCAAAGAAGACCTTGAAGATTCGCAATGATTGGTAGCTATAATTGCAACAAAAATACAAGGATACCAATATCTAGGAAAGAGAAAGGGTCTTCAATACGACCATTAGCAAAACGCATAAAAAACAAGGATGACAACATCCATAAAAGCGAAGCACTGAATCGGTAGGACAAACGGACATTAATACTTGTATTGTGTCTGAACTGTATAATCGGAATATAAATGTATAAGAGTCAAAGCAAAATTGTAAGTAAATTTGTCGAAAAACTGCTTGATACAGGATAATGTTTTTGGACATACTTACATCTTTAGGACTTGATTATAGAGTTGCTTTGCTTAAAATAATTTTCTTTGTTGTCCCAGGAATCAATATACAAAAAATAAAAAAATTGTTGTTTAAAAAGGAAAAAAATCAACATGTTTAAAATGGATGTACGGACATTCTGGTAATGATTTTAGAGTTGCTACGCTTTCTAATTCGTACCTAACTACTAGAGGAATCACCATGCAAAGTTTGAAATCGATAGGAAAATTCTAAATAAATTAAATTAATTAATAAGATCTAACTCTCGGACGGACGTGCGTACGGACCGACCCTAATTTTAGAGAAGCTTCGCTTTTAAAAATCTTGTGTATATTGAGCGGACAATACAGTAATGGTTAGTGAGTTGCTATGCCGCTTTCGAGATAATACCCATTACAGGATTCATCATGACAAGTATTAAATATGACAAGTCTAACATGCATAAATCTAAAAAAAAATCTATTAAAGATAGACGAATAATCCTAAATGAAGAAAAGCATTAACTTTTTAAATACTTCTTTGGAAGCAGCTTATAGTGCCTTTAACAAACATTCATACAATACAAATGACCTGTGATAGGCCAGTATATATTTACATTGTGCAATGGTAAAATGTATACTGGCCTGTTATTGGTCATTTATTTTGTATGACGTCATTTTTATAGGCACTAATTATAATGATATTATTCTGTTTAAGGATATTAGTTAAGGATGTAAAATTTATTATGTAATAAATTGTGGTTAAGCATGGAAGTGTGGGTTAATGAAATTTTTAAACAAGTGTTTTTATTAGTTTCAAAAAATTCTTTAAAAAATGATATAATTTGATCAAAATATCTATCACGACAGTTGGGGTAAAGTGATTTCTATGGATCTCTTATTTTGAAAAACTTTAAGTAACCAAGGTTATTTAAATCAACATGTTTATGACGAAAAATGATTCCTAGAGTTGAATCTGGATAGAGATAGGCATGATGTAAAGTGTTCAGTAAACTGGAAATAAAAATAAATATACTTTGATATTTAGGTTTTTAAAAATTTTAATCCAGTTTGGACAATTTTAGGTTCGATTCTTTTTCAGAGACTATGTATCGATATATTATACCATCAATAGATTTATTGGACCACAACAATTTAGAAATGATATAGTTTTTAATTTGTTTATTATTTGAAAAAAACACTAAAAATATGAAAACACATTGAATAAAGTAAAGACATGCAAAGATTTGCCTTTTTGTTTAAATTATTCAACAATTCATCATAATTTGGGCAGCATTTTTCATATCTAATGATAGATGGATTTTATTTTACTTAGATTTGGGAGGATATTTCCATGGAAGAAATTTTTAGCGAAAGCTAATGATTTTAAAATCTATTACTTATTTTCAAAGAGTTATTAATATAAAACAAATATCAAATCAAGCACAGAAGGATATACATATGATGTAAAATATTAAATAGAGTATCAGCACTTAGACCTCTTTGCGGTATTCCAAAACCTAAAACCTAGCGCAGATAGGGAGACCTATATGGTTGTAGATAGGTATACTAAAAACCTGTTGTGGATGGCAATACTTATAAAGTTGTAGATAGGTATACAAAATATACTAGTGCAGATAGGGATACCTATATTAGTGTCGATTGGTATACCAAACAACCTTATGTAGATAGGGATACCTATATTGTTATAGGTAGGTATTCCACACAACCTGATGTATTTAGGAATAGTTATATTGTTATAGATAGGTATGCCAAAGTATACTAATTAACCTAGTTTAAATAAGAATACCTTATTGATGTAGATAGGTATGGTAAATAATAGGTGTAAATAGGTATACCTATATTTTTGTAGGTAGGTATGCCAAATAACCTGATATCGATATACCTATCTTGTTGTAGATATGCATAACAAATAGCATGTTTTTTTTATTGGGTAATGGAGTCAATAGTAAGTTTGTTTAATTATGTAGCATAAAACGCATTTATTGGGATCAACAAACAAAATTGTATACAAATAAAGGAATTTTAAAAATATGGACGCTATTACTCCATTAATGTTATATTACACTGGAGAAATCTCCCAGTCAACTTGTGGCGGACGTTTTCAAGGAGTGTCATTGCATAATTGTAAGGATGAATACAGTTTATTTTAAGCTTGATGCCATCTTATTACTAAGTCCAATGATTACTTTTAAGCTAACACTGGACTGCTATATATGTAAAATATTGTTTTACAAAATATTTTGGCAAGAATGACGGCCAACTTTTACTAATAATATTTTAAACATAAAATAGTATAATATTACACATATTCTATTTTAAGCCTGAGCACTGGCTATCAAAAGCAATTCGATTTCAGTAGTCATAGTTATAAATATTCAATATTATGGCCAGAACGGAGGCCTAAACTAACAATGACACTTTAACCTTACACATATTCAATTTGAGAATATTTACAAATTGATATTTATGAATTACTTTATGAATACTGGATTGGGCAGTATTATATATGCATTTGTTCATGGTTTAGGGATAATTATCTGGTCTGAGTGTTGACCTACATAAAACGATAACGGTCAGAATGATGACCTACATTTGATATTATATAACGTTATCAGAATGGTGACTTATACTATGCAATAACGGTCAGAATGGCGACCTACATTCGATATTAGATAACTTGATCAAAATGATGATCTATACTAAGCAATAATGGTCAGAGTGACGACCTACATTTTTTGTTACACATACATAAAGACCAATTTTGACCAGAATGAAGACCAAAATAAATAATATAAGTTTAATTAGAATATAGCCTGAATGCTATGGTTAATAATACGGCTTAGACACATAATAGAATATTGTTTGTTATTGTTTACAGCTGTTGTATAAAAAGGATGATTAAGATACACATTTTTAATTTTGGCTTGATATTATTATTATAATGCAACCTTCAATTACAGGAGCAGAACTACTCTATAACTTTATGTTCTAATAGCTTTCTGTGCAGGTTATAAAAAGTAGTGCGGCTACTTTATTCCTTGGCATTAAAATGTGCTATGTTATAAAAACATGTGCTACGCATAATTAACCGAGGTTTAAGATATCCATTCATGTATATTACTAAATAGTAAATAGCGCAGCTACTCTATAACTTTGATATAAGCCATAATCGAGATTAGTAACCTTTTCCAATTAGGAAATATTGTTCTAGAAGGATGGCAATCTTAAATGATACAAAAAAACTATTAGAAATGAAAACCTTCTCAATGAAAAGTATGATAATTAGTTGTGAAATTGTTGTATTTCGAAAGGAGTTTATTTTTTAATTTAAAAAACAGTTACACTATAATTTAGTCAATCGACCCTTAGAAATGAAAATCTTCTCAATGAAAAGTATGATAATTAGTTGGAAATATTGTATTTTGAAAGAAGTTTATTCTTGTGTCATTTTTGTTGTGAAATAAATGCATCAACAAAATCGCAACTCTATTTTCTAACGGCAGTTAGGGTTTACCTTTTGTGAAAGTTAAGATAAATGGCAAATGCGCGCGCACAAATGTTTGTGCAGAGTGAACTCTTTAATTTAGTCCCAGGCATTTTGTATACCTTGTGTCAAAGTTTTTGTATGGAAAGTGTAACTTATGGTTACTCTATGACTAGTTTTTACGACATTTTTTGCATGAAAAAGAAAAGTAGAAACGCATTAAAATGCTATAAAATATTTCACCAAATTTTACTTTTATATAGAACTTTAAGATTACTTAGAAGCGATACTCTTATTCTAGGAAACTATTCATTTATAATACCTTTCTGGCTACTTAGTTATCCGCTGTTTTAAAGGCTTTCCCTAAAGCTTGCGAGTTAAACATAAACATTATATAAAGTATTTTTGTCTGTAGCTTAAGATTTCAACAACTATTGAACTGGTTGAGTTCTCCACAATATGGAAGCTTCACATAAGTATCGAGGTGGAATGAACTAATTATTTTTAGTCTTGTAGGATGGTTTTTTAGGCTATTATTATTATTGAGAATTACAAAAATGTTTTATTAAATTTATCTGGACATCATGTATTATTATCTATTTGGTAGATATTGTTTTACCTGTTAGTGGTATTATTTACTATTTAATTTTACTGTTTTGAAAGAAAGATATGTAAAAACTGACTACTAACCTGGGGTTAATAATATAAACTGTGCCTAGGCAAAACGAGTTGTAAGCCATCTACTTTTTAGTCTATTATTATGATTTCCCTTGAATACCAATCTCCTAGGTGTTTATTTGCAGTATGGCCTTGTTAAATACTATTATGTTTATGCGGTCGCGATGGAACATTTGGAGAGTTGTATTTTTTACTAACGGGTTGTGAGGTGTTAATAAAATAAAACACAAAAATTAATGCATCATAACCTAATAAGGATTGTATGGTTTGGTTGAAGGGAACAATTGTTAATGTAATTCTTTTAAATGATTGGTAAGAAGAAATTTTATAGCCTTGTCTATAAATAGTTATAAACACAGATTCCATAGTTTTATTGTTTTTGGAAAACGTCCTTTTTATAAAAAGGTTAGCCTTGAGCTATGGCTAGACCATAATCTTATGTATATGCCTTATCCGGGTAATGACCTTTTAGAACTAAGATACAAAAACAGTCAACAAACACGCTAAAAAAAATTTTTATCCATCTCTACTAAATTTGGTTCAGTAAAGCTTTTACATATTTCATCAATTTGTTTAAAAAACAAGGTTTTGGGTAAGTTTGATGTCTTAAACCAAATTACCTTTTATTAAGAATCAAACTATTGGTGGAAATGCTTAGACACTGTTGGTTGGCAGGAAGAAAGGGGACATTTAGCTGTTTATTACCAGGGACTAAATAGGCTAAGACAATGGTTGATACATTGATGTGTATCTCCAATATATAAACCAAAAATTACCTCTTCTGTAGATTTCAATTAGTGGTTAAAACGTTTGGACATTCATCTTAACCCATTAGTGCCGAGCGCCACTTTTATGGGCCGATCGAGCTGAAAGTTTCAGGGAAGCTTTATAATGGTCAAAACGGAATTCGTATTTTTTTATTTTGCTCTAGTGGCGTGCACAGGAAAGTTGCAAAAAAACCCGGTTCGGCTTGGCCATAAATACCAACCAGGCATTAACACCCGTTTTTGGTGCTTTCCCCTAGTTTTAAAACCCGGTTGACCTGTATAAACCCGGTTATTTTGACCAAAAATCAAAAAATGTAATTTTTGAACGCCAAAAGTGAGATGAACACTTTTTAGAACTTTGATACGATCCGTTATTGAAAACTACACAACCTCATGTAATCTAAAGAGCTACAAGTATAATACGAAGCGATTTATTTCAAATTTAGTGTTTCGGCTATAGGTGCCGCTGTTTTCGGGTAAAAAAACCCGTTGCTCGAAGTTTTAAAAGACACACACTACAAAAAAAAGAACATATAAAATTTGGGTGTTACATATCAGAAAACGATCATAAAACTATTGGGTGACACCTATAGAGATTACTAGGGTTATTATGGAGGCTCAAACCCTTACTAATGACGTTAATTGTTATTTTTATTGGTTGAAAAGTTAAAACCGGGTAATAAAAACCGAAACCGAGCCGGGTTTTAAAATTTTCGGGTATGTATGGCCAAGCCGAACCGGGTCATAATAGGGCGTAAAAAAACGAAAAAAAAATCATATAAAAAATAATAATTTGAATAAAACGAATTCACATATAGATGTACTTGTCAATAAACATTAGATTTCACGAAAAAAATCAGCGACTTTACTATAAAAACAAAAAAGTTAGAAGGGGTATTTTGAATTTCATGATTTTCAAATTTTGTTGAGCTATACCATAAAACGGAAGTAAGCTAAACTGCCTGCTCCAGGGGGAAATGAAAGCCAGGGTAGTATAGGGGGGATTCATACTGAGAATGATGCAATTATGGAGCCGGAAACCGTTTTTTTTTCCATTTTTCGGAACCGGGTTTTAATGTCCGGTTCGGCACTAATGGGTTAATTAACCAACTTATCAAAATTTAACAAAAGTCCCCAAAGTTGTTAAGCCAAGGAATAATACAACTTTGGGGACTAGTGCAATAAACACCCCATTGTCCCCTTCCTTCCTGGTTTATTACACTAATTCCCAAAGCTTTAAATAACGCTTTATTATTCATTGGCTCAACAACTTTGGGGACTTTTATTATATTTTGATTGGTTTGTTTATTAAGTTGAGTGTCCTAACGTTTTAACCACAAATTGTAATCTAAAGAAGGAGTAATTTTGTATATAATCATTGGGGTTGTACATTAATTTATCGGCCATTGTCTTATCCCTTTACATCACTATTTGGTTTACTATGATTGTAAATTAATAAAATTATCAATTCTGTTGGTTTAAATTAATGGTTGAAAAGTTTATACAATGCTAGTTTGTACATACAAATCAAGTCCCAAAAGTTTTTAATCAAACAAAAGTGTTAAAATTTTTTTGGGACCAGTATAATTTACCGTCTAATGTCCCCTTCCTCCCTGGCTGTCACTCTTCAATTGTTTGCAGTTCATTTACCCTACAATTTGTTGAGCTTTTGCATTTATGGATGTTGTCATCCTTGTTTATTAAATATTTTACCTTAGTTGATGCTTATTACATTTTCATTTTTCAGATGCCAATAAAAACTAAAATCTAATCTTTAAAGTTCACGGATTTTTCAATTTTTATTTGAGGGATTTTTTTACATGATTAATTTTTAAAATACCAAATATCATGTTTAATACATGAAATATCTTCATCAAATTATATGTTTAGGTAAAACAAGGATGACAACATCCATAAAAACGAAGCTCTGAAATAATAGGACAAACGCACATTAACACTTGTAGAGTGTCAGAACTGAATAATAGAATATTAATGTATAAAGTCGAAACAAATTTTAAGTAAATTTGTTGAAAAACTGCTTAGATACAGGATAATGTTTTAGGACATACTTACATTTTTAGGACTTGATTATAGAGCTGATCCGCTTATAATGTTGTACTTTGTATTAAGTATTAAAAAAATTAGATCAATCAAATAATTTTATCACATGAAAATTTGCTGTTAAAAAAGTTAAAAATCAACATGTTTAAAATGGATGTACGGACATTATAGAGTTGCAATGCTTTCTAAATCCTACCTAACTACAACAGGAATCATCATGCAAACTTTGAAATCGATAAGACAATTCTAACATGCCTAAATTAATAAAAAAAGCTAACAGACGGACGGACATACAGACGGAAGTTTAAAAAAGTTATTATAAAACTTTGGGGACTAGTGTAATAAACAGCCCATTGTCCCCTCACTCTCTGAGTACTACCCCACCAAAAAAAAACCGGAAAATTAATCATTGATGTAAATGAGTACCAACTTATTTTATTATTTAGTGGCAATTTTATTGTATATGTCCATTAAAATATCGTAAATGTTTGTAAAAATTCAAGGAAGGTTTTAGGCTTTTTGCAGGTATAAAGTTTCACCTTCCCCCACCTCTTGTAAAAAAAAGTTCCTCTTTTGTTTTGGCTTTTCTTAGTTCTTATTTCTCTGCTTGGGGAAAAGACTTTATTGTCCTTGTAAAATGAATGTTTGTGTTATTTTTAAAAGTGAAGCTTTTCAATAATTAGGGATGGTCTGTACTTCCATACAGATAACTCTTTTTCATTCATTTAGGCATGTTAGAATCGTCCTATTGATTTCAAACTTTTCATGGTGATTCCTGTAGCAGTTAGGTACGATTTGGAAAGCGTAAAAACTCTATAAACATTGCCAGAATGTCCGTATGTCCATTTTAGATATGACAATTTTTGACTTTTTTTAAAAAGAAGTTTTTTATATGATATAATTATCCGATTGATCTGATTTTTGGAATACTTATTCCTAAAACAACAAAGTTCAATGTTATAAGCGAAGCATCTCTACAGTTTCAGAGCTTCGCTTTTATGGATGTTGTCATTCTTTTTACGTAGCTAATAATAAAGAGCTCTGAAGAAAGGGAATTTCCCGGTTTTATCAAAGATCCTAAATTCTTTTGTCATGCATTTTTTAGAAACATAAGCTAACTGCTTAAATACTTTTAAGATTAAAATAATATGAAATATTAATTTAAGATAAAAAATGATAAAATTTCAATTAACCTTTATTTAAATTCTTATAATAAAGTATCAGGATGTCTGTCTGTTTGTTTGTACTGAAGGATATTGAACTGCTTAATCAATATGGTTCTTTACAATACAGCTTCTCATAAGTCATAGAAAGGTTTATAACTAATTGTGGGAGGAGGGTATCAACAGAGAAATTTCTTTAATAAAAATTGTTTTTTTACTGTTTCTTTTTAAATCTAAACTAAAAAAAAATGGTTGTCCCTTTCAAGTGCCCCTAGAGACCTCTATGGATGTATCCTAGAGGTGTATCCTTCAGTAAATGCATATAAGGCTTTAAAATTGAAGAAAAAATTCAATAAGAAATTTGTAAACCCTACTTATAAAGTCAGCTTTTACTAAAAGTAAAGATTTTGGTTGAATCAAAATGATTGATTTGTGTGTGTGTGTGTGTATGGGCACTTTCTCTGTAATATACTTGACATTTAAAAAAACAGCCGGTTCTGATAGTTTGTGTGTGTGTGTATGTGTGTGTGTGTGTTTGTGGTGTGTGTGTATGTGTGTGTGTGTGTGTGTTTGTGGTGTGTGTGTGCGCGCGTGTATGCACACTTTCAACGTAATATACTTGAAGTGACGTAAAAAAAAGTCCGCCGGTTCTGAAAATATTTGCTTGGTTGTTTATATTTTTTCAGCGCTCTATATGTTCTTGGTAATATGTTAGTGTAATTTTTAAGATTAAGAAAATATCAAATATCAATTTAAGATAAAAAAATGAAAAATTTTCAAGTGACATTTTTAAATTCTTATATTAAAGTAACAGGATGCCTGTCTGTCTGTTTTTCTGTTTGTTTTTACTGAAGGATATTGAACTGCTTAATTAATATGATTCTTCTTTACAATACAGCTTCTCATAAGTCATAGAAAGGTTTATAACTAATTCTGTGATGAGTTTGTGTGTGTGTGTGTGTGTGTATGTGTGTTTGTGTGTATGGTGTGTGAGTGTGTATGTGTGTGTGTGTGTGTGTGTATGTGTGAGTGTGTCTGGTGTGTGTTTGTCTGGTGTGTGAGTGTGTATGTGTGGTGTGTGTGTCTGGTGTGTGAGTGTGTCTGGTGTGTGAGTGTGTCTGGTGTGTGAGTGTGTATGTGTGGTGTGTGTGTCTGGTGTGTGAGTGTGTCTGGTGTGTGAGTGTGTCTGGTGTGTGAGTGTGTCTGGTGTGTGAGTGTGTATGTGTGGTGTGTGTGCGCGCATATGACCAACACCTACAAAAGACCAACAAATATATATTGTTATATAAACATCAATTTATTAATAAAGTAATACTTAATCAAGCCTGCCTAGCCGTGGGCGCTCGGCCCCCTTGCCTATAACCTAACCTAACCTTATCTAAATCTTGTAAAAAAATATAAAAAATTTGAAAAAAATCTACCAACCACTTTTTGTAAAATCCACAAAATTCTAAACTATAAATAAGTTCATGGACATTAAACATTCATACATATAGGTTAGGTTAGGTTAGGTTATAGGCAAGGGGGCCGAACGCCTTCGGCTAGGCAGGCCAGGGGGCCGAGCTCTGCGGCCATGACCTTCTAGCATTTTGTATGTGTTGAGCTTTTGTAGGTGTTGGTCTTTTGTAGTGTGGTTCTTTTGTAGGTGTTGGTCTTTTGTAGAACCGACTTGTTGGTCTTTTGTAGTGTTGGTCTTTTGTAGAGTTGATCTTTTGTAGTAACGCCCAAAATAAGAAAACGCTATAATAAACCCCGTCCATTGTCCCCTCTCTCTTTGTGTGTGGGGACGTTTTAGTTCTAGTATTTGTGTGTGTTGGTATGTGCAGGAAGGGAGGGGACAGTGGACTGTAATAATCTTTTCTTATTCGTTGGCTTAATAACTTTGGGGACTTTTTTTGATTGGTTGATTCATTAAGTTGAGTGTCCAAACATTTCCACCACTAATTTAAATCTACAGAAAGGGTTATCTTGTATATCATCATTGGGGATGTACATCAATTTATCGGCCATTGTTTTATCCCTTTAGATCACTACACACACACATACACTGAAAAGTTGGCTTGTGAATTACAATTTAAAAAGAAAACTTGTTGGCCTAAAAAAAAAGAGAAATCTGAAGGTGACTAGCAGCACCACCACTAGTAGTTCAGTTCTTTCTCATACGTGATCATGATAACATTTAGTTTTGTGAGTACATATTATATATATCTATCTATCTATCTATCTATCTATCTATCTATCTATCTATCTATCTATCTATCTATCTATCTATCTATCTATCTATCTATCTATCTATCTATCTATCTATCTATTTATCTATCTATCGATCTATATATCTATCTATCTATCTATCTATCTATCTATCTATCTATCTATCTATCTATCTATCTATCTATCTATCTATCTATCTATCTATCTATCTATCTATCTATCTATTTATCTATCTATATATCTATCTATCTATCTATCTATCTATCTATCTATCTATCTATCTATCTATCTATTTATCTATCTATCGATCTATCTATCTATCTATCTATCTATCTATCTATATATCTATCTATCTATCTATCTATCTATCTATCTATCTATCTATCTATCTATCTATCTATCTATCTATCTATCTATCTATCTATCTTTCTATCTTTCTATCTTTCTATCTATCTATCTATCTATCTATCTATCTATCTATCTATATATCTAACTATCTATATATCTATCTATCTATCTATCTATCTATCTATCTATCTATCTATCTATCTATCTATCTATCTATCTATCTATCTATCTATCTATCTATCTATCTATCTATTTATCTATCTATATATCTATCTATCTATCTATCTATCTATCTATCTATCTATCTATCTATCTATCTATCTATCTATCTATCTATCTATCTATCTATCTATCTATCTACCTATCTATCTATCTATTTATCTATATATCTATCTATCTATCTATCTATCTTTATATCTGTCTATCTATCTATATACCTTTTTATCTATCTATCTATCTATATATCTATCTAATTATCTATCTACATATCTATCTATCTATCTATCTATCTATCTATCTATCTATTTATCTATATATCTATCTATCTATCTATCTATCTATCTGTCTATATATCTTTCTATCTTTCTATCTATCTACATATCTATCTATCTATCTATCTATCTATCTTTCTATCTATCTATCTATCTATCTATATATATATTTCCTAATTATATTGTAACAGGATTTATTTTTGTCTGTCTATTTGTACCAAAGAATCCCGGTAACTGCTGAACATTTAGGCTTCTCCTTTACAGGGTTGCTTATCATAGGTCCTGGGAAGGTTTATAACTATTTTGGGGGAGGGTACAACTTTCCTCAGAAGAGAAATCTCCCTAGAAAATTTTAACCCCCCATTTTTTAAAAAACATTAATATTGTTCCCCCCAATTCATTAATTATCGACAGATGACAGATGGACAGACGGACGGACATTGTGAATTATTGAGTAGCTTCGCTACTAAAAAAAGTATATAATAGTTATTTCTTGCATCATATTATAAACAGCTTTCCGCACATATAAAATGTACAATTATAAGATTAAAACCAGTTTTTATATTCGTAGAAAACTGGATATAATATGATGATAGACATAGTTTTTTTGTATGGATGAGAACCTGTTCTAATCCACTGGATATTAATCTGTTTCGAATGAATACAATAAAATTAAAAAGAAAATATTTAAGGTTTGTTTGCTGCTATATGTTGGAGGATGCTTATCCAAAGCTATAGGTGAGATTTTATTGTCAGGGAGGGAGGGGACATTGCAATGTTTTTAATACTAGTCCCCAAAATCTTATAATAACATTTTCTTATTTGTTGACTTAACAACCTTTAAGACTTTTATTGAATTTTGATTTTTTGGTTTATTTAGTTGAGTGTCCAAATGTTTCAACTACTAATTTTAAACAAACGGGTATAATTTTGTGTATAATCGTTGGGGGTGTACATTCATTTATCGGCCATTTATCCCTGTAGATCCCTGTTTTATAACTATTTTAGGTGAGGGTTCCATCACCTAAATAAAAAAATCTTAAAAGAATGATAAACTTTTGTTACATCTTTGTTTAGACATTAAAGAAGATGAAAAAGGATTAGAAAATGATAACAGATATACTGATGTGGATTCGGGTAAGCAATTTTCTCATATTCATTTGACACTGGTGGATTAGAACCAGTTCTGATTTTTGGAATACTGATTCCTAGAGGAGTAACTCTATAATCAAGTCCTAAAATGTAAGTATGTACTTAACAATTAGCCTGTATGTAAGCATTTTTCAACAAATTTACTTCCAATTTTGTTAATATTTATATATATGATTGTTAAGTTCTGTCCCTTTACAAGTGTTAAAGTTTGTTTGTCCTATGGTTTCAAAACTTTGCTTCTATGGATGTTGTCATCCTTGTTTGTTGAGCATTCAGTGAATATAATTTTATCTAGTTTTCTCACTCTTTTCCACTACTACACACGTGGCTAGAATATTTTTAAAGCGAAGCTTTTTTATAATTAGGGTAGGTCCGTCTTTATGTAACTTTTCCTTTTTTTTTGTTAATATAGATATGTTAAGGTCTTAGCAATCTACATGTCATTTTAATCTAAAAATTTGTTTGAGAAAGAAGGTGGTCAAAAAGTAAATAATGAGCATAAATTCAAAACAAACAAAGATTATTTTTATGGTAAAAATATTTTTGCTCCTAATTTGAACATTATTAACTTATAATGTCACGTTTTTTTTGCAATCATAAGATTAACACAGAAATAAGGTAGAACCAACGAGCGAGTTAAATCTAGATAATATTTGGGGGCAGATGGAGAGGTCGTCAATTTTACATGTTGTTGTTCTATAGGTTTTGTGATTTTTTTCCAATTAATTTTTTTTCTGTATGAGCTGAGGTCATACTATGTCTAGGTTGAAACCAATTGTATAGTGTACATTTACATACACAAATACACTCTTAAAAAGGTTTCTTCTTATCAATTACTGACTTATATTAACAACAAAAACAATATGTTATTTCAGCTGTCGTTGGGGGGCAACGCATCGCAAAATTGATGACCTCTCCATTTGCCCCGGAAATATTATTTTAGATTCATTTTGCTTGTTGGTTATATCTTATACCTAATTAATTACATACTTATAAATTGTTTAGAAATAAGAAAAGCTGTTTGCAATGGAAATGTTTCTACTGAACTTGTTAACAAGTTTCTGGAGCCTGGAGCAAAAATACAAGAGAACAGTTTGTCTGGTAAATTGATTCATTATTTTCTCAACTTTTAAAAGCTTTTCTATAATTAGGGTCTATCCTTACGTCCGAGATAGATAGCTTTTATTCGTTAATTTAGGCATGTTAGAATTGTCCTATCGATTTCAAACTTTGCATGATGATTCTTGTAGTAGTTAACTACGATCTAGATAGCGTAGCAACTCTATAATCATTACAATAATGTCCGTATGTACATTTTAAACATGCTGATTTTTCTACTTTTTTAACAACAAATTTTTATGTGATCTAATTATCCGTTTGATCTGATCTTTAGTATATTGATTCATGGGACAACAAAGAACAATATTATAAGCAGAGCAACTCTATGATCAAGTGCTAAATATGTAAGTATGTCCAAAAACATTATCCTGTATCAAGCAATTTTTCAACAAATTTACTTACAATTTTGCTTCGACTCTTATACTTTTATATTCTGATTATTCAGTTCAGACACTATAAAACTATTCAGAGCTTCGCTTTGCTTTGTCATCCTTGTTTAAAGAAAAACTTGACGATTAACACTTAACAATCAGGGAAGGGGGGGGGGGAGTTCTGGATAGAGGCTGGACCATCAAGACGTGAGCAATTAAAGTGTTTCAATAATCAAATCAAGCCTGAATCATAAATATATTCATTTTTAGTAGCGAAGCTGCTCTATAATTCACTATGTCTGTCAGTTAGTCCGTTAGTCTGTCCGTCAGTCCGTGATGCTATGGGGGAAATGGGATTTACTCAGCTCCTATAAAAAATTGAATGCTTAAATTTTTAGACAACATTCCCATAATTAAGAAGCACAATAAATTATATAACAAAGATGGCGGTAGGACCGCCTTTTAGCAGGTTTTAGGCTATTTTTGTATTTCTCACATTTTTTTCCATTACTTCAGTGTTTATGGTCCGATTTTCAAATTTTTTCAGTTATAGATAACAAAATTAAATTTCCTGTTGTTTAAAGAAAACAACTATGACGGTCAGACTGTGTTTCAGCAGGTTTCAGGCTATTTTTGTATTTCTCACATTTTTCTCCATATCTTCAGTGTTTATGGTCCAAATTTCAAATTTTTTCAGTTATAGATAACAAAATTAAATTTCCTGTCCTTTAAAGAAAACAACTATGACGGTCAGACTGTGTTTCAGCAGGTTTTAGACTATTTTTGTATTTCTAACATTTTTCTCCATATCTTTGGTGTTTTTGGTCCGATTTCCAAAATTTTTTCAGTTATATATATCAAAATTAAATTTCCTGTTGTTTAAAGAAAACAACCATGAAGGTCAGACTGCCTCTTTGGAGGTTTTTGGCTATTTTAAAATTTTTCCCTCATTTTTCCATATCTCTGATGTATATAGTCCGATTTTCCAAATTTTTTTAAGTTAAGGATTTAAAAATTAAATTTCCTGTTGTTTTAAGAAAACAACCATGGTGGTCAGACTGCCTTTAGCAGGTTTTTGGCTATTTTTATGTATTATACATATTTCCCCATCATTAACATCATTAACCATCATCATTATACAAAATAAAACAAGGTTTTGTGTTTATTTTCTCCAAGAAATCTATTCTTGATATTAATAAATACACTTTAAATCTATATGTACGTATTCTCATCCATCATTTTTTGTGCTTTGCTACTTATGGATATTGTCATCCTTTCTATTGTTAGTCAAGGTCATATTTTGCTTTCTTTGCCCTTTATTACTTAAAAGAATTTAAAAAGCTACACTGTAGATTAACATTTTCTGCAAAAAGAAATTTTCTTCTAGCTTCAAAAATAAGAAAATTTCAGCCGTTTGAAATTTTCAAGTAAAAAAGGACCTGAAAACAAAGGTTGTTAAATAAAAGGGTGGAGGAAGCGAAAATTGACTTTGACTTACTTAAGGTCGAAAATTCATTATCAAACAGGGGACTTGCACAAAAAATTTTGGCCCTCTAGCTCTAATAAGAACTGAGATAATAGGGGGGAGGGTCCAATAATAATTTTTATATCTGGATGAACCTGCTAGGTTTGCTGGCATCCTGTGCCTGTCAGGAGAAAGATATATAAAAAAAACTCACTGTTATGTATAATCACCAATTTGAAAAAGTCTATCTTTTACACTGAAAAAAAAATCTTAGGGGCTCATCCAATATGAGTTATCTAAATATAAAACATAATATAAAAAAGCCATAATCAATTACTATATTCACTTTCTTTTGTTTTGTTTTAAATCATCAGGTACAGTACCTCTCAAAAGCAATTGTGAAATACAAAGAAACGCCCCTGAAGAGGCATTGTCACGAAAGGGACAATACCCAAATCATCTACTGCAATTTTCATTTTCAATAATTTTTGTTCTTTTTTAGTTTTTGAAGATTTGAACCTGACAAGTATAATTTGTGAAATTGAAGTAAATAATACAAGGGAATTAATCAAGCTCTTCTTACAATATGGAGCAGATGTTAATGCTACAGATCCCACAGGTTTAACATACTTTCTTATTTAAAGTAACAGGATATATGTCTGTCTGTATGTCTATGTGTTATACCAGAGGATCTTGCTAACTAATGAACTAATATGGTTCTCCTCTACAGTTAAGTTTCTCACAGGTCCAGGAAGGTTCATAACTATTTTTTTGGATCTTGGACAAAGTAGCTTCGGACAAAGAAGCTTCAGGACAAAGTAGCTTCAGGACAAAGTAGCTTCAGGACATTTACTTAAGAAAAGTAGCTTCATAAGAAAAATAGTCTCCATTATGGCCGCAGCGCTCGGCCCCCTGGCCTGCCTAGCTGCGGGTTCTCAGCCCCCTAGCCTATAACCTCACCTAACCTAACCTATGTTAGCCTCAGAACATTTATTTTAGTAAAATATCATCAACTTATAATACATAGGTGGTTTAGAATTTCGTGGATTTTGCAAAAAGTGGTTCATAGATTTTTACAATTTTTAATATTGTTTTTACAAGTTTTAATAATGTTTTTTACAAATTTTTGGTTAGGTTAGGTTAGGTTATAAGCTAGGGGGCCGAAGCCTGAGGCTAGGCAGGCCAGGGGGCCGAGCGCTGCGGCCATGACCTTTATTAACAGTGGAGGCTACTTTTCTTAGGAGGCTACTTTGTCCTGAAGCTACTTTGTCCTGAACTTACTTTGTCCTAAGCTACTTTGTCCAAGATCCATTTTTTTTGGAAGGTTACCGCTACCCTGTTAAGAAAAATAACCCATAGAAAAAAATGCTACTATGTCAAATTTTTTTTGCTTTTCAAATTTGCTCACCACTTTAGGGAAGCTTTACTTATGTTTCACCAAGATGGTTTTAGGCAAATTTTTTATCAAATTAAATTGTGATGTTTTTTTCTCTAAACCTTTGAATGTATTCACCTAAATGCTAGAGGTGCATCCTCTATTATTAAATACAAGAATGCTAAAAAATGAATTGTTACAATTCTCTATACTTATTGTCTTCTTTCTGTGCACTAAGATCTGGTGAATGGCTGGAACCTATTGTCTTATTATTCAATGGGAAGATTGTGAAATCGTATAAAAATAAGGGAAAGTTCCTTTAAAGTGCGATTTGTGTATTTTTGAAATGGCTTTTTATATTTTATTTTAGGTTAGGTTAGGTTATATTGGGTTAGGTGATTGCCCCATTTGGTTAGGCAATTAGCCCCACAGGGTTAGAGCCCTAGAAATAGGAGAAAAGCAACTGTGAAAAGTACGAAGAATCGCCCCTTAAGGTTCGTTGCCACAAAAGGGACTATACCCAAAAAAAGAAATCTGCCATATTTCTCACTTGGCCTAATATAAAGAATAGTTTTTCTTCAAAAAAGAATGTTCGATAGCAATCTTAAAATTGAAACTTATAATATATATTTTTATCAATAATATAATACTTTTAACAGTTATAAATCTATCTCAACCATAACATTTATAAATTAGTAACTACTGGTGCTTCATAACGAAATATAATAGTTATTCATTGCATCCTGTTATAGACAGCTTTCTGCAAATATAAAATGAAGGACTGGGCTGGGGTTTTTAATGCAACCATCTCGTAATCAATGTATAAATGGCACTTAGAATTCGAATTTCGATCTGAAATTTTGCATGAGTAATCCTTGGTAGGTCTATTTTCCCTAAATCGAACAAAAAGTTGGAAAAATAACGGCTAACAGCTGGCGGCTCAGCAGTGTAGCCATTTTTTGGGTTATTTTCAATGCAAATCATCACGACACCTATCTCCACATAATACTATTTTCTGCTCCAAAATGTTTTCAAACGGTTCTAGCCGGTAGTTGCAGGTACTAGAAATCTGAAAATGTTGTTTTTGTATCATTTCACATGATTTAAAGCAAAAATATGTTTCAAAAAGTTGATTCCTACGTAATTTATGACAGATTTGTCCTAAAAATAGCCAAAAAACGGCTAAATGACTGAGCCGTTAGCCGTTACTTTTTCAACTTTTTTGTTCGATTTAGGGAAAATAGACCTACCAAGGATTACTCATGCAGAATTTTAGATCAAAATTCGAATTCTAAGTGCCATTTATACATTGATTACGAGATAGTTGCATTAAAAACCCCCCCTTTTACAGCCGATTGTACTCAGTTAAACACTGAATCATTTTGTTTTAGGTTATGGTGGAGGTAGTGGACCACCAGGAGGTCCAAGTGGGCCCCCTAGAGGACCCCCATACTTGTCTAGTGGACAGGTAGATTTTAAATTTTGATTTTATTGCGTTTTAACCTACTACAATACAAATAAGACAAAATTATAAGAGCTTGTACTGATTAAAGTAATTCATTTGAGATCTCCCCGATACATTAGTTTGAAAACATTCAATGGACAAACAAAAGAAATTTGTGCTGATATTTGTCAGGGATCTTAAGGCTTAAGACAATGGATGATAAAATGGTATACATCATTAATGATGATAAACCAAATTAAAATTGTTTGTTGAAATGTTTGGACAAAATTAGTTTAGAACTAAGAAATCTAAGAACAACAAAATTTCTCAAAGTATCTGTATAATTTAAATTCCATTGTTCACTCCCTCCCTTAGGTATTATTATCTTTTATTATCTTTAGTGTTTTTGGTCCAATTTAAAAAAAATTTTAAGATGACAATATCATAATAGTTATTTCTCGTATCATATTATCAACGGCTTTCCGCGGATATAGAATGTACAATTATAAGATTAAAACTAGTTTTTTTAGCCCCGTGGTGCCGAAGGCACCGGCTAAAAAACTAGTTTTAATCTTATGATTGTACATTTCTATATTCGTAGAAAACTGGATATAATACGATGCTAGACATAGTTTTTTCGAATCCACCGGATTTAAATGAATACGAGAAAATTTTTTCTCATTGTTTTTGAGCATCCAGTGTGTAATTTACTTTGACCGCCGATAGGTCTTTCATCATATAAAAATAATGTTTCGTTTTTTTATTCTCCAATAAATCTGTTCTTTTGATTTTAATATGCTGTCATCCATGTTTTACTTTAAAATTCGTTTGAAAGTGTTAGAATAGTTATTTCTCGCATCGTATTATAAACAGCTTTCCGCGGATATAGAATGTACAATTATAAGATTAAAACCAGTTTTTTAGCCCCAAGGTGCCGAGGGCACGGGCTAAAAAAACTGGCTTTAATCTTATAATTGTACATTTTTCTATTCGTAGAAATCTGGATATAATACGATGCTAGACATAGTTTTTTCCTTTGGATGAGAACCAGTTCTTATCAACTTGATTTGAATGAATACGAGAAAATAATTTCCAATGGTTTTATGTAATAATTTGATGTGTATCTGCCAATTTTGTAGAATGAGTTTGTCTGTTTAAATGAAAGTGAATCCTTTTTTCTTCGGATACTTACAGATTTAAAAAAAACAATTTCTTCTTTTGATTTCTGTACACAAAAGTCAATTTTAATAAAAGCTAATTCTTTTATGTTTAGTATCCTCTTGGCCTGCCCGGAGGTTATCAAGTACCTGGAGGTCCTCCAGCTGGATATCCATCTCGTCCTGGTCCCCCACAGAATAGCTATCCAGGTATACATACAGCCTATTATGTAAAGTTGTAAAGTATTTTTGTCTGTAGCTTAAGATTTTGAATGCTTGTGAACCGATTTAGTTCTCCATTTTTTTCTCTTTTCTATCCTATCGAATTCAAAGTTAAACATTCAGTGATCAGCCGATAATAGAAAATAAGATAAAGTAACAGGATAAGTGTCTGTCAGTCTGTTTGTTAATACCGTAATATCTGAACCGATAGGACTTCTTTTCAGTGAAGCTTCTTTGTGGGTTTAGCTCCCTATCCCCCATACTTCCTGGAATTATAAGAAGCTTTATTGTAAGGGAAAGCTATGGTTTAGCGATTAGCGAGATCTTTCGGTACAGACACGCAGATATACATAAGACATACTGTTGCATTTTATGTTCTCCTATTTGATATTAAATTTGGTTTATTTATTACTATCGTCTACGCCTCTAGGATCATGTGATTGAATGGGGAGTGGTAAAGTGACCCTCATAATTTACTTTCCCGGTTAAGCTTAAAACAGATAATCGGTTTATTGGATATAGCAAGACACCTACAACCTCATCAAGCAGCGGTGGTGTGCCAGCGGTGGTGTGGGGGGGGGGGGCGTTCAACGCCACCCCTTATTATCTCAGTTCCTATTAGAGCTAGAGGGCTAAATTTTTTTGTGCAAGTCCCCTGTTTGATAATGAATTTCCGACCTTTTATAAGTCTAAGTAAATTTTCGCTTCCTTCACCCTTTTATTTAACAACCTTTGTTTTTAGGTCTTTTTTTACTTAAAAATTTCAAACGGCTGTAATTTTCTTATTTTTGAAGCTAGAAGAAATTTTTTTTCCAGAAAATGTTTATTTTTATGTAAATTTTACATCAGAAATATCAAAATATAAATTTCAGCGGCCGCAGCTGTACTTGGCAGCTGCCAGCCGCCGCAGTCGGCGGTCGGCGGGAAAACAGCGGCGGTTCTTTATGAAATTTTAATACGTTATGTAGACATGTAAAAAAAGCTTAAGTTTAAAATTTAAAGTCTCTAAGTCAAAAATTGCGGCCACAGGAGCCTTTTAAAGATTTCTGGAGACCTGGAGGATCAGGACCTGCAGGATCATACCTGGAACCTGAAAGTGACTTGAACACCTGTATTTCATATAAGGATGTACTACTAGAGGATTTTTTAGTATTTTGGTATGATAAAACGCTTTGTTTAAGTCAAAAAAGATATTTTTGCTCTTTACCTGGATCACCCTGCCAGGTTTGCTGGCATCCTGTGCCCGCCAGGATGGAGATATTAAAAAAATTCCAATTCTCAGTTATGTGTCATACCCATACTTAAAAAGTCAAGCAGTTTGGGCTCTTTAACTTTCACACACAGAAAATGAGATAGAAAAAACCGGATGGGGGGGCGTTCAACGCCCCCCCCCCCCCCCAACCGTTAAGGGTTAAGTTTATGATTTTTTTATAATCATGGAAAATTGTCTGTATTAGGATGCTACACATAATCTTTCAATATGGATGAGAACTGATTATAATCCAGCAAATAGCATAGTATTTAAACAGCTTTCCACGGATATAAAATGTATAATTATAAGATTAAAACCCATTTTTTAGCCCCAAGATACCGCAGACACGGGGTAAAAAAACTGCTTTCAATCTTTCAAGCTTTTAATGATTGTAAATTTTTACATTCATAGAAAACTGGATATAATACGATGCTAGACACAGTTTTTTTGTATGGACGAGAACCACTTTTAATCCACAGGATACCAATCGGTTTGAGTAATTATGTGAAATCATGTTACATATTCAAATATTTAGGAAAAACAAGTCTCCACTGGGCAAGTCAGAATGGTCATACTTCTGTAGTACAGCTTCTTCTCGATAGAGGAATTCTTATTGATAAGAAAGATAATCTTGGTATGTTTATTTATCTATCTATCCTTTATTTAACTGTCCATACTTACCTTTTCTTTTTATCAATTTCTATAGTTTCTTCCCAATCTTTAATCTATTTTTCTATCCAACTAGTATTGTGCCGGAAATTTTTTTTGGCCAGATACCAGATATCTGGCTGATTTCTAATGCTGGAAATTGGCTACACCGGATACTCGGCATTGCAAATCAGCCAGATAGACATCAAACAAATAAATAGATAGATAGAATAATTTTTGTATTATGTACCAGGATCTATTCCAAATATTTGTGACACCTTGATCAGCACCATGACCACTGTTGTTGGAATTCTTTCTCCTGTTCAAAAATTGTCTAACTTAAAAAGTTTGGGGGTCTGTATTTTTAAGGTTAAGAAAATTAAGTGATATACCTTATTGGGGTGGAATTCTTATTCAATTTCTTGTGATTATCTATTGAAGCCCTTCTAATAACATACGATGCTCTAATGCGCATAGAGATATTTTGTTAAGCAACATTTAAACAGATAACCAACCCTTTGATTGCACAACCCATTGTCTGGAGCTCCAGATCATGGTAATTAGTTGTGCCTGTTTATTGGTGTCAGTGCCAGACATTTCAGAAGTGGGTACCATTTTTAACATCTCTAGTAAAATTATGTTCTTTAGAATGAGCTTTATTTATTACACCTTTTTCTATATTGTCATAAATGGCATGTCTTTAAACAAAATAAATATCCACATAAAACTCTGACATATCTGTGACATAAATTATTATTTAACTATCTTTAATAAAGTTGCTGCAATATAATTCCAAGGAAAAAAAAATATTGACTGCACCTTAACTGTCAAATTTGGTCAATTTAAAGCAATATTAGAAAGATTTTTAACCCTTACAGATCGGGCCCTAATTCCCCCTTAATAGATCGGGGGGTTCTGTTCTTGGCTTCTGTTACAGATAAAGACGTAAAAAATTTTTCTGGTGGTTCATGTGTATTTTTAGAGAAAATTACTTTTTCTAGTCATAGCAGTCAGGCCGCTCCTTAGCCGCTTTTTAACGGCCAGCCGCTAAATTTTAAAACAGCTGTAGAGTGGCCAATTTTGCAGCTAGGATGACCAAATTTTAGGACGGACTTTTATTTTTCATTACAAAAAATTACTTTTTCTGATCATTGCCAAAAAACGGCAAATAACAGAAACCGACATTTTTGGCGGTTTTGGCGGTAAAACGGCAGTTGGCGGCGCCAATTTTATCTGTTCATTGTTGCTCAAGGATTTACCAAAAAAATTTATAGGTCTCTAGCTGTTATAGAAGCCACGATATTTAAGATATATGTCTGTAGTAAAAGCCGGACAAAAATCAGTCATAAAGTCAGTCAGGGTGCGGTCAAACGGTCATAACACCACTTTTCTCATAAGGTCATTGATATCTCAGTATTTACCAAAAAATTTTTAGGTTTCTACCTTATACACAAATGTCATAATGTAGAAATTAAGTTTTATTTAGATTTTTTTTAAAATTTTGGTGCTACCCAACCGACTTTGACCAGACACCACGACCGACACAGACCAGATATCCTAATAAAATCAACTCTTGCTGACATATAATTACTAAACTTAAAAAGTCAAGAAGTCACAACTCTCTATCTTACCTACAAAAAAAATGACATTGAAAAAACTAGAGGAGGGGGGGGGGTCAAGATGACCCCCCCCCTGATCTGTAAGGGTTAAGAAGATACTTGTAATTTTCTCTAAAATATTTAATTTTATGTTTCACCTTTTTGACCTCTTTAGAAAGCTCCAACATCTGTAAATTCAACTTTAATGTGAATGAATTTGCATGATGAATATTAAAGACAAAATAAGACAATAAAGGAGATTAGGTGAAGGTACTCTAAAAATAAAAGTAAATTTGACAACCAAAAGTAATTTTAAAATTTTCTGCCATGGGAAGGTGCTAATTCAATTTAGACGAAAGCATGTTCTGAACTCACCATAAGGTCCCAGTACATTCTGTGTAAACCCTTTCCACGGATTATTTTTACTAACCTAACAAGCCTTCTGGTGGGGTGTGTGTACTCTGAACTAAAAAATATAATGTAACTAATATATCTATATCTAGGTTACACAAGTCTTATGAGGGCAGCAGAGAATGGAAACACAGAAACAGTCCGACTACTTCTAGAACATGGAGCTAATGTCAACCATAAAGCTACGTTTGGTTAGTTACATAATATTATTATACTATTTAAATATTGTAAATATTGGATGAACAAATATGTAAATTCTTTCAACTTTATCTCTCTCTCTCTTTCTATCTATCTATCTATCTATCTATCAATCTATCTATTTATCTATCTATCTATCTATCTATCTATCTATCTATCTATCTATCTATCTATCTATATATCTAATCATAATGTAACAAAAATATTTATACCTAGGAGCTACCAGTCTTATTGTTGCAGCACAGTATGGAAAAACAGAAGTAGTCAGAATACTTCTAGAACATGGAGCCAATGTCAACTATAAAGATAATGATGGTTAGTTACATAATATTATTATACTATTTATATATTGTATCTTTAGTATATTCTATCTATCTATATATCTTAAGTTTAAATATCTACCTCTGAACACCTCTCTCTGTATATCTATAACTGTACTCTGAACTAAAGAATATATAATGTAACTAATATGTTTATATCTAGGATGGACAAGTCTTATGAGGGCAGCAAGTAAAGGAAACACAGAAGTAATCAGAATACTTCTAGAATATGGAGCTGATGTCAACCATAAAGATAATATGTTTGGTTAGTTTAGCTACATAATATTATTATACTATATAGTGTATATTTAGTATATTCTATCTATCTATCTATAGTCTAAATATTGATCTCTGTACACCATTCTCTGTATATCTATAACTACACTCTGAACTAAAGAATATATAATGTAACTAATATATTTATATCTAGGAATGACAAGTCTTATGTGGGCAGCAAGTAAAGGAAACACAGAAGTAATCAGAATACTTCTAGAATATGGATTTGATGTCAACTATAAAAATACTAAGGGTTAGTTACATAATATTATTTTACTATATAGTATATATTCAGTATATTCTATCTATCTATCTATACATAAATCTACATTCATCTATCTGCAGACCTCTCTCTGTATATATATAACTGTAGTCTGAGATAAAGAATATATAATGTAACTAATATATTTATATCTAGGAATGACAAGTCTTATGTATGCAGCAAGGAATGGAAACACAGAAACAGCCAGTCTACTTCTAGATCAAGGAGCTGATGTCAACCATAACGATAATAGTGGTTAGTTATATAATATTATTATACTATACTTGTATATTCTATCTATCTATCTATAGTCTAAATATGGATCTCTGTATACCTCTTTCTGTACATCTATAACTATACTCTGAACTAAAGAATATATAATATACATAATATTATTAAACTATATTTATATATTGTATATTTAGTATATTCTATCCATCTATCTATAGATTTATTTATTTCTGTACAACTCTCTCTGTACATCTTTATATCAGTGTACTATAAAATATTGATATATCTAATATATTTATATCTAGGTAAGACAAGTCTTATGTGGGCAGCAGAGAATGGATACACAGATGGAAACACAGAAACAGTGAGGATGCTTCTAGAACATGGAGCTGATGTCAACCATAAAGATAAGATAAGATAAGATAAGATAAGATAAGATTTATTTTCCTCAAAGGTACAACATATTTTATTAGATATATATCATACGTTAAGTTACTATGCTTTGATTGGTTTGATTCTTCTTTTTTTGTATGTTTGGTGCAGGTTTGATAGCAATATACATAATAACTATTATTAAGTACCTAGCATGGAATTGGCCGAACTTCGTCTCCACCTAGTTGCCAGGCCAGTTCGAATATGATAAAAATAACATTTTTACAAGAAAAATTCCATGCAACATTGTACCAGATAGTTGGCATAACCCATTTAGGGTTGTGGAGCCACTGGTGTACTTTGACGCTTGCCAAGCCGATACAATGTTATATGTGCAAATAAATAATAAATAATCTTAACAATGATATAATACAATATCTTGCTGTGTATTTCAGACATCCTCCTACTATCAGTTGCAACTTCTCCAAGCATAAATTCGGAACAATTAGGGAACCAAAACCTTCAAAAGAAGTCGCTATTCCCGTTGTGATCCCTTTTCAGCTCTACCTAGACAGTTTCCTTTGTAACAAATTATTTTCATTATAGAGTGGAGTTATGTCCGGGTCTAAGGACATCTCCACACCAATAATTACAGGATAACGATAAATATCGCGACAACGCTGGTCCAATCCAAAAATCCAAAAATGAAATAAGATACTCTAATATATAACTTATCATGTACCTAAGTGAACAAGGTGTAATGATTGGTTTCGATTCCTACGGAATCTGATTTTTGTTTCTTGAGAATGGATATAATAATCCTCTGATGTACAAATGTACAAAATAAAAAATAGGTCATGTGCGATTCCTACGGAATCTGATTTTGGTATTTTGAGATAGTGGGAATGTATCCCTAGATGTGTAAGGTTCGATTCCTCCGGAATCTGATTTTTATGTTTTGAGAACTGGTCACAGCATAGCTGTGAATGGGGCATCAATATGAGGGGGGTGGGAGAGGGGGGGGGGGGGGAGGTGAGGGGAGAGTGGTTTGTGCTCGAAAAAAAAACGTTTACATTAATCCATTAATCTCACTTTTTGAGAGGGAAGGGTAAAAGTGGGTCATGGTAAGATAAAAGATAAAAAGAAGGTGGCGTGCTATTGCGCGCACAATTTTATCATAGCTTAGCTTTTAGTGGAGTTTTAATCTTACTGTTGTTTAGGCACGAAAATGTTTGGAGAGGAAGAATACCAACAAATGTGGCAGCCGCTACGCAATAGATTGACAATAACATATCAACGACTTCTCAATATAGTTAATGGTGACAATGTCAGTGAGGAAGTGCGTCGTGAGGTAGCCCGTCTACTATACCATCAAGGTTATCTAGAAACCGAGTTGGCACTCACTCTGTACAATCCAAACAAGGACTCTGAGTATCATGAAACTAAATTAGGTGAAATTGCTCAGCGGATAACTACACAAGAGGGGGCCTGTCTCCAACTGTAGCTCCAGAAAGTGGCCATTACCGGTCGGGACCAGTTATGGTCAAATTCTCTGCGACTTCATATACAAGATATCCGCAAAAATATCCGCGAAAACATCCGCGAAAACATCCGCAAACATCCACAAAAAACAACAATAATCAACAGAAAAAAAGCTGCAAAATCGTTACAAGATGTGTCTGATATGGCTATATAAAAAAAAAAACCGTTTTGTGAGAAATAATACTTTTAAAATTTGAAAATTTTGAAAAAAAACTTGAAAAATTTTTAAAAATATAATTTAAATTTACCATAAACTCATCGATTTGTTTTAATTAATAAATAATAAATCCTAGATATCTTGTTATGAACTTTCTTTTTATTATTTGAAAAATGTATAAAGCAATAGGATGTCTGTTAATATGTTAATATGTTGCTATGGAATAATCTTGTATTAGCATCAAAAATAAGGATAAAAAATATAGGTTGATGAAGTGAGAGACTAGTTAATTAAGGGAGAGAAATCAAGGAATTGAAGAGGTATTGGGGAGGAGGGGGGGAAAGCGAAGAGAAGAAAATGGGGCGTGGTGAGTGGTTTGTGCGCGGTCGTGGCTACCAGCCAGACAGACGGAGCGGCGCTTATCTTTTGGTATGTGCATGTATTTGGGGGGGGGGGGGGGTAGAGGAAAATATGGGGTGGGGGGAAGAGTGGTTTCCTGGTATAGCACAGCAGAATAAAGAAAATGAAAATGAAAATGAAAAAAGGGCAATGAAAAAGGGCGGGAGGGAAACAATTGGTTGTAAAGCATAGGGGAAAATTGCGCGGGAAACGGAAGTGGGGAAAGTGTTATTACTAATTAATAATTTGAATTAAAGATTGCATAATGCATGGTATTAAAACACAAAGGGGGTATAAATATGGGGTAGGTAAGGTCAAGGGTCAATTGTTTCCAAGATGTCAGATCAAGAAGAAGAAGTAGGACAAGGCCAAGGTGCTATACCAGACGGGGCGCCGGAAATTCCGGAGGATGCTGGAGGTGAGGAAAATGTTCCCCTCCATGATCAGGTGCAGGAGCTCATCGCTATGCTCAATTCTAGCGATGAAGTCGATGATCCTGTACCCGTGCACGGCGTCCAGCAGCTGCTAAACCTCGCGGCAGTGCCTGATCTACTCCCATTTCCGGGGGTAGACAGGCGCTGTCTGGACCTCTGGTTTATGGTCAAGCGCAGGTTGATGGGCGTTGTGCACGAGGGCGACATGCTGATGTGGCGGAGATTCCGCAACGATGCCATCGATGAGGAAGTCCTCCGCATGCTGTATTCCAACTATGGGTTGGTCGTGAGGTTAATATCAGTAATGCCCACGTACGCCCGTTCCTTCCAGGCCAACATGGACGCCATCGCCACAATGGACCGCCTGGTCACCGTCCAGCAGGACCTTCTGGAGGAGCTGCTCCAACAGGAACCAGACGTCCTCGACGACTCCAGCGACTACGACGAGTAGATGGCTATGCCCACTACTCATGAGCTTAACCAGTCTGCGATAGTCATCATAATAAATTTCGATTTCTAAATTTAAATAAATAAAATATATTTTCGGCCAAAATTCAATCAAAACTTTGTTATTTTTTTATTATATAGATAGATAGAGGTTGCGCGATTCTTTAGCTACTGGAAAGAATAATATAAAGTCAAATGTAAAATGTATAACAGTAAAATGGATAAAAAACAAACTATGCCAAGCTACTCTATACTTGGGTATGTGTGTGTCGGTTCCTACGGAACCTATTCGGTGTGATTTGAGGTTAAGGAAATGCAGTTTTAATATATTTTAACAAAATAGTTTAATGCTTACAGAAAGTCGAGGGCTAAAAAGTACTAAAAAGTACGGATAGAAACTTGGTTAAAACAAAATTCAGATTCAAAATTCAAAATTCAAAAGAGCAGAGTTTTAACATTGGAAAAGCATTTGATGAGTAAAAGAAAGAAAGAAAATATTTGCATTTTAAAACTCAATCTTATTTAGGTAATAAGTAAAACATTTTTGCTTGAAAATATTTTTATTATCAATTAGTTTAATTTCAAGTGGAAGGTTGTTAAAAATAGTTGGGAAAGAGTTAAGAGGGGCGTGCAGGAGAAAGTTTCTATTGGTGCCCGGCTCGTAAGCAAAGTTGTTCCTGTTCCTTGTGCCATACGTATGTCTGTCTTGAACAAAGTTCCAAGTGTTTTCAAAGATTTTGGGAAAAATGCCTGATTTATAGGCGTGCATGAATTTACAAACATTGAATTCAATTAATAGGTTGAATGGAAGTATGCCATTAGATTTAAAAAATTCAGCTGTGTGAGCTCTGCTTGGCAAGTTTTCAATTATTCTAATGGCTTGCTTTTGTAACTTAATAATTGGTGCTAACAGATACATAGGGCAGGCAGTGAACAGGAGACAACAATATTCGATATTCGACTTAATGTAAGACGTATAGAGTAGCTTTAGGTGTTTCTTATCCAACAAATGACGCATTACTTTCATACTATAAATTATTTTAGACACTTTGCTATAGACTTTTTCAAGATGATAAGAAAACTTCATTTTCTCGTCTAATTGAATTCCTAAATGTTTGATACTACCCTCGTTGGTACCGCTCACAAGATCCAACTTAGTGATTTTTGACTCATCATTTTCATTGTGATTGTTCATGTTTACATAAACTTCAAAGTTGGTCTTAGCAGCGAGCTCAGCGGGGGTGAGTATCTCTCGGGGGGAGGAAAAGACCATACATTTGGTCTTGCGGGGGTGTATGAGAAGTTTATTGGCATTGTACCATTGGGTCAGTCTGGGGACAAGCTCCCTTGCAAGGTTAATTAATTGAATAATATTCTGCTTTTCAATGAAGCCCACTGCGTCATCAGCAAAGAGATTGATTAGGATCTCTTCACTGCATGAAACTAGGTCATTGATAAAAATCAAAAAAAGAATTGGTCCCAGGACTGACCCCTGAAGTACGCCAATGATAATGAATTCAATAGTAGAAGAGAAAAGGCCCTTAAAAAATACACGCTGCTTCCTATTTGAATAATAACTACGGAACCACTCGAGTGCAACCCCCCTTATCCCTGAATTCTCCAGTTTGCTAAAAAGGATGTCCCTATTTATCATGTCGAAACACTTCCTTATGTCCAAAAATATGGCCATGCAGGAAGCGTTTCAACTGAGTGCTTGGGTGATCATTGTGCTTAAGTTCAGTACATTGTGAAAGGTTGAGATCCCTTTCATGAAGCCAAACTGGCGATTGCTAAAAAAAGACCTATCCTCTAAAAACTTAACCAGCGTATCACAGACATATTTTTCGATGGGTTTGGAAAAGTTATCAATGAGAGAAATGCCTCGATGATTATCTGCCTCGCTGAGTGAACCTGATTTGTGAAGGACAACTATTTTAGAAGTTTTCATTTTTTCAGGAAAAGTGCCATTTTGAAGTGATAAATTATAAACATGTGTTAGGGGAGTGGCAATGGTATCAGCACAGCGAGACAGAACATACATCGAGACATCATTGATGTCTGTGGAACGCTTAGGTTTGATGCTACGAATAATATTAATAACTTTGAAGGGGTACAATGGTTCAAAGAAGAGGGAGTCTTGACATGGGGGTGGTAAGTATTCAAAGAAATTTTTGGGGGTGGAAGGAATTTCAGGCCTTAGGGAAGACCCAATTTGACTAAAATAACGATTAAACTCGTTAGCTATTTCTTGGTCATTTTCAATTTTGTTAGGGCCTACTTGAAGGTATGTGCACTCAGGGGAAGACTTATTAAACCCAATGACTTCCTTAAGAGTTTTCCAAAGTTTTTTCCCATCCCCATTTGCATCTCTTATTTGTTTTCTATAATAGTCAATCTTTGCTCTTCTCACTTGCCTATTGTAATTATTCCTATAGACATTGTAAATACTTTCATTCTCAATTGTTTTATCTTTTAAAAAGTTGCTGTACAAAATATCTCTATGCAATCTACAACGCAATAAGTAATCTGACATGAAAGGCTGCTGGGGCTGGGTACGTTTGTTTTTTCGTTTTTTTCTAACTGGACACTTTTCATTATAAAGTCTCAAAAAGGTTGAAATAAAGTTATCGTAAGCTATGTTTGTGTTGTCCTGACTTAAAACGTGATTCCAGTTAGTGTGGTAGAGTGCATAGTTTAAGGCATCAAAGTTTTCATCATTCAATTCTCTTTTTTCAAAAAAATCCGGAAGTTTAGGTTTATTTACTTTGTCTATTCGGAATGAATTAATAATTGGCAAGTGATCGGAAATTTTTGAAGTTAAAACAAAAGATGACATTAGGTTTTGGATAAAGTTACCTACCCCGAACAAATCAAGAAGGGTTGCAGTGGTTCTAGTAACTCTAGTGGCTCTGGTAACAGTATTTATAATACCGTTAAAAGAAAAAGATTCAATAATTCTCATGGAATTACTGTTTATATTACTTATTTTAAAAAGGTCAAAATTGAAATCTCCCACAATGAAGTAAGGTATATTTAATGCTGCTATTCTATCAATCAAGTCTAAAAAAAGTTCAAAAAATTCCTCAATTTCAGCATTGCTTTGATTGGGTGGGCGGTAGCAATTCAATATACAAAACTTTAGACCATTGTAGGAAATTTTTAAGCAAATAGATTCAAGGATATTTTCTTTAAATGAGAACTTATCAAATAGTTTGTCTACTTTATAATATTTACTTACTAGAATACCCACCCCTCCCCCCCTGTTATTTGATCGGAGTTTAACATGCCAATCATAATTATTAATTCCATAGCAATCCATATTTACATCCTTATTTAGCCATAATTCTTGAAAGCACAGAACATTTAAGTGGATATCATGTTGTCTGAAGAAGTCTACAGTGGAGACAATATCATTATATTTAGAATGTAATGACTGACAATTAATACTAAAAATATTGAGAAGGTTTTCATTGAATGTTTTCAGTTTTTGTACGATACCTTGTTCACTTGAAAAGACACAATTTATTCCGAATTCATTTTCGAAGTCGTTAAAGTAGTCACCGTAAATCGGATTCATAAGATTTAGACCAATGTTATCGTTTAAGTTACCGTTATCCTGGTTAATTTGTTCATTAGGGAGGTTTGTCATAGTCGAGCTGGTCCAGGAGCACCGCAGGAGGAATCGTTTTAACGTCAAGTATGGACATCTGAAACACAGTAGATATTAATGGATAAATAAAGATAGTTAATATACAAAATATTATCGTTGAAACGAAAAAAATTACTGTATTTACTATGTTTATTCTGATTGCGTTTAGTTTATGTGTGTGTTGGGGGTGGCAACACATTTAAAAGCTAGTTTAGTTCCCCCTACTCATTTTCATACAAGTTCCATATATTTTATATGCTAATCAGCGGAAAAAAAAAAAGAGACAAGAAAAGAAAACAGAGGTAATGATTGAGATCATAGTTTTAAGATTAATATGCGACATAGACGCTTTAGCAAATTTAAGTATTGTTTATATAATATTATTATTATTACTATAAAGTCCACGTCATATGGATCAGGATTAACTCAAAAATATTCAAATCGTTCCGAAAATAATAACTATGCTGAATGTTTTTAGTTAGGTACCTTTTTTCGCTGTACAAGATACTTAACTCATGTTGAGATTACCGCCTTTGTTGCTTTCTTGCTTTCTCTAGCTTTGGCCCTCGTGGCAACAGGATCAGAAGGTGCTGAGTCAACGGTAAATGCCCTCGTGGCAACAGGATCAGAAGGTGCTGAGTCAACGGCAAGTGCAGATGCGGCAGATGCGGCAGATGTGGCGGCAGACGCGGCGGCAAGTGCGGCGGCGTGTGCGGTGGTAGGTGCGGCAATAGATGCTGCAGGTATGGTGGCAGACGCGGCGGCAAGTGCGGCAGTAGATGTAGATATGGCGGCGGTCACGGCGGCGGGTGCGGCGGTGAGCGCGGCGGCAGGTGCGGCAGTGAATGCGGCAGTGAATTCTTCGGCAGCGGCGGCGGCGGATGCGGCGGCGGCAGGTGCTGACTGTGTAGCTGGTGCAACGGCGGCATGTGCGGCACTATGTGCGGCGGTTGCGGCGGTTGCAGTTGCGGCACTACTTGCAGCAGAAACTATGGGAGGAAACACAGCCAGGTCCTCAAGAACAGGGGCAGGGGCAGACGTTAAATTGTGTTGAATCGTGTTGGCTGGGTGGGCAGTAATTGTACTAAACTGCCTTGGGAAGTCATCTTCTGTTAAATCAGCCTGGTTCGAGAAGAATGTTTTCCTTTCCTCAGGCGTTAGCTTGTTGAAACGAAGGATTGGCGGTGCTTCAGACAGAAAAAAATCTTCGCTTCCAGGTATGGGTTGAGCCATTTCCTTCAGGTCTTTGCCAAATGGGTTAAGGCAGCGTATCCAGCGGCTGCCGTTCTTGAGTTGAAATTGGACATATTGGCCAGCGACTTTGGCCCTCGAAATCTGGTTGGTGGCATATACAAAGGTCATGGTCTTCCTATTGAGGTCTGACATATCTTGTTTCGCCTGGACTAATCTGTTGGGAAAGAACGGGACCGGTGACGCGTTATTCCTGGGGTTGAACCTCTTGATCTCGGCGTTGTAACGGTCAAGCACAGCCTTCTTATTGTTCATCCACGCGTCGAGGTAGGATCTAGACATAAAACGAAAAATAAAAACGGGGATCTGGCCCTTTGTATATGGGAGCATATGAGCACGCTCAACGATATCACAAAAATGTGAGGGGATATATTCTAATTCCCCTCGTTTAACGGCGGCTTCAAGGGTGGGCCTTATAATGTTTCTGAATATTATAAACTCAGTGATATTTTCACGGCTCCATGGCTGCTGAAAGTTCACTATTCTACAACTCCAATCGCGACATCTTTGCTCTCTTATCGAGTTTTGTAGAAGTTGAAACTTTACGAAATTTTCTCTCGACGATTCGACAGAGTTTAAATAGTCTTTTTGTTGTGTAATCGTGGTCCTAATCGCTTTTTGTTCACTTGCAACAGATTTAGCATCGACGAAATTTTCAATACCTTCGATAGATTGAATTTTAACATTTAAATCTGAGACTCTCAATTTAATATCGTTTATTTCGGTTTTATGACTGGCAAAAGTACTATGGATAAGCTCATCCCTTACCTTGGCTATATTCGCATCGTATTCTTTAAACTTAACATCCAAAGCTGCGTCCAAATTTGTTTTAAATTTTGACCAATATTCTGGGTTGTCACACGTACTACAGGCCATGATGAAGTGAAGATGGCGGATCCGAGGGTGCTGAGTGAGTGTGTGTCAGCTGACCAATAGTGGGACGCGAAAAAATGTTAGCCAATAGGAGAGCTTATTTGTCGGGAGTACTTTGCGCCGGTAAAATGTTGCCAGACCGATAAATTATCAAAAAATTTAGAGAGTGTTTTCACTATAAATTGTTCATTAAATTAAATTAAAGCGATTAGGTTACACATAAAATTAGATTTTTTAATTCATTAATGTTTTATTTTCACTTTTTGTGTTAACAATTGACCGATACGTTAACACATACACATTGCCAGGCCTAAATACGAGGTGCCCTCTGGCTACAGTGTCTTCCCTTTCCTCCAACTGCGGAGTGACCACGGGCAGTGGGGAGAGGGGAACTAGTTGAGAGAGAGGGGGAAGGTAGAACTGAGCTTAACACATGGGGTAGGGCGGGGAGAGCTTGCAAAATGCGTGTTCTCAGCCCGACTCTCTGAACTAAACTAAACTAAACTAAACTAAACTGATGGTTAGTTACATAATATTATTATACTATATAGTGTATATTTAGTATGTTCTATCTATCTATCTATATATTTATCTATCTCTGCAACATCTCTCTGTATATCTATAACTGTACTCTGAACTAAAGAATATATAATGTAACTAATATATTTATACCTAGGAAAGACAAGTCTTATGGTTGCAGCAGAGAAAGGAAACACAGAAGTAGTCAGACTACTTCTAGAACATAGAGCCGATGTCAACAATAAAGATAATTATGGTTAGTTACATTATATTATTTACTATAATTATATAATGTATCTTTAGTATATTCTATCTATCTATGTACACCTCTTTCTGTATATCTATAACTGTACTCTGAGCTAAAGAATATATAATGTAACTAATATATTTATATCTAGGAGAGACAAGTCTTATTCATGCAGTAAGGAAAGGAAACACAGATATAATCAGACTACTTCTACAACATGGAGCCAATGTCAACCATAAATATAATTATGGTTAGTTACATAATATTATTAAACTATATTTATATATTGTATATTTAGTATATTCTATCTATCTATCAATTTCTGTATACCTCTCTCTGTATATCTATAACTGTACTCTGAACTGAAGAATATATAATGTAACTAATATATTTATACCTAGGAAAGACAAGTCTTATGGTTGCAGCACTGTATGGAAACACAGAAACAGTCAGAATACTTCTAGAACATGAAGCTGATGTCAACAATAAAGATAATGATGGTTAGTTACATAATATTATTAAACTATATTATTATATTGTATATTTAGTATATTCTATCTATCTATCAATTTCTGTATACCTCTCTCTGTATATCTGTAACTGTACTCTGAACTAAAGAATATATAATGTAACTAATATATTTATATCTAGGATGGACAAGTCTTATGGTTGCAGCACTGTATGGAAACACAGAAACAGTCAGAATACTTCTAGAACATGAAGCTGATGTCAACAATAAAGATAATGATGGTTAGTTACATAATATCATTATACTATATAGTGTATATTTAGTATATTCTATCTATCTATCTATAGTCTGAATATTGATCTCTGTACACCATTCTCTGTATATCTATAACTCTACTCTGAACTAAAGAATATATAATGTAATTAATATATTTATATCCAGGTTACACAAGTCTTATGGTTGCAGCAGGGTATGGAAAAACAGGAGTAGTCACACTACTTCTAGATCATAGAGCTGATGTTAACCATGAAAATAATAATGGTTAGTTACATAATATTATTAAACTATATAGTATATCTTTAGTTTATTCTATCTATCTATCTATATATATATTTATCTATCTCTTTACACCGCTCTCTGTATATCTATAACTGTACTCTGACTACTTCTAGAACATGGAGCCAATGTGAACTATAAAAATAAGTGGGGTTAGTTACATAATATTTCTGTCTTTAATATATTTCATATAAATATTGACGTTGCAATAAGTATTATTATCTTATTTAGTTTATTAATAGTTCTAATTGCTATTTAACTGTTTAATTATCTATCCATTTATCTTATTATCTTTCTGTATATTATATCTCTCTATTCATTTATCTTTCTTTATAATGAACTAGCGGCTTCGCCCCTAGCCTCTAGGGGCTTTGCCACAAGAGATAATTTAAAAAAAAGAAAAAAAGTGGTGGTGCAGCACCAATGCCTTTATTACATGCATCAGCAAAAGGATGGAAGGGGAATTTTTTTTGTTTTTTTGGGGGTTTGGGGTGTCCCGGCCACACTCATGAAAATAGCCTGAAACCATCACAGGACCATCTGATATATTCCCTGAAGAGTAGAATCCAATCAGTTCAGTGGATACCAAGATCTTACAGGATGGGCGGACAGACACACATCTTGCTACTTTGTATTATAGATTAAAAACTCATGAATGTGTTTCTTAAAATTTGAATTTATTTTGTATTATTAATAGTTTAACGCACTCTCTCTCTCACTCTTCCTCTCCCTCTCTCTCTCTCTATCTCTCCCTCCCCCTCTCTCTCTCTCTCTCTCTCTCTCTCTCTCTCTCTCTCTCTCTCTCACTCTCCCTCTTTCTCTCTCGCTTATACTCTTCCTCTCTCTATCTCTAAAACTATGCAATATTATGACATATCAACAATATTAGCAATGTTTATTGACATTATGACTGTATGCACATATGATAAACAAAATTTGACAGGGTAATCATCTATACATTAAATAATAATAAATATCATAGGTTGGACACCTCTAGATACTGCTCTACTAAGAAAACATGAAGAAACAGCAGAAATACTTAGAGAATATGGTAAGCTTATTCAATAATTCTATATTTATAAGTGTAGCTATCCTAACATTTCATTTGGCTTTTAATGAATTCTTTATATTGGCCAATTATACTGTGTAAATATTTGGGTTAGAGTCAAAAAATATTAAAAGAATGATATTAAAGTATACTATAGTCTTTAGTTATATTCTTGTATTAAAATCTCTTAGTTTCTTATGTGTTTGTTTAGAACATTACATGAAATTGCCTATGACTCTGTCAAAAATAAAAACAGATCTCTTTTGAACTAAGCTGCTGAAACATTTTTTTTACAAGCCCCATTAATCAGTTTTGAAATATCTTTCTATTTCATGGAAAATTTATGCAAACACTAAAATATATGCAAAATAAGGTATAAGGTTTTTTACATGCATGGAAACCATAAAATTGATAAAAATTATCTTTTTTTAAACTTCTCTCAAATTTTTAGAATTTAATTCTTTTCAATTACATTTTTTAAAGGGATTTATGCATTGATTATTAGATAATGTAATATGATGTAGATATTAATGGTATTTCAAAATTGATTATTTGAGCTTGTAAAGACACTGTTTCAGAAAAGGCCTATTCTTTAAGCATTTATGTAAAGACTTTGTACTTTAAAAAAAACATCAAATATCCTGGAGTAATATATATTTTTGTTTAAAGTAAAATGAAAATCATTATTTTCTTTAACTCATTTCTTCTTATTATTGTATAACATCATTAACTACTAAACAAGTTTAGTTAAAAAATTTAGGAAAACTTAACATTATTTGATGCATAAAGCTAGCAATTCAATAAAAAAAAATTAGATGATTAAAACATTATTTTTTTCAGGAGGAAAGTGTAACATTGCGTGCTAGTCTTACTTACAACAAGGTAAAACAATTAAATAAATCATTATGATAATAAGGTTGATAAACAAATCTAAAGAGTTAGCTATATTAATCTAGTAATTGCTATGTGTTTAATTGCTTATTATCTAACTATATCATAAATGTTCCTATCCCTATTATAATTCTTAATTCTAAATCTATAACTATTTATATGTATATGGCAGAAGATGTTTATCTTTCTATATCTATTTAACCCTTAACGGTCGGGGGGGGGGGGGAGCGTTGAACGCCCCCCCATCCGGTTTTTTCTATCTCATTTTCTGTGTGTGAAATATAAAGAGCCCAAACTGCTTGACTTTTTAAGTGTGGGTATGAGACATAACTGAGAGTTGAAATTTTTTGAATATCTCCATCCTGGCGGGCACAGGATGCCAGCAAACCTGGCAGGGTCATCCAGGTAAAGAGCAAAAATTTGTTTTTGATTTAAACAAAGCATTTTATCTTACCAAAATACTAAAATATCCTCTAGTAGTACATCCTCATATTAAATACAGGTGTTCAAGTCAATTTCAGGTTCCAGGTATGATCCTGCAGGTCCTGATCCTCCAGGTCTCCAGAAATATTTAAAAGGCTTCTGTGGCCGCAATTTGACTTAGAGACTTCAAATTTCGAACTTAAGATTATCTTACATGTCTACATAATGTATTAAAATTTCATAAAGATCCGCCGCCGTTTTCCCGCTGACCACCGACTGCAGCGGCTGGCAGCTGTCAAGTACAGCTGCGGCCGCTGAAATTATATTTTGATATTTCAAATATAAAATTTACATAAAGATAAACATTTTCTGCAAAAAAAATTTTTATTCTAGCTTTAAAAATAAAAAAAAAATTACAGCCGTTTAAAATTTATAAGTAAAAAAGGACCTAAAAACAAAGGTTGTTAAATAAAAGGGTTAAGGAAGCGAAAATTGACCTTGACTTACTTAAGGTCGGAAATTCATCATAACACAGGGGACTGGCACAAAAATTTTTAGCCCTCTAGCTTTAATAGGAACTGAGATAATAGGGGTGTCGTTGAACGCCCCCCCCCCCCCCCCCCCGACTGATTAAGGTGCGGCAAGGGGCCCGACTGTAAGTGGTTAATTTTTTATTTATCTAAACATATCTTTATATCTATTTATCTCAAAATATCTGAAAATCATAATGAACAGACAAACAACTCTTTCTAATCTCTAGTTTCTCTATATCTATCTATTAATATTTCCAGTTTATCTGTTTATATCTTATATCTGTAATTAATTTCAATATAATTTTGATTAATTAATATTTCAGAATAGAACTGCTTTGGGTAAACAGAATGATTACCTACAATGCTTTATTATCTGGATTTAAAATACTGTGCCTTTTTTATAAAAATTGATTATTGTATGATTCATGATTTTCAAAATAAGAATATTTAGATTTTAAAGTTTTTTTACTTATCATTATAATTTTAATTTTGTTTAATAGCTTAGATACCTTTAATTTACTTTGTCTGTCAGTTACAAGTCTGTTGGAGTTGTTTTAACTTAAATCTTGAGTCTTAAAAAGATGCTTTATATGTTCTAAAAGGTTTTATGGATATTTTCAATCATTGACTCTTAATATATTTTGTTAGATGTTGGTTATTTTATTTAAGTGTTGGTATCCTGATGCTGAATTGCCATTTCTATCCTATTATAACTAGGATGACAATATCCATAAAAGAAAACCTCTAAATATAGAGGCTATTTCACATGGACATAAACTTTTCTAGAGGGTCAGAACTTAATAACAAGAATATTAACTTTTATGCCTAAAAAATTGTATTAAATGAGGTTAAAAATATTATATACAGAACACTGTTTAATGACATACTAACATTTTAGGACTTGATTATGGAGATACTTAGCTTTAAATATTATACCTTGTTGTTATAGGATGAATAGGATAAAAATATCATACAAAAAAGTTGTCAAAAAATTAAAAAATCTGCATTGTTTCATTGGAATTTCTGGTAATAATTATAGAGTTGCTATCCTATACAAATCTTACCTAACTAATACGGTACACCGACAAACGTCATAATACGACAAACGTCCTAATGCGACAAACGTCCTAATGCGACAAACCTCCTAAACAACAAACTTCCTAGACGACAAACGTCCCAAACGTCCTTATGCGACATCTCTTTAGTAAAACGTCCTAAAAATTTTTAAAAATTATGAAATAAAAAAAAATCTTCCAAATTTAAGGACAAAATCCTCTAATCATAAGATTAAAACCAGTTTTTTTCAGCTCGGGGCTTTAATCTCATAAATGTACGTTTAATATCTGCGAAAAGCTGTTTATGGAGTAGCTTTACTACTAAAGTTAAAATAAAGTTTGAATTTTTTGTTTAGGAAGTATACTTCTTATCAAGTTAGCTAGAATTCTCTCATTTAATACCTATATTTGCGACAACTTTTGTTTATTAGAATCTTCAAATTTTTAACATTTACAAAACGGCCTGCTTAATTGCTCCAAGATCCATGTCAGAAATGTACGTGACAGACTAATGTACAAAGGACGTAGACCGACCCTAATTACAGAAAAGCTTTGCTTTTGAAAACACTTTTTTTTTGCATAAAGTTAATTTTATTTTGGACGGCTTCATTATAAGCAAAATTACAATTATTAAATTTATAATACAAATTTTCTATCTCTAAGATACAAATGAAAAATATACAAAAATGCAGGGCTCTAAAGGGATAAGACAATGGCCGATTAACTGATGCACAATTCCAATGATGACACATAAAATTACCCTTTCAGTAGATTATAATTAGTGGTTGATACCTTTGGAACACTAAATTTAATGCAAAAACCAATCAAAATTCAATATAAGTCTCCAAAGAAAACATTATTCTTAAACTATGGGGACTAGTGTAATTAACAGCTCAATGTCCCCTCCCTCCCTGCTGATTTCTAAACTTGTTTGAGGACAATTTTAGAAGATTTTTAAATTTAAAACTAAGTTTTGACTAAGGTATAATTTATGAAACACTATTAAAATTATCATATAAAAATCACAACATACTATTTTAAAAATCAACACGACATATTCTATAAAATTTTCTTGCCTATTAGTTCAGAGAGAGAGAGAGAGAGGACAATGGTCTGTTTATTACACTAGTCCCCAAAGTTTCAATGTTGAGTGTTCTATTCGACCAATAATTTTGATTTACTAAAGGGGTAATTCTGTGTAACATCATTGGGGATGTAAATTGATTTATCAGCCATTGTCTTATCCCTTTAGATTCCTGATACAAAACGATACCTCCGCCAATGTCTGAGAAACTGGCGAGCAACATGGACTATTAATGGTTGAATATCCCAAATGAAAATAAACAAAATTATCCCTTATATAGATTAAAATAAGAAGAGGTTTACATGTTTGGATACTACTAGTATGCAATTCAATAAAAGTACCCAAAGTTTTTAAAGCAACGAGTAGGATACTATTAATATAAAACCTTGGGTACCAGTGTAATTTACATTTCATTATCGCCTATTAAAAATGCTTCAACTACATATTAGTGGATTTTTTTCACTATTAAAAAGATAATATGCAAAATTATTTTTATTTAAAAAATAAAATAAAATCAAAAATTCAAAACTAAGGTCTCAACATCTAAAAATGGTTTTAGCGCATTTTTCTTATGCTCAAAGCGTCTACCCTTTGCAAGAACGGCTACAAAACGCTTCAAAGTTGAGCTAGAAATTGATAGAGATACTATTGGGGAAAATACTAGAAAATTTTAAGTTTGAAGGCCATGTCTAAAAAGGGTAAAATTGCTTTCAAAAGTTTTCATAAATAAAACACACTGTATCACATATGAATAAATCAACTTTTTAATTGGCCAATTATTGGTCACATAGTTAAATATTCATCTCTTATTGGTTGATTAATAATCATATGATGAAATAAACTCTTCCTATTGGTTGATTAATAATCATATTATTAAATAAACTCATTTCATTGGTCAAAGGATTGTCATGTTGTTAACAACTCTTCTGTGATTGGTTCAATTTGGTCACATGTTCAAAATCCTCTTATCCAATTGGCTAATTAAATTTCATTATGATTAAGAAAATCACTTCCTAATGGTTGATTAATAACCATATGATTAAATAAACTCATTTCATTGGTCAAAGGATTGTCATGTTGTTAACAACTCTTCTGTTATTGGTTCAATTTGGTCACATGTTCAAAATCCTCTTATCCAATTGGCTAAATAATTTTCATAAGACAAATAAACTCTTCCTATTGGTTGATTAATAACCATATGGTTAAATAAACTCATTTCATTGGTCAAAGGATTGTCATGTTGTTAACAACTCTTCTGTGATTGGTTCAATTTGGTCACATGTTCAAAATCCTCTGATCAAATTGACTAAATAATTTTCATAAGACAAATAAACTCTTTCTATTGGTTGATTAATAATCATATGATTAAATAAACTCATTTCATTGGTCAAAGGATTGTCATGATGTTCAATACTCTTCTATGATTTGTTCAATTTGGTCACATGTTCAAAATCCTCTTACCCAATTGGCTAAATAATTTTTATAAGACAAATAAACTCTTTCTATTGGTTGATTAATTTTCATTGGACAATTAATGGTCACATGATCAAATTCGCTTCTCTGATTGGCTATTAAATTTATATACTACAATATAAACTTTTTCTATTGGTTGATTTATGAACAAATAAAATCTTTTCATTGGACAAATAATAGTTATGCAATATAAGCTACGATTGATGAATCTCAAATTGCTAAAATCTCAACTTTTCAATACTCAAGTAATGTGCAGTAATAATATCAACATAAGGCTCTGCGCATACAGGAAGGGAGGGGACAATAGGCTGTGTATTACTCTAGTCCCCAAAGTTTTATAGTAACGTTTTCTTATACGTTAGCATAACAACTTTAGGGACTTTGATTTTGATTGGTTGGTTATTTAAGTTGAGTGTTAAAAGGTTGTATTTGGGGACTAGTGCAATAAACAGCCCAATGTCCCCTCCCTCCCTGTGATGTTTTTTATGTGAATTCAGCTATTTTCAATATCAGATTATTCTATAAATGCTTTATTTTAGAAAAGAGCTATTTATCGCATTATATTATTGCAAAATCTTGCAAAATATAGCTTTTCTGTGCGTAACATAGCAACTAGATTCTTCAAGATTTTCAGGGTTGTTCATCAATCATCTTGGTCACTCTCAATTAGTTTATGAAGGACTTCCAGCGCTTGCTCAACCTTTTTCAAGTTTCTCAAGGTACCTAAACAAAATGATAATTATTTATGGTATCAAAGACAGCTTTACGTAGATAGTAAAATGAAAATTTAAACCATGTTAGTGCCAGGGCAATGGAGACACAGATTTAACAAAACTGGTATTTATCTTATGATTTTTATTTATATGTACGTGGAAAATTGTATGCAATATGATGCTATACATGATTTTCCAGAATGGCTGAGAATAGGTTATAATCCACCGGACATTAATCGGTTTTAAAGCCATTCTGGAAAATTGTTGTTTTAATTAATTTTGTGTATCATCATCAATTATCATTGGAGATGTACATCAATTTATCGGCCATTGACTAATCGGCGGATGTATAACTGAGAACCAGTTCTAATCCAGGGGATACCTGACAATTCTCTGGAGGTTTTCTTTGCTGGACTGCATGGCAAGTCCACATCCTCCAACAAGTATAATACTGTCTCCAGTGTTGTCGCCTAGATACAGCATATCATAAAGTTTGTAAATTTTTATATGTTTGATCATGTATTTGCCCAACACTCTGTCAAAAATACTTTTAAAACAGACCTTTTTTGAACCAATATACAAAAACAGTTCCTTTATAAACCCAAGAAATCATTTTTGTAATATTATAACAAACAGACAATCAGACAAATTTAACAGACTGCCAAACAAACAAACATACAGACATACACACAGACAAAAAATACAAACAAACAGACAGACATACTGTTAAGACATACTGAAAGACATTCTGACAGATATATTTACAGAAATACTGAAAGACAGATACAGACTGACAAACAGACAAAAATACTGCCAGATAAATAGACAGACAGACATAAATAATGACAAACATACTGACAGACAGACAAACAAACAGACAGTCATACAGACAAACAAACAGACATACATACATACTGCAAGAAAGACAAACAGACAGATAGATAGACAGACAGATAGATAGACAGACAGATAGATAGATAGACAGACAGACATGCGTACTGCAAGATAGACAGACAGATAGATTGAGACATACTAAAACAGACAGATACAGAAAAAACAGATAAACATACAAGCTGACAGAGATACTGACAGCCAAACAGACAGACACAGAGACAAACATAAAGACAGATACATACAGACAAACAGACAAACATTCTGATAGAAAGATAGACAAATAGATAAACAGACAGACAGACAGATAGATAGATACGAACCTGATCTTCATCTGCTGGTGGAAAAGTGAGTCCTGCTCGCTTCAGTATTGACTAAAATGATAACATTTATCTTAAGTGTTTAAACATTTTAACCACTATTTTAAATCTACAGAAGGGTTGATTTTGTGTCATCATTAATTGACATATATCATAAAATTTATCTTGAGTGTTTAAATGTTTCAACTAGGGTTGGGCCGGATACTTTTTTGGCCGGATACCGGATACCGGATATCCGGCTGATTTCAAACGCAGGATATCCGGCTAACGCCGGATATGGGTTGTTTATTGCACTAGTTCTCAAGGTTTTACAATAACATATTCTTATTCATTAGCTTTGGAGACTTTTACTGACTTTTGATTGGTTCTTTTATTAAGTTGAGTGTTCAAACGTTTTAACCACAAATTGTCATCTACAGGAGGGGTAATCATCAAAGGGAATGTACATCAATTTATCAGCCATTGTCTTTTCCCTTCAGATCCCTCAGTTTTATATACTTATTTATAGCATCGTATTAAAGACATCTTGCTGCGGATATTATGCCGATGGTATGACTGAGAACCGGTTCTAATCCAGCGGATATTAATCGGTTTTACTTTATTTCCTTACCTGTGTGTTATTGCATAATTTGCTTGATACTGAATAAATTGTTGAAATGACTAGATTATCCAGAGCCTCCAATCTTGATCTTGATCTAAATATTTTAGAGCGTTGGAAATTATTATAGATTGTGGGAATATAGGGCGTGGGAAAATATTGAAGAGTGTGGGAAATATTATAGTGCGTGGGAAAATATTATAGAGTATAGGAAAATATTATAGGGCATGGGAAAATATTTTAGAGTGTGGGAAATATTATAGAGGGTGGGAAAATATTAAAGAGGGTGGGAAAATATTATAAAGCATGGGAAAATCTATAGAGCACGGGAAAATCTTATAGAGTGTGGAAAAGTATTATAGAGCATGGGAAAATATTATTGAGCATGGGAAAAAATTATAGAGCGTGGGAAGGGGAAGGTTTCAGTGACAAGAACCTGATGGATCTATGCGAGCTGGATGGATAGATAATATAGAGCGTGTGAAAATATTATAGAGCATGTGAAAATATTATACATACCTAGAAGGAGAAGGTTTTGGTGACAAGGACCTATTATAGATGGATCTATGTGAGCTGGATGGATAGATGGGCAGGATCAACTCATCTTCGTCCAAATAATAATGCCGTGGCACTCCTTCAGCCTAAAGGAACAAGAATAGTTATTTCCAGTATGGCTTTGAAAACAATTAATATTCGGTGGATTATAACCGGTTCTCAATGATACTGAAAAATTATGTATAGCATCAAATTACAGATAATTTTCATAATACAGTGAATAAATGACATCAACATCTTTAGTGTCAGGCCAAGATTCAAACCTATCACCTTCTTGACAATGCGCGGATATGCTACATGTTGAGCCACGGTCATGGGTGTGCTTAATACTAACAATGGATGAATCACAACTGAAACGATAACCTCCATATTCTTATCTATACAACATAGTAGCAGTAGGAACTGTTTTAACATCTTTAGTTTTGACGTGGTATCGAGCTGAGATTCGAACCTATCACCTCATCCAGAGCCATAATCCTTGGTGCTCTTGTCTTTACAACATTGCAGCAGTAGGAACTGCTTTTAACGTCTTTACTTATGACACTTTACATCAGGCCAAGATTCGAACCTATCACCTCCTCAAAAATGAGCCGATGCACTACGTATTGAGCCACAGTCGCGGGTATGCCAAATACTTACATTAGATGAATCACATCCGGAACCATAATCCTCGGTGCTCTCATCTTCACTTGTGTTCCCGCGCATTCCACCACCACGTGGTGCAAAATCATCCGGATGTGTGCCCTGCGCAGTCATATGGATATTTTCTCATATTCATTCAAAATTGATTATTATCCAGTGGATTAGAAGCAGTTCTAAGCAATACTGCGGAGAGTATCATTCATTACGGTGACTTAATTTGGGACACCTGCCATGCTTGGCGAGGGTGAGGTAATAATGAGTAGCTCTCATGAGATAGCGGGTCAAGTCATAATGTGCTTGAACGTGGAGCTTGATAGCCCAAGTGACTATGCAAAAGTGTCTCAGCTTACTCCATGACTACTTAGATCCAAACCCTAAGAAAAATTATGAACAGCATCATATTCTATCCAGTTTTCTATGTATATAAAAATGTACAAATCATAAGATTAAAACAATTCTTTTGACCATGCCTTCGGCATCTTGGGGCTAAAAAAAGCTGGTTTTAATCTTATAATTGTACATTTTTAAATCCGCGGAAAGCTATTTATGATACTATGCAAGAAATAACTATTACCATGTGGCATTAGTGTGAATGATAACGCTGAATATGTCATAAAAGGAAGATGTAAGGCTTGCATTGAGCTAAAGATTGTCGCTCCTAAATGAAATGTAAACTAACTAGAGGCTATGCCCTTAGAGGCCTCAACTTGAAGTGGGAGGAGAGGATCCTGCCCCAATTCTCAGATTTTAAAAGAATATTCAAAATATATATTTTTTTAGGTGGAGGGATGGGGTTCATTTTTTAGGTGAAGGGATGGAGTTCATTTTTTAGGTAGAGGGATGGGGTTCATTTTTTAGGTGAAGGGATGGAGTTCATTTTTTAGGTGGAGGGATGGGGTTCATTTTTTAGGTGAAGGGATGGAGTTCATTTTTTAGGTGGAGGGATGGGGTTCATTTTTTAGGTGAAGGGATGGAGTTCATTTTTTAGGTGGAGGGATGGGGTTCATTTTTTAGGTGAAGGGATGGAGTTCATTTTTTAGGTGGAGGGATGGGGTTCATTTTTTAGGTGAAGGGATGGAGTTCATTTTTTAGGTGGAGGGATGGGGTTCATTTTTTCTAGCCATTAATAATCAGATTAAAGGTTATACTGGAAAAACATTAATTTTGCCATAAACCATAAAAAAATATCCATAAAATTTCCTGTAAACTGTACATACGCAATTGATGATGGTCTGACTCTCCGCTATTTCCATTGCTTGCACCGCGCATGCGTATATTCTCATAATGGAACGAGGCACTGCGCTGCATGGGAGGTGGTTGATCACTTGTTGAAGCCACGTGGTGGGAGCCTCGACTTACGGCACCACCGTGAATCAAGCTTTGGCTCATTTCCTGTAACAATAAAATTTGATATTAGTACATAATTGAGCATGACTTGTTGAAGCAAGGGGTGTACACCACAACTTCAAGCTATGTGAAGCTCTGACTCATTTCCTGAATACAAATCATCACCTGGATGAAATACCTTATAGGTCCATCAACCCAGGATAACTAAGGGGAGCAAGATCTCTCCTTTTCCATCCAAACACCCAGGGTATTATGTTATGTAAAATCCATAAGACAACCAACTCTTGTATTGTACCTCCTTTGTCTGAGAAGTCTTAACTGTGCAAAGTAATGAGTTGCACCTGTTTTGGGCCAAGGCATTGCTCCTATTAGATTCAAACCTCCCCAATGACAGGTGGATGCACTACATGTTGAGCCATGGTCGTGAGTTTTTTTATAGAAATTATTATTGCATTGTTTTCACGACTCAAACCTGACACTTTAATGCAAAAGACCCAATAGTTAAGATTGAGGTTTAAAAGTCTCTACCTGAATTCTATTATGTTGAATAGACCCGGTCTGTTGGTGATGGGGAGGGGGGTTGGGAATGGAGCATAATGCGTGAGAAAATATCATAGAGTGTGGAAAAATATTATAGAGTGTGGGAAAATATTATAGAGTGTGGGAAAATATTATAAAGTTCTGTACCTGAATTCTTTTATGTTGAATAAACCCGGTCTGTTGGTGATGGGGGGGTTGGGAATGGAGCATAATGCATGAGAAAATATTATAGAGTGTGGAAAAATATTATACAGTGTGGGAAAATATTATAGAATGTGGAAAAATAATATACAGCATGGGAAAATATTATAAAGTGTGGGAAAATGTTACCACGTGGGAAAATATTATAGAGTGTGGGAAAATATTATACAGCGTGGGAAAATATTATAGAGTGTGGGAAAATGTTATAAAGTTGTGTACCTGAATTCTTTTATGTTGAATAGACCCGGTCTGTTGGTGATGGGGGGTTGGTGAGGGAGCATAGGCATTCCGTGGACTTCTTGCAAATCTGCCACCGTTGTTTTCGTTGGTGCCTGAAAACCTTCCGCCGCCACTATCGCTTTCTCCGCCACTTGACCTGTGAGAGCCAATTAACGAGGAGTTACCAATGCTACGATCGCAGTTTGCACTATTTCCGTTTTCACGGATAGTGCTGTTGGCACTGCCATTTCGGATACCAGCGGCGCTTGCAGTGGCGGATTTTAACGGATCGTAGTTTTTCCGCCGTTTCCACGCTTGGAATTCTGCCTCCTAGCAAAATAAACAAGTAGATAGATAGATAGGTAGATATATAGATGGTTAGATGGATCAGTATATATTTCAGGGGGGGGGGGCTGCATAAATAGTTGTAGGGATTGTCTCCACGTTTTCTTATTCGTTGGCTTAACATCTTTGGGGACTTTTCTTGAGTTTTGATTGGTTGATTTATTAGGTTGTGTGTCCAATCATTTCAACCACTATTTGTAATCATTGCTTTTCATCATTGGAGATGTACATCAATTTATCGGTCATTGCTTTATCCCATTAGATCCCTCAGTTTTATATATTTATTCAAAGCAAAGTATTTTATACAGCTTTCCGCGGATATTATGCGGATAGTATGACTGAGAACCGGTTCTAATCCAGCGGATATTACCTTGGAAGTTAAGCATGAACTACTTCTACTGTTTTGTTTGTCAGTTGCCAATAATTTACTAAAAAAAATTTAATAGTTATTTCTCGTATCATATTATAAACGGCTTTCCGCGGATTTAGAATGTACAATTATAAGATTAAAACTAGTTTTTTTAGCCCCGTGGTGCCAAAGGCACCGGCTAAAAAAAACTAATTTTAATCTTATGATTGTACATTTCTATATTCGTAGAAAACTGGATATAATACGATGCTAGACATAGTTTTTTCGTATTCATGAGAACCGGCTCCTGTCCACCGGATTCGAATGAATACGAGAAAAATATTTTAAACAATTAAATCACGAAACCTTAAAAGAAAAACGTTTATATCTTTTAAAAAATGACGGACAGACAGACGGACAAAACAATGTATAGTTTAGATACGCATATATGTCTTAGGAATCTTCACTAAATATTTCAGACGTCTATCTTTAATAGTAGCTGAGCGGTATGGACTGACGGACAGACAAAGTGAAATATAGAGTAGCTTCACTACTAAAAATATGTTTATCAGTCTATCTGTCTGTCTATCTATCTATATATGTCATCTGTCTGTCTGTCTGTCTGTCTGTCTGTCTGTCTGTCTGTCTGTCTGTCATTCTGTCAATTTGTATATTTGCAAGTTTATCAATCTATCAATTACTACTATCAATCAATCTATCTCGTATATGGTGCATTATTTGCCAAATGTACCACTTTTCTGCACTACCTCCCCGATTTTGTTAATACTCTATATTTTGGTCCGTTGGGTGATTCAAGGATGCTGGATGGCCAAAAAAAAGTTTCAGAGTCCCTGGATGTCTAGATATCTAGCTATCTATGAAGGTAGGTAACAAAAATTTAAAAAACACCCATTTTTTCACAATTTAAAAAATTAATTTTTTCATCAATCTTACATCCAACCTATACATTTTATACACCAAAATGATCGTTTATTCATGTAAAAAGCGCACATTATACTATTTTGGCCAAAACTCTAATTTTACAGGGTGTCCAACAAAAAGTGTATTTTGGATATCTAGCGTAATACCCAAAATACCTGTCCGAAAAAAAATCATTTTTTTTTGGCTTAAATCCTGTGTTTTATCTATGGGCATATGTGGTATATAACGGTTCGGAGGACCTGGGACTATAAGGTTGTCAAATTTCATTTTGGAACACCCTGTAAATGTGATTTTTGTGTCTGTAGAGCTAAAACTTGGTCCAAATTGGCTATTTTTTTCAAATTACTCTAATATGTGTCTTAGTATGTTTGGCCATAGTGTTTTCTGACCAGATCAATATTTTCCTATTTTTTGGACACCCTGTATTTTCAAAAAAAGAAAGAAAAAAATTTAAGTTTTTTTTAAATTTTTTTTCTATTTTTAAGTTACTTAAAACTGTCATATAGATACAGATTTTGACTAATAACAATAATATTTGCCTATTTTACAAATTTTTACACTTTTGGGACACCCTGTGCATGTTTTTGAAAAATGATGGTTTTTGCCAATTTTTGGGAGGAAGGAGTCGTTTTAAGGCCATAGACTATTTCTTCATTTTTGTAGAACTTTTCAAGATACATCATTTGTTATTTATGCAAAAAGCGCAAAAACCGAACCGTTTTGCCGTTGTGTCTTAGTATGTTTGGCCATAGTGTTTTCTGACCAGATCAATATTTTCCTATTTTTTGGACACCCTGTATTTTCAAAAAAAGAAAGAAAAAAATTTAAGTTTTTTTAAAAATTTTTTTCTATTTTTAAGTTACTTAAAACTGTCATATAGATAGAGATTTTGACTAATAACAATAATATTTGCCTATTTTACAAATTTTTACACTTTTGGGACACCCAGTGCATGTTTTTGAAAAATGATGGTTTTTGCCCATTTTTGGGAGAAAGGAGTCGTTTTAAGGCCATAGACTATTTCTTCATTTTTGTAGAACTTTTCAAGATACATTTATTTATGCAAAAAGCGCAAAAACCGAACCGTTTTGCCGTTATTCACTGCCAAAGGCGGACTTTTTTACGTTTTTGCCGTTCCCAAGGATTTAATGCGCATTTTAGGTAGGAAGACGTTGATTTTTCAAGATTACTCTGAAGTACTTTTATTTAGGAAATTTAATTTTCTAAAATTTATATTAAGTCAAATTTTTTGTGCAGCGTTTTTCGTCGAGATGGATTTCAATTGTTAAAACAAGAAAATGAAGTGTATATAATATAAATAATTGCTATAACATAAGTAATAAAAGAAACATAAACCATGTGCATTTGAAATTCCTTTTGACAAAAATCGGTTGGATATACCAAAATTTTTACTTTATATGAAATTTAGTAAAATAAAATGCCTAAATAAAAGTATTTAACAGTTATCTTGAAAAATCAACGTCTTCCTACCTAAATGCGGGAACGGCAAAAAACGTAAAAAATTCCGCCTTTGTCGGTGAATAACGGCAAAACGGTTCGGTTTTTGCGCTTTTTGCATAAATAACAAATGATGTATCTTGAAAAGTTCTACAAAAATGAAGAAATAGTCTATGGCCTTAAAACGACCCCTTCCTCCCAAAAATGGGCAAAAACCATCATTTTTCAAAAACATGCACAGGGTGTCCCAAAAGTGTAAAAATTTGTAAAATAGGCAAATATTATTGTTATTAGTCAAAATCTCTATCTATATGACAGTTTTAAGTAACTTAAAAATAGAAAAAAAAATTTAAAAAAACTAAAATTTTTTTCTTTCTTTTTTTGAAAATACAGGGTGTCCAAAAAATAGGAAAATATTGATCTGGTCAGAAAACACTATGGCCAAACATACTAAGACACATATTAGAGTAATTTGAAAAAAATAGCCAATTTGGACCAAGTTTTAGCTCTACAGACACAAAAATCACATTTACAGGGTGTTCCAAAATGAAATTTGACAACCTTATAGTCCCAGGTCCTCCGAACCGTTATATACCACATATGCCCATAGATAAAACACAGGATTTAAGCCAAAAAAAAATGATTTTTTTTCGGACAGGTATTTTGGGTATTACGCTAGATATCCAAAATACACTTTTTGTTGGACACCCTGTAAAATTAGAGTTTTGGCCAAAATAGCATTATGTGCGCTTTTTACATGAATAAACGATCATTTTGGTGTATAACATGTATAGGTTGAATGTAAGATTGATGAAAAAATTAATTTTTAAAATTGTGAAAAAATGGGTGTTTTTTAAATTTTTGTTACCTACCTTCATAGATAGCTAGATATCTAGACATCCAGGGACTCTGAAACTTTTTTTTTGCCATCCAGCATCCTTGAATCATCCAACGGACCAAAATATAGAGTATTAACAAAATCGGAGAGGTAGTGCAGAAAAGTGGTACATTTGGCAAATAATGCACCATATCTATCTATCTATCTACCTGTCAATGTAGTCTATCTATCTATCTATCTATATATCTATCTATCTATCTTTACCTCTGTGGTTTATTAGCAGGTTTAGAACTAACAACTCCTGGCCTCGAAATTGCTAAAATAAAAATAAGATTATCATCCATTGTCTTATCCCTTAAAATCCCTGCTCCTATGTATTATAAACACAATTAAGCAAGAATATTCAAGGATGACAACATCCATAATAGCGAAGCTCTGAAACAGTAAAACAAACGAACATTAACACTTGTGTAGAGTGTCAGAACTGAATATACAAAATATAAAGTTTTGACAAAATTATTTTTACGTAAATTTGTTGCTATTCTTAACACACATAATACTGTTTAATGACATACTGACATTTTTAAGACTTGATTATAAAGATGTTTTGTTTATAAAATTGTACCTTATTGTAATAAGAATCAGTAATAAAAAAATCAAATGAATCGGATTATTACATCACGTAGAAAGTTGTTATTAAAAAAGTTAAAAGTTAACATATCTAAAATGGAATTACAGACTTTCTAGTAACAATTATAGATGTAATACGCTTTCCAAATAGCACCTAACTGCTACAGGAATCATAATGTAAAGTTTGAAATCGATAGGACAATTCTAACATGCCTAACTTAACGACGGACGGACGGACCGACCCCAATTATACCTTCGCTTTTAAAAACTAAATATACCAACCTTTAAGTTAATGTGTGTTGCCCCTAATGATAAACCTACCAACCACCCCCCCCCCCTGAAAATTTCCGCGGTACCCAAAGTATTACAACAGTATCTAATTGGACATCGGGAACTGTAATTTACTGTGGTACCCAAAGTATTATAATAGCATCTTATTAGACATTTGGGACTGTAATTTACCGTAGTACCCAAAGTATTAGATATTATTAGATATTGGGGACTAAAATTTACTGTGGTACCCAAAGTATTATAACAGCATCTTATTGAACATTGGGTACTAAAATTTACTGTGGTACCCAAAGTATTATAACAACATCTTATTAGACATTGGGGACTGTAATTTACCGTGGTACCCAAAGTATTATAACAGCATCTAATTAGACATTGATTACTGTAATTTACTGTGGTACCCAAAGTATTATAACAGTATCTTATTAGTTATTGGGGAATAAAATTTACTGTGGTTCCCAAAGTATTATAACAGCATCTTACTTGACATTGGAGACTAAAATTTACCGGGGTACCCAAAGTATTAAAAGACTGTAAATACCAACCTTTAAGTTTATGAGGGTTCCCCCTCATACTGAACCTGCCCCCATCCCCTCTGTTTAGGGAGGAGGGGTGTCTCCCAACCTCCCCCCGGCTGAAGTATCCGCTGCTGTCGGAGCTGGCGGATTTTGCACTGCCCCTCTCCTCATATCTAAATAGAGAGATAGATAGATAGATAGATAGATAGATAGATAGATATATAGATAGATAGATAGATAGATAGATAGATAGATAGATAGATAGATAGATAGATATATAGATAGATAGATAGATAGATAGATAGATATATAGATAGATAGATAGACATAGACAGACAGATAGACAGACAAACAGATAGATAGATATCTTCTCTAGTTGACCTCCCAATGAGAAGGAGATATAGATAGATAGATATATAGACAGACAGACAGACATACGGAAAATTATAAAGACAAACAGACATACAGACAGATATATAGATAAATAATATGCTACACTATCTATCTTCTCTGTTAGATAGATAGACAAATAGACAGAAAGACAAACAGATAGATAGATATACATACATACACACAGACAGACAAACAGATAGAGAGATAGATAAATAGATACTTACTTGAATCCTCTCTAGGTGACCTCCTATTGTGAGAGATAGACAGACAGACAGACGTACAGACCGACAGATTTATAGATAGATATATACTAACTTAATATCCTCTCTTAGTGACCTCCCAATGAGGGATAGATAGACAAATTGATAGATAGATAGACACACATACATACAGACAGACAGACATATATAAATAGATAGAGACGAAGCACAATCTGTACTACTTTTGATTCCTGTGACGTCATAAAAATGAGGGATTATCAATTTCTTTCTTTCCCACTTCTAATCACATCCCCCTAATTTTTATGACGTCACAGGAATCAAGCGTAGGACAGATTGAACTTCATCATAGATAGATAGATACATATGAATAGATAGATAGATACATGTGAATAGATAGATAGAAACATATGAATAGATAGATAGATATATATAAATAGATAGATAGATAGATACATATGAATAGATAGATAGATACTAACTTGATATCCTCTCTAGGTGACCTCCCAATACTTGAACTAGAACTTTTTCTTCCAGAAACCGGTTCTTTCTTTCGTCCTGAAATTCATAGATAGATAGATAGAAAAATACTTAGATAGATAGATAGATACATAAATATATATAAAGATAGATAGATAGATAGAAACTAGTTCTTTCTTATGTCCTGAAAATTATAGATAGATAGATACATACAATGATAGATAGAAACTGGTTCTTTTTTATGTCCTGAAATTTATAGATAGATAGATAGATAAATACATAAATATATATAAAGATAGATAGATAGAAATTGCTTCTTTCTTACGTCCTAAAATTTATTGATAGATAGATACTTAGATAGATAGATAAATACATAAATAGATATAAAGATAGATAGATAGAAACTGGTTCTTTCTTACGTCCTAAAATTTATTGATAGATAGATAGAAACTGGTTCTTTCTTACATACTGAAATTTATTGATAGATAGATAGATACTTAGATATAGATAGATAGAAACTGGTTCTTTCTTACACACTGAAATTTCCACAACTTTGTTTGCATGACCTTTTTCTGGAGGTCCATTTAGTCAGGGATCTAAAGGTATATGACAATGGACAATAACTTGATGTACATCCTAAATTATGATACACAAAATTACCCCTTCTGAAGATTCAAGTTAAACAACCAATTAAAATTAATTTTAGTCCCCTTAGTTTTTAAGCCAACGAAAAAACTAACGATATTATAAAACTTTGGGGACTAGCCTAATAAACAGTCATTGGTCAATTTGTATGTATACTGGCCTGTCATTGGTCAATGAATATATCAATTAATTAATCAGAGTATCATATTTTTTCAAGGTATTGCAAAACCGATTAATATCCGGTGGATTAAAACTGGTTCTTAGTCATACTATCCGCATAATATCCGCGGAAAGCTGTCTATAATACAATGCTATTACCTGAAGCTATCAGAGGATCATAATTTTTTCTCCGCTCCCATGCTTCTTTAGCGCTCACTCCATCATTACTAAAATATTGAAACCGATTAATATCCGGTGGATTAGAACCGGTTTTCAGCCATACTATCCGCATAATATTTGCGGAAAGACGTTTATAATACTTCTAATTCCGATTCTTTAGCGCTGACTCCGCCATTACTAAAATATTGAAACCGATTAATATCCGGTGGATTAGAACTGGCTCTCAGCCATACTATCCGCGGATAATGCTCGCGGAAAGCTGTCTATAATACGAAGAGATAAACAACTATAAAAATCAGGGATCTAAAGGGATAAGACAATGGCTGATAAATTGATGTATTGAAATCGTATTGTATTATTATACAATTTTCTACGAATATAAAAATATACAATCATAATATTAAAACCGCGCGTTCTTTCGTAATCTCAGAACTAACAAACCTAGTTTTAATGTTATAATTGAACATTTTTATATCCGCGGAAAGCTGTTTACGATACGATGCGATAAATAACTATTTCTTAACTTTACAACTTTGGACTCTTTTGATGGAATTTCAATGGTTGGTTCATAAATTTGAGTGTCCAAACATTTCAACCACTATTATAATCTACAGAAGGAGTAATTTTTTTATAATTGGGAATGTATGTATATTAATTTATCGGCCATTGTCTTATCCCTGTATATCCCTGCGGATTGACGGTAGTACGTATAGACATACCTAAATAGTTATAGAGTAGATTTCTAGAAAACAAGGAGGATGACAACATCCATAAAAGCAAAGAACTGAACGGTAGGACAAACGGACATTAACACGTGTATATTGTCAGAACTGAATAATAAGAATATAAATGTATAAGAGTCGAAGCAAAATTGTAAGTAAATTTGTTGAAAAACTGCTTTATACAGGATAATGTTTATGGACATACTTACATTTTTAGGACTTGATTATAGAGCTGCTTCGCTTATAAAATTATACTTTGTTGTCCCAGTAATCAATATAACAAAAATCAGAATAATCGGATGAATAGATCACACAAAAATTTGTTGTAAAAAAAAGTAAAAAAATCAACATGTTTAAAAGGACGTACGGACATTTTGGTAATGATTATAGAGTAGCTACGCTTAATAAATCGTACCAAACTATTAAAGGAATCACCATGCAAAATTTGAAATCGATAGGACAATTCTAACATGCCTAAATTAACGACAAAAGCTATCCGTTACGGACGGACCGACCCTAATTATAGAAAAGCTTCGCTTTTAAAAAGATGGACGAAATTACATACAGATGTACGAGCGAACATTTAGCGAATCCGCTCGTCGTTAGGGAATTGATGAGATCAAGTCTCTCGCCTCAACAACGCCGCGTCAAAACTAAAGACGTTAAAACTTATTTTGGGAAAGCCTAAAATAACACGTGTGACGTCATAAAAATCCATCTATTTTTTTGAGGGTTTCCTTTCCCACTTCTCCTCTCAACCTTCCTTATTAGACATATTTTTATGACGTCACACGTGACATTTTAGGCTTTCTCCTTATTTTACCTCGGTAATGTTGTGGTAGATTTTTTCTTGACTATGGTTGACGTTTTTATGGCCCTACTCGTGCTTGTGGTGTGTCCAGATACCTACAGATAGATAGATAGATAGATAGATAGATAGATAGATAGATAGATAGATAGATAGATAGATAGATAGATAGATAGATAGATAGATAGATAGATAGATAGATAGATAAATAGATGTGTGTGTGTAGCCATTGTTTCTTAGTGTTTGGACCTAAGTAGTCATGGAGAAGGACGAGACACTTTTGTATAGCCACTAGGGCTATCAAGCTCCACGCTCAAGTACATTATGACTTGACCCGCTGTCTCAAGGGAGCTACTCTTTGTTACCTCACCCTCGCCGAGTATGGCAGGTGTCCCAAATTAAGTCACCGTAATGAATGACGCTCTCCGCAGAGGAGCTTGGGATAAGGGTTGTACAGATATTATCTACGTGACTATTAAGTATCCAAACCACTCAATAATCTCCCTTCTTACACAACCAGGGGAAGTTGTGTGAACGTATTCAACTGAGAAATTCGAGTTGCCAAATGGGGACTTGAACTCGAACTCTAATCACCGTAACCCAGTTTGTTACCACTGAGCTACGACGCCCCTAGATAAATAGATAGATAAATAGATAGATAGATAGATAGATAGATAGATAGATAGATAGATAGATAGATAGATAGATAGATAGATAGATAGATAGATAGATAGATAGATAGATAGATAGATAGATAGATAGATAGATAGATAGATAGATAGATAGATAGATAGATAGATAGATAGATAGATAGATAGATAGATAGATAGATAGATAGATAGATAGATAGATAGATAGATAGATAGATAGATATATAGATAGATAGATAGATAGATAGATAGATAGATAGATAGATAGATAGATAGATAGATAGATAGATAGATAGATAGATAGATAGATAGATAGATAGATAGATAGATAGATAGATAGATAGATAGATAGATAGATAGATAGATAGATAGATAGATAGATAGATAGATAGATAGATAGATAGATAGATAGATAGATAGATAGATAGATAGATAGATAGATAGATAGATAGATAGATAGATAGATAGATAGATAGATAGATAGATAGATAGATAGATAGATAGATAGATAGATAGATAGATAGATAGATAGATAGATAGATAGATAGATAGATAGATAGATAGATAGATAGATAGATAGATAGATAGATAGATAGATAGATAGATAGATAGATAGATAGATGAATCTAAAATTAATAAATTAGGTTGTCTAAAGCAATTCCTCCTATCAATGTATATATTAAAATGTATACTTGCCTGTCATTGGTCAAATTAAATGTATACTGGCCTACCATTGGTCATAAAATATAGACTGGCCTACCATTAGTCAAATAAAATGTAAACTGGTCTACCATTGGTCAATTAAAATGTATACTGGCCTACCATTATTGGTCAATACCATTAATTTGTACTGGTCTGTTATTGGTCAAATTAAATGTACACTGGCCTACCATTAGTCAAATTAAATGTATACTGGCCTACCATTAGTCAAATTAAATGTACACTGGCTTACCATTAGTCAAATTAAATGTACACTGGCCTACCATTAGTCAAATTAAATGTACACTGGCCTACCATTAGTCAAATTAAATGATAATGGCCTACCATTAGTCAAATTAAATGTATACTGGCCTACCATTGATTAAATTAAATGTTTACTGGCCTACCATTAGTCAATTTAAATGTATACTGGCCTACCATTAATCACATTAAATGTTTACTGGCCTACCCTTAGTCAAATTAAATGTATACTGGCCTACCATTGATCAAATTAAATGTTTACTGGCCTACCATTAGTCAAATTAAATGTACACTGGCCTACCATTAGTCAAATTAAATGTACACTGGCCTACTATTAGTCAAATAAAATGTATACTGGCCTACCATTAGTCAAATTAAATGTATACTGGCCTACAATTGATCAAGGGCGATCCGACCGCCATGGATGTTTTATAGTTTTAACAAAAGATCAATCTGTTATGGACGAACGGACTGACCCTAATTATAGACAAGAATTGCTTTTCAAATTATTACTCTATATTTAAAAATACCGATTACGCCCCCTAAAAGCCTCTAGGTGCACCAAAAGTTTTTTTTTTTTTGGGGGGGGGGGAACAGCTTAAGTTTATAAAAGAAAGAGTAAAAAAAAATTGGGGGGGGGGGTGATTTATCTGGAAAGGGTGGAGATACACAACCCCAAAATAGTTATAAACTTTCCTTGGATCTATAAGAAGCTTCTCTGTAGAGGAGAACCATATCGGTTCAGTAGTTAGCGAGATCCTTCGGTACAGCCAAACAGAAACACTGACAAACAAACATCTTGTTACTTTATTATAAGTATAAAATTAATTTTAGGACATTTGCCTCCTGGAGATCAATACTCATCAGGTAAACACTTTTTTAATATTGTGGCAAATAGATAACTAGTGTCTGTTTGTCTGTTCTTACACATGGATCTAAAGGGATAAGACAATGGAATGTAGATAGGTTTAGGCACCTTAACTGTCCAATTTGGTCAATTTAGAACAAAATTAGAAAGATTTACATGAAGATACTTGTAATTTTCTCTAAAATAACTAATTTTATAACTAAGACAAAATAAGACAATAAAGGACGTTAGGTGAAGGTAGTCTAAAAATAAAAGTAAAATTTGATCACCAAAAGTAATTTTAAAATTTTCTACTATGGGAAGATACTAACTCAATTTAGGGAAAGCTTGTTCTGAACTCACCATAAGGTCCCAGTACGTCCTGTGTAAACCATTTCTGCGGGTTTTTTTCTAACCTAACACGCCTTTGGGTGGGGTGTGTCTGTTCTTGTACATGGATCTAAAGTAATAAGATATTGGCCGGTTTGCTAGGGTCTGTTTGTCTCTGGGATCTAAAGGGATAAGACAATGTCCGGATTACTAGGGTCTGTTCGTCTATTCTTGTAAATGGATCTAAAGGGATAAGATAATAGCCGGATTACTAGGGTCTGTTTGTCTATTCTTGTACATGGATCTAAAGGGATAAGATAATGGCCGGATTACTAGGGTCTGTTTGTCTGTTCTTGTACAAGGATCTAAAGGGATAAGACAATGGACGGTAAATAATGTACATCTCCAATGATAATACAACTTTGCTTCCAATTTCTATTTCACCACATGGCCGCTCTACCAACGTGGCCGAGTAACTTCCTTGTTTTTAAATTATTCTCGGTAACAATAAAGTTGCCAACTCTCTTTCTATTTCAACAACTGCAGAGCAATATCTGTGTCACCATGTGTCACCTGTTATTATATTAATCTCTGTATCTGTAAAGTTGCCAACTCTGTTTACATTTTTAGTGTACTCAACACCCACTGAGCAATTTCCGGTTTCCCACGTTTTAAATTATTCACTGTCTGTTTCTACTTTTAGTTTACTCAACACCCGCCGAGCAATTTCCGGTTCACCACGTGGCGGAGCGACCAACTCTACTGAATCAAGGTGGCAGGTTTTCTCAACAATATCACATGCAAGGTAACTTAATTTCCAGTATGGTTTCCAAACTGATTTAAATTAGAACCTGTTTTATGCCTTACTGAAAAATCATGTATCTTATTGTATTATATTTAGTTTCCTTATCATAGGATTATTAAAGGATGTCAAGGTTGTTTTCATCCCTAAACATGAAAACCTAAAAGTCGACATGATAAAAGCGATAATTGATGTACATCCCCAATAATGATACATAAAATCACCCCTTCTATAATGTACATTAAGTGGTTGAACTGTTTGAACCAACCAATCAAATTCAATCAAAGTCCCGGTAAAGGGGCGTCGTAGCTCAGTGGTAACAAACTGCGTTACGGTGATGAGAGTTCGAGTTCTAGTCCCCATGTGGCAACTCAAATTTCTCAGTTGAATACATTCACGCAACTTCCCCTGGTTGTGTAAGAAGGGGATTAGTGAGTAAGTTTGGATACTTAATAGTCAAGTACATAATATCAGTACTACCCTTATCCCAAGCTCCTCTGAGGAGAGCGTCATTCATTACGGTGACTTAATTTGGGACACCTGCCATACTCGGCGAGGGTGAGGTAATAATGAGTAGCTCTCATGAGATAGCGGGTCAAGTCATAATGTGCTTGAACGTGGAGCTTGATAGCCCTAGTGGCTATACAAAAGTGTCTCAGCCTACTCCATGACTACTTAGGTCCAAACCCTAAGAGACTATGGCTAATCAATCAATCAATCAAAGTCCCGGTAGTTGGTAAGCAAACAAATAAGAAAACCTTATCATAAAACATTGGGGACTAGTGTAATAAACAGCCCGTCGTCCCCTCCCTTCCTGGTATAAAAGTATGCTGGAATTATCGGGAAGGGAAGGGACATTGAAATGTTAATTACACTAGTACCCAAAGTATTATAAAAACATTTTCTTATTTCTTGGCTGAACAACTTTGGGGACTTTATTTTGATTCAAACGTTTCAACCACTTATTTTAATCAACTTAACAGGTAATTTTGTGGATTATCATTTGGGATGTACATCATTTGTTATCTGCCATTGTCAGATCTCTGAGTCCCTACAGTAGGAATTACAGGAGTTGCATATATTGTCCAGGGTTGGCAAAAATCCGGGTTTTTCTAGAAAAGTCTGCGGACATTTGAAAAGTCCAGTTTTAACTGAGCTGGATCTTTAAATCATTTCAATGGTGAGCTAAATCACCCCGCGCAGGATTTCAGCCAATCACAGCGGCGCATTTCGTTAAATACGCCGCTGTGATTGGCTGAAATTCTGCGCGGGGTGATTTAGCACACCATTGAAATGATTTAAAGATCCAGCTCTGGTTAAATTGTGGAAAAATAACAGAACAACCTGTATACAAACATTATTAATTTCACGTACCCCCCAACAGTATTTAGGCTACCGTTAACAACAACAACATGATAAATTTATATATATCATAGTATCAAAGACAGCTTTCCGCGGACATTATGTGCAGACTGGCCAGAGTGTACGTTTTGTACGTTTTGTACGTTACGCATCGAATCTGTGTACGTTCTGGACGTTATTTTGATATGTGTACGTAACATATTTTGAAATTTGTATTTTTGTACGTTTTACGTTTTTTAAAAATAATAAGAATCAAATATTATCAGAAAAGTAATTTGTATGTTTTGTACGAAAATTTTTGCAAAAACAATAGGTGTATTATTTAAATAAATTCAATAATATCTTCAATTTTCATAGAACAAAAATATGTATGTAAATTATGCATATATGTTATTAGAACTTACAGTTTAAATTTATGGATTTGAAATATATGTCCTATAGATATAGTTTAAACTATTGAACAGAAAGAGATATGCAGTTGACTAAATTCAAGTTTAAATGCATTTCATGCTACTACCCCTTTAATAGATTTTACGATAATTTTTTTCAAATTCTTTATATACTTGGGTAAATTTTCCGAGATATCATATGGTGCACAGTGTAGGATTAAGAAGTCTTATTTTTTGGTATCTTCAGTTTTTAAAGAATAAGAATCAAATATAAGTATAAAAGTATTTGTATATTTATTTGTATTTGTACAAAAAGTATTACAAAAATAGTATATTATCTATAATGCAAAGTAGAATGATGTCTGTCCGTCTGCTTGTCCGTCTGTATATCAGAAGCTTAATATCTCAGTAACCACTGAACCTATTGGGTTGTAGGCTATTTTCTCTGTCCTTCCATATCCCTTCAAGAACCAGTATTCAAAATGGTAGAAAAATAGCCTAAAACCATCTCAGTAACTGTGTGAAGTAGTTATGAAAATCTTAAGCATCAGACAAAAAACTTACTACTTTATTTAATAGAATATACTTAGTACGTAATAACAGGATGTGTGTGTCTCTGTCAGTTTATTTGTACCGAAGGTTCTCGCTAACCGCTAAACCGATATGGTTCTCTTTTACAGGGTAGCTTCTCATAGGTCTTGGGAGAGGGTACAACCACCCTCCCAAGAGAAACTACTCTTAGAAAAAAATCACAACCCTTCCCCTATTTTTTCTTTCTTTTTAAAATTGAAATCAGAAATGGGGGTGGTCTACTCCCCCTTCCCTCACTAAAAAAATTATTAGCGAAGCTACTCTATAATCACTTTGTCAGTCCGTTATGCTATCGGAGAAACGTGATTTTCTCGGCTCCTGTTTTTTGATTGAATAAGTTCACATTCTACATATTTTCATTGAGATTTGCCTTTTGGTTGGGTGCTAGATCTATTCCTAGATTTTCTTTTTTTCATGGTTTTCTCAACTTCTATTCAAGATAGACGGCTGAAATTTTCAGGGAATAAATAAATTCACATTCTACATATTTTCAAAAAGTTTCTTTAAGGTTTGTCTATTTGTTGCAGTGCTAGATCGATTCCTAGATGTATAGGTTTTTGTGATTTTCACAACTCATATTCCTGATAGACGGTTGTAATTTTCAGGGATTGTATTAGTTTTCATTCTTAATACTTCCACTAAATTTCATTGAGATTTGCTTATTGGTTGGGGGGCTGAATTTATTCCTAGATTTTCACGTTATTATATATTTTTAAAAGGTTTTGTGATTTATTTAAATAAGTTAAATGCTTATTTTTTACGACACTACTCTATAGTTTATATAGTTCCCAGATTTCCATCCATAACTTTTGAGCTTCGCTACTTAAGGATGTTGTCATCCTTGTTTTTTACTTTTTATTTTTAAATAAAAAAATGGGTTTTTGAATTCAACTCCCCCCCCCCCCCTAATCAAGTTCCTCTAGAGGCCTCTAAGGGCGTAGTCGCTGGTCCTTATAATAGGATATACTTTGTACATAATAACAGAATGTCTGTTTGTTTGAACCAAAGAATCTTGCTAACCACGGAACCGATATGGTTCTCCTTAACAGGATAGCTTCTCATAGGTTTTTGGAAGTTTTATAACTATTTTGGGGAAGAGTATCACCATCCACCCTCCCAAGAGAAATTGACTTTAGAAAAAAAAACTACCTCCTCCCCCCAAAAATGAATTTTAATTGCGATTTTAAGTTAATTTTTTTCCAGATGTCTATAAATAACTTTTGAGCTTCGCTACTTATGTATGTTGTCATCCATGTTTTTTTATTGAATTCAACTCTCCCCTCCTCAAGTGCCCCTAGAGGCCTTTAGGAGCGTAGACGCTAGTTCTTTTGAATAGAGTAATAGGATATCTTGTGTCTGTCAGTTCGCTATGGTTCTCCTTTACAGGTAGCTGCTAGTAGACTTAAATGTATTGATAATAGGTAACTAGGAAATTATTTAACTTATTTTTATTAGGAATGTACGTTTTTGTACGTTTTTTACTTTTTTTATGTACGTAACGTATTTTTTTTGTGTACGTTATGTACGTTTTTTATTTTCAAAATTGGCTGGCCAGTCTGTATGTGGATAGTATTACTAAGAAACGGTTCTAATCCAGCGGATTTGTGAAATTATTCTTTGTCTCAGGTGCACCCCAACAGTATTCCGGCTACAATCAACAACAACAACAGCCACTAAACGGGGGTAGTCCTGGGGGTGGGGGCTACCATCCCCCACCCTCCTACAACCGGCCCCTATCTGCACCAGGGGGTGGAGGGTATATGAATCCTGTCAGTTCTTCTCAGGGTTATTCAGGTAAAGGTCTCTTTTTCTCTCCCCTTCTCTCTCCATCTCCCTCTTAATAATCCTTATTATAACAATAAAATAATAAGAAAGTTCCAAGAAAAAAGCATTCATCTGAAAATTATATTACCAGCACATCAGACTGATGTAACCATTATGTAATTAATAACTAAAAAAATCTCCCTGGAACCCATTCAACCCATAGCCCCATAACCCAAAATTTAATTGGATTCCTAGATTGTTTATTAAACAAATCACAATACAGTTTTTACAAATGATATTTTCTGGAGAGAAAAAAATTGTCAAAACCAGCCACATCATAACAAATTAAGTTTATTGATACTTGTCTGCAATATTCAAAATTAACAAACGAGTTAGCAGCATTCTGTGTGCTAGTACCCAAAGTCAGTCAGAAACTGCTAAATTCTTGCACATTCCCTTTAAGCCAGTACCCAAAGTCTGAGACTCCTAAAAATTGAATATTCGATCCATTGTCCCCTCCCTTACTCCCTGAGTATCTCCCTCTTCTTTCTTTCTTTCTCTCTGTTTCTCTAACTAATTCTCTCTTTCTCTTCCTCCCCTCTCTCTTTTTCTCTATCTTAATAATCCTTTTTCTTAGGTTATATTATTAACCAGTATGGGGGTGGAGGCCGCTCATATCCTGAACCTTATGGGTCAACCTTTACTCTCTTTCTCTCTCTCCTTCCTCTTTCTTTCTCTCTCTCTCTCACTATCTTCCCCCTTTACCTCTCTTTCTCAATAATCCGTATTTTTTTCTTAGGTTATGGTAGTAACCAATATGGGGGTGGTAGTGGCCCCTCCTATCCTGAACCTTATGGGTCAACCTTTACTCTCTTTCTCTCTCTCCTTCCTCTTTCTTTCTCTCTCTCTCTCACTATCTTCCCCCTTTACCTCTCTTTCTCAATAATCCGTATTTTTTTCTTAGGTTATGGTAGTAATCATTATGGTGGTGGAGGCCACTCCTATCCTAAACCTTATGGGTTAACTTTTACCCTGTGTCTTTCCTCTTTTCTTTCTCCCTTTCTCTTCCCCCTTTCTCTCTCTTAATAATACTTTTTCTTAGGTTATTATGTTAACCAGTATGGGGGTGGAGGCCGCTCATATCCTGAACCTTATGGGTCAACCTTTACTCTCTTTCTCTCTCTCTCACTATCTTCCCCCTTTCTCTCTCTTTTTCAACAATCATTATTTTTACTCTGGTTATTGTAGTAATCAATATGGCGGGGGTAGTGGCCCCTCTTATCCTGAACCTTATGGGTCAACTTTTACTCTCTGTCTGTCCTCTGTCTTTCTCTCTTTCTCTTCCCCCTTTCTCTCTCTTAATAATACTTTTTCTTAGGTTATGTTGTTAACCAGTATGGGGGTGGAGGCCGCTCATATCCTGAACCTTATGGGTCAACTTTTACTCTCTCTTTTCTCTTTCTTTCTTTCTCTCTCACTATCTTCCCCCTTTCTCTCTCTCACTCTCAATAATACTTATTTTTACTCAGGTTATGGTAATAATCAGTATGGCGGGGGTAGTGGCCCCTCTTATCCTGAACCTTATGGGTCAACCTTTACTCACATTCAGCCCAACAACTCAGATGTACAACAACACCAACACCACCACCACCAACCTCAACTTCATCAACAACAAATGCAACATCAAACTTATGAAGGTCCGGGCACTGTGCGAATCAACTTGTCTCGCAACAATAGTTTCAACAGCCAACAACAGCAGAGACATCTACACATGCAACAACAAACTAATATTTACACCTCCCCAGCAAACACCAACTATTCGGAACCAATTTACTCAGAACCACCAGCAGCGGCATCTGTCTATGGTGGCGGCAATTCTCTGGCAGTGACAGCCTCGCCCAATCCTGGCAGACCGAGAAGCACACCTGCCTTTACCCAGGTCGAGGAGAGAAGCTTGGTGCCGCCGGCCATCGCCGGGAAACCCGCCAACCTGTCCGCACTTGCACATTTCCAGCAGAGGCGCAATGCCGCCGCGGCGGCCAACCGAAGCTCAGGATCAGGATCTCCCATGTCAGAGACTCCTCCCCACCATCATCCTGTGGAGAATCTGTACGAGTCTGTTGATCATGGCTACACAAAATCCAGGTAAGTTTTTTGAAATACAATCAAGTGATTAAATCCAAAGCTCCTATTGGTTGAAATACAATCACGTGATTAAATCCAAAGCTCCTATTGGTTGAATAAAAATAGTATGATAAAATGCAAAGCTCCTATTGGTTGAATTTATTTCAGGTCTCCTTCGCCAGCTCCTGTTCTCCACGCCCAAGCATCCCCAGCTGTGGCGGAACATTATTATGAAACTCTGGAACCGCAGGCCACCCCTCCCAGAAGTTTCAGCTCCCCAAGAACATCACTAACCATGAACAGGTCCGGGCGGCCATCTCTGGAGACATGTGAGCCTCGACAACTAGATTTCAATACACCATCTAGGCTCAGGTAAACTTTTTAAGCAGGGTTGGAAAAAACCCGTTTTTTTTAAAATAACCCAACCCTGTAGGTTTTATTAATAAAATCAGGGGTTTTGTGGTTTTTTTTCAGGGTTTTATTATTTCTAAAATTTTTTTTTTAAATATTGATAAATCGTTTTGATATAGTAATATGATTTTGTCTGTCTGTACCAAAGGATCTCGCTAACCGCTGAATCGGTATGGTTCTCCTTTATAGGGTAGCTTTTTATAACCTTCAAAACCTTTGAAACACCATTGTTCAATGTTCAAAGTCTAACAAATTGTAGGGGGTTGATTACACCTCCCTTTACACATATAAAAAATGAGATTGTGGGGTAAAAAAGTGTAACGAAACTATTTTTTAGGGACAGCAGTAGCCTTGGTTCCCCCTCCTCAAATCTTCCACCAAGTGGGGTCATGGGTAAACCTTCTCTGCCCCCCACAGGAGCTGCAGGACAGCTGGATGAGCAGGAAATAATGACCTCCTCAACTATTGAAACTCTCAACACCATGAAAACTGAAACTATAGGTAATTATATTATTGATAGATAGGTAAAGACAGCCAGTCTAGATGATCAATCTCTTAATTTGACCAATAGAAACATAGAGTTGTAAAAATCCGACCACTTGAAAATACAGTTCTTTTTTATTTCATCCATACAATAAGTCCGCTCTAGAGGGATAGGAAGGTTGCGGTAAAAATTTGTAAAGGTATGAGTTTTAAGGCTCAAAACAGTAGTAGATCGATTAAAGGGGGGGGTTTTTAATGCAACCATCTCGTAATCAGTGATTAAATGGCACTTAGAATTCGAATTTCGATCTGAAATTTTTCATGAGTAATCCTTGGTAGGTCTATTTTCCCTAAATTGAACAAAAAGTTGGAAAAGTAACGGCTGGCGGCTGGCAGCTCAGCCGTTTTTGCCTATTTTCAGGGCAAATTCATCATTTATTACGTAGGAATCAACTTTTAAAAACATATTTTGGGTTTAATTCATGGTAAATGATAGCTATAACTATTTTTTAAATTTCTAGTACCAGCTGCTAAACGGCTAGAATCGGCTGAAAACGGCTGGGAGCTGCCAAGATTATGAAGGGTAGATATGTCTTGTGACGTATCCAGGGGTAGGTTTTTATGGCTACTGAGCTCAAAAATACTACCAAAAATAGTGGCCGCCCATCCATATGGCAGCTGGGTAACAGCTGCAGCTCAGCTGGGAGCAGCCAAGAGTAGAATGAGTAGATAGGGCTTGTGACGTGTCTAGGGTTAGGTTTTTATGGGTTCTGAGCTCAAAAATACTACCAAAAATAGTGGCGGCTTATCCATATGGCAGCTGGGTAACAGCTGCAGCTCAGCTGAAAGCGGCCAAGAATAGAATGAGTACATGGGGCTTGTGACATGTCTAGGGGTAGGTTTTTATGGGTGCTGAGCTCAAAAATGCTACCAAAATTAGTAATGGCCTTCCATATGGCAGCTGGGTAACAGCTGCAGCTCAGCTGGGAGCGGCCAAGAGTAGAATGAGTAGATAGGGATTGTGATGTGTCTAGGGGTAGGTTTTTATGGGTGCTAAGCTCAAAAAAAACTACCAAAAATAGAGGCGGCCCATCCATATGGCAGCCGGGTAACAGCTGCACCTTAGCTAGGAGTGGCCAAGGGTAGAATGAGAAGATAGGGCTTGTGATGTGTCTAGGGGTAGGTTTTTATGAATGCTGAGCTCAAATTTACTACCAAAAATAGTGGTGGTCCATCCATATGGTTGCTGGGTAACAGGGGTAGGTCTAAGCTCAAAAATACTACCAAAAATAGTGGCGGCCCATCCATATTGCAGCTTTGTAACAGCTGCAGCTCAGCTGGAAGCAGCCAAGAGTAAAATGGGTACATAGGGCTTGTGACGTGTCAAGGTTTAAATGGGTGTTAAGCTCAAAAAAACCACCAAAAATAGTGGATGCTCATCCATATGGTTGCTGGGTAACAGCTGCAGCTGTGCAGTAAGCTGTTGTTTAAGCTATAAGTACTTTTTGGGACTATTGAAGGATAACCAAATATTGAATATTTCAGTATTGATTTGGTTGTTAAACAGCTGAAATTGGCTGAGAACAGTTACAAACAGATAAAGGTAAAAGTTTAAGACAAAGCTTGTGATGTGTGGGGTAAATTTTTATAGGTGCCAAGCTTATTAATACTCCCCAAAAATAGAAAGGCCCATCCATATGGCATCAAGGTAACGGCTGCTGCTTAGCTGTAGCTGTTACCCAGTGGCCATATGGATGGGCCCCAACTATTATTGGTAGTATTTTTGAGCTCAACACCCCCATAAAATGTTAAAAACCTACTCCTAGAAATGTTACATGCTATATCTACAACATATACTTTTGGCTGTTGATAACTGTTTTCAGACGTTATTGGTAGTTTTCAGTGAAATCTAGAAATTAAAAAACTGTTACTAGTAATATGTCCATGAAATGAAGTTATACTGTTAATTGGGAGAAGTTTAATTCTACTAAAATAATAAATTTTGTGATATTCTTTACACGTCACAAGCCCTATGTACTCATTTTACTCTTGGTCTCACAGCTGAGCTGCAGCAACCATATGGATGGACCACCACTATTTTTGGTAGTAATTTTGAGCTTAGCCTACCCCTAGACACATCACAAGCCCTATCTTCTCATTCTACTCTTGGCCACTCCCAGCTGAGCTACAGCTGTTACCCAGCTGCCATATGGATTGGCCGCCACTATTTTTGGTAGTATTTTTGTGGTCAGCACCCATAAAAACCTACCTCTAGACATTCACACGCCCTATGTACTCATTCTACTCTTGGTCTCACAGCTGAGCTGCAGCTGTTACCCAGCTGCCATATGGATGGGCTGCCACTATTTTAGGTAGCATTTTTGAGCTCAGCACCCATAATAACCTAACCCTAGACATGTCACAAGCCCTATGTACTCATTCTACTCTTGGCCACTCCCAGCTGAGCTGCAGCTGTTACCCAGCTGCCATATAATGAGCCGCCACTATTTTTGGTAGTACTTTTGAGCTCAGCACCCATAAAAAGCTACCCCTAGACACGTCACAAGCCCTATGTACTCATTCTACTCATTCTACTCCTGTCCGCTCCCAGCTGAGCTACAGCTGTTACCCAGCTGCCATATGGATGGGCTGCCATTATTTTTGGTAGTATTTTTGAGCTCAGCACCCATAAAAACCTACCCCTAGACACGTCACAAGCCCTATCTACTCATTCTACTCTTTGCCGCTCCCAGCTGAGCTGCATCTGTTACCCAGCTGCCATATGGATGGGCGGCCACTATTTTTGGAAGTATTTTTGAGCTCAGCAGCCATAAAAACCTACCCCTAGACACGTCACAAGCCATATCTACCCTTCATACTCTTTGCAGCTCCCAGCCGTTTTCAGCCGGTTCTAGCCGTTTAGCAGCTGGTACTAGAAATTTTAAAAATGGTTATTGCTATCATTTACCATGAATAAAACCAAAAATAAGTTTTTAAAAGTAGATTCCTACGTAATTAATGATGAATTTGCCCTGAAAATAGTCAAAAAACGGCTAAACGGCTGAGCTGCCAGCCGCCAGCCGCTACTTTTCCAACTTTTTGTTCGATTTATGGAAAATAGACCTACCAAGGATTACTCATGCAAAATTTCAGATCGAAATTCGAATTCTAAGTACCATTTAATCACTGATTACGAGATGGTTGCATTAAAACCCCCCCCCCCCCCCCCCTTTATGTATACATTAAACAACAAAAAATTGTCTATAGTTCTTTTCAATAAGGAATACACATATTACATTATTGTTTTACTACTGTTTTTAAGCCTTAAAACTCACACCTGACTTAATATAAAGCTCCTATTGGTTGAAAAAAAAGATCACATGACTAAATCTAAAGCTCTCATTGGTTACAGGTGATACCAGCGACGCTAAGGGATTTGTAATATCATTTGACAATGACTCACCAGTGAAACCAAAACCAGTTCTAAGACCCAAACGGACAAGCAGACGCGAGTCTCTGACAAGCGGAATCTCAAATGACTCAGTCAGCAGGTAAAAAAGCCTATTAAAAGCTTCTGTGAAAATACGATGAAACGCGCTACTTCGTTTTCTTGACTTTCCTAACTTTCTAGTCTTAAATTAGCCAATTGGAGGGATGTTGGACAAAGAAGCTTCGGACAAAGAAGCTTCAGACAAAGTAGCTTCGGACAAAATAGCTTCAGGACAAGCTTGTAAAAACAATATTACAAATTGTAAAAATCTATCAACCACTTTTTGCAAAATCCACGAAATTCTAAACCACCTATGTATTATCAGTTGATGATATTTTTCTTAAATAAATGTTCTGAGGCTAACATAGGTTAGGTTAGGTTATAGGCTAGGGAGCCGAGCGCCGCCGCCCGCGGCTAGGCAGGCCAGGGGGCCGATCGCTGCGGCCATATTAAAGACTATTTTTCTTAGGAAGCTACTTTTCTTAAGTAAATGTCATGAAGCTACTTTGTCCTGAAGCTACTTTGTCCGAAGCTACTTTGTCCAAAGCTACTTTGTCCGAAGCTACTTTGTCCGAAGCTACTTTGTCTGAAGCTACTTTGTCCAAGATCCAATTGGAGTACCCTAAGGTTGTGTTCTAGGACCAATGAAAACTGTTCCCGTATTGCTTCAGAACCGATTAATATCCGGTGGATTAGAACCGGTTCTCAGCCCTAATGAAAAATAATGTCTAGCATCGTATCCAGTTTTCTACGAATATAAATACGTACAATCATAAAATTTTTCAGCCCATGCCTTCTGCATCTCGGGGCTAAAAAAACTGTTTTTAATATTATGATTGTATATTTTATAACCGCCGAAAGCTGTTTATAATACGATGCGATAAATAACTATTATTTTGTTTAGTGACAGACGTGATAGCACTACAACGAATATTTGTGGGCCGGTTTTCCGCGGATATAAAATGTACAATTATAAGATTAAACCAGATTTTTTAGCCCAGAGATGCCGAAGGCATGGGCTAAAAAACTGTTTTTAATCTTTTGATTTTTTTGGAAGTTTAAAGTTTTTTAGCTAGTAGTAAATATTGAGATAGGATGAAGAAACACCGAGAAAACTGTGTACACTATCTGCAACTCAAATTCAACTGACCTTTTTTTGTTTAGTGACCGACGTGATAGTACTACAACGAATATTAGTGGCCCAGCCAAAACTCCGGATGACAGCCTTCAAATCTCACAAGACTCGAAACAGGCACTTTACTTACATTTAATGGTTGAAACGTTTGGACACTCAACTAAATTTACATCCTTTAACTTGGAAGATACTGGCAGCCAGGGATCTAAAGGGATAAGACAAAAGCAGTTGATTTGATGTACATTCCCAATGATGATACACAAAGTTACCTCTTATGTAGATTACAATTAGTGGTTTGATGTTTGGACACTCAAGTAAATTAACCAGCTAAAGAAAATTGAATAAGAGTCACAAAGGTTGTTAAGCCAACGAAGAAGGAACTAAAATTGTTTAATCTTTAATTTTTCATATTAATATACGCGGAAAGCTGTCTATAATACGATGTAATATTTAACTATTCCTTTATTTTGATGAGTATGTAAGCTACAGATCTATAGTATAGATGTATATACAGACAACTACCTCCCTTCCTTTTTCAAAGATATTTTTCGTCTGCTTCTAAATTATTTTCTGCTACTTGGCTGTGTTAAGGTACATTATTGGTTAATTTTCAATGACCCAATAGAAAGGTTGCACAAAGTTGATGCGATGGGGAGATACAGTTATTTACCCTTTCTCCCTCTAATGTTTTACTCTAATATGTAATTAAGTGTAAAATATCGCAGAGTTCTGCTTTATCCTATGGTAGTATAGCTTCTACCAACCAATCAATAAGAAATAATCTTCAACAAGAACGAGATATTTCCACCACCAGTAGCAGCAATCCACTTTTCAGCTCAAATAATTTAGAAGGTATTCATTCTCCGGGATCTAAAGGGATAAGACAATGATTGATAAATTTCAAATGATACACAAAATTTTCTATTTTGTTAAAACATAAAGACACTTAATGAAACAACCAATAATAATTGAATTTAAGTACCCAGAGTTGTTAAGCCAACAAATAATAAAACGTAATTATAAAACTTTGGGGACTAGTGTAATAAACAGACCAATGCCCCCTCCCTACTATTAGCTGCTACTCGCCCCTAGAGGAATCAAGGAGCACTTTAGGTGTATTTAAATAGTTGCTTTAGTTTTTTGAAAATAAGTACCTGATAAAAATTTTGTTGGGAGGGTAATTTTTACCAAACCTTTTTTAAATTTTTTTTAAAAAGAAACTTTGGACCGGAGGTTGGTGGCAACCTCCCTAAAAATAGATAAAAACCTTCCCATGACCTATGAGAAGCTCCACTGTAAAGGAGAACCATATCGGTTCAGCGGATACAGAGATCCTTTGGTACAGACAGACAGACAGATCCTGTTACTTTTATGTAAGGATAAGGAAAATTAAAGAGATAGATGAGTAAAAGGGTTATTTTTTTCGCATATTTCTGTAAAATTGGGTGTTGGGTTGTTGTCAAATGCCTTTATTAAGTCAAACTGTTATTAATTATTTTATATATTATACATTTGGTTATAACTAAGAACACTTTGACTTAATAAGAGCATTTGACTACAACCCAACACCAAATTTTACAGAATTACGTAAAAAATTGACCCTCTTTCTGGGGAATAAAAACATTTTATCAATGAAATAACTTTTACTTTTAGGAAACAATCTTTCTAGCTATCTATCTTTCTATCTAGCTATACAACTATGAAATTTTTTTCTATCTATCTTTCTATTTATCTTTTATCTCTCCTTCTGTCTATCTTTCTATCTATATTTTTATCTATCTTTCTTTCTATCTATATTTCTATCTATATATCTTTCTATTTATCATTCTGACTATATTTCTATCTATCATTCTATATATTTATCTATATTTATATCTATCTTTCAATCTATATTTGTATCCATATTTCTATCTATCTTTCTATCTATATTACTATCTACCTTTCTGTTTATCTTTCTATCTATATTTCTATCTATCTTTATTTATTTCTTTCTATCTATCTATCTGTCTATCTTTCTATCTATATTTCCATCTTTCTATTTATCTCTCTATCTATCTTTCCAGTTATCTATCTATAAATCTTTCTATACATTTCTTTCCATCTATCTATCTGTCTATCTCTCTATCTATCTTTCCAGTTATCTAGCTTTCTATCTATCTATAAATATCTAGATAGACAACTATGAAATTACTTTTAGGAAAACTAGAAGTTAGAGATCAATATTCCAACATCCAAAATGAAAATTCATCTTCACAAAGGAAATTAAGCTTTTTAACAACAAACTTTTAGAAATATTGTTGTTGAAGCAAATCATTTCGGATATAGGCTACATTTATTTATCCTATCATACAAAGTAGTCAGGTTTTTTGTTTGCAGCTAAGGATCTCGCTAACAGCTGAACCAATATGGTTCTACTTTATAGTAAAGTTTCTTAAAGGTTCTTTATATTAATAATAAAAAATCAAAAAAAAAATTTGCCGAAGTAACAAATGAAAGTATAATCAATAAACTACAACTTTGCTTTTCAGAAGATTTCTGGCAAATGTTTAGAACATGGTTAAAAAGCTTTTTTTCCCGCCAGTGAATTGTGTGTCCTGTGTGAGATATCCGAGATACAGCAGCCCATACTCAAACTCTGCTCCAAATGCTCCAATGTCCTCAAGGAATTTCAACCATCTAAATTTCTTTGCATATATCACAAAAATACGATTTTCAAGTCTTGATATTGACATGGTAGAAAATTGAAATTCTTTCAAATAAATGCCATACAAATAAAGTTAAACCCATTAACTAGCAAAAAATATGCGGTTCACTAAATTAAGTTCGAATGCATTTCGTGAAACTACCCCTTTACAACTTTTTTAGAATTAAAGAAGAATTCGTTAAAATTAAAAACAACTTTGTTGAATTTAAAGATGACTTTGTTAAACCAAGAGATGACATTGCTAAACTTAAAATGATATTATTTCTAAAATAGACAACATTGTATCAATGAAAAATAACATTATCAGGAATTTAAAGGGAAAAGACATGGGCTAATAAATTGATGTACATCCCCAATGATGATGCACAAAATTACCCCTTTATTTGAATTACAATTAGTGGTTGAAACGTTTGGACACACAACTTAATAGACCTACTATTAGAAACACAATAAAAGTCTCCCCAAGGTTGTTAAGCCAACGAATAAGAAAACGTTATTATAAGACATTGGGGACTAGTGTAATAAACAGTCTAATGTTCCCTCTCTCTGGATTTTGTTAACTTTGGGTATTGTTCACTACAATGACCTATTAACCAATAGCATTCCTTTATTTTGTCACATGACTAAAATTTAGCCAATAGGAAGTCTTTATATTATCATATGAATAAATTTCAACCAATAGCAGGGCTTTATTTTGTGACACGTGACTAAAAATAGTTGAAATTGATTGTAGGCAAATATAAACTCTCCAGAGGCTTTGTTGAGGTGTAGCAAAGTTGGCGCTTGTGATCCAGGAATGATATTTGATTAATTTATAATAAACTAGCGACTACGCCCCCTAGATGCCTCTAGGGGCACTTTAAATGTTTTTTTAAAAATAATACAATACCTATCCATGTGGCTTTCAAGTCTCTACGAATCACAAAAAAATTATGTTTAAAGACTCCTATGCAACATAGCTAGGTATCGTAGAAACTTGAGAGTAGGGTTGGGCCGGATACTTTTTAAGCCGGATATCTGGCTGATATCTAATGCCGGATACGGCCGGATATCTGGCAAACGTTCGATATCCGGAAAATTACCGGATATCCGGCCGGATAATTGGATATCCGGCGTCAAAAATCAGCCGGATATCATGTAACCGGATAGTTTTAATTCCGGTATCCGGCCGGATATTGATAATGACCGGATACCCAGCCCAACCCTACTTGAGAGCAGCATAGATAGGTATCTTAGAGACTTAAACAAACAAACAAACAAAAAAAATATTTAAAGTGCCACTGAAGGCCTCTAGGGGCGTAGCCCCTAATATTATTATAACTGAATCAATAATTGTTTTTCAACAGAGGAGTATTGTCCCAAATGTATGATAGAAAAGTCAAAATGTATGGATTTATTTGATAAAATTAGGGATAATTTCCAGGAGGCAAATCCTTCCCTAAATTCAGCGGTAAGACATTTTTATTTCAATAGTAGCACTAATACTTAGTACTAGGGTTGGGCTGGATATCCGGGAATTTTCAATATTCTGCTGGATACCGGATATACGGCTGATTTCTAATGCTTTTTCAACTTTTGAATATAGTCACTCCACAACATTTTTCAACACGCACAATACTTTTTTCCAGGCTTCCAAGATATTTTCCCCACTCTCCAATCACAATTTGCACACACTTCTAATATATTTTTCAACCTTTTTCTTATAGAAATTTTTCCAACTATTCACATACTTTTTCAAACACTTCCAATACATGTTTAAACCTTCAATTGATTTTTCCCAACTCCCCATACATTTTCCCCACACTCCAAATACATTTTTTCCACACATTAAAAACATTTTTGCCATGCTAAAGTGTATTTATTAAGAAGCTGGATGATAAGAAGTTGGAGTGGGTGCAGATGATGACATTGAAGAGAAAACAACAGGTACCCAAAGTTTTATTATATTTGTACTCAAAGTTTTATTATATTGGTACCCAAAGTTTTATTATATTGGTACCCAAAGTTTTATTATATTTGTACCCAAAGTTTTATTATATTTGTACCCAAAGTTTTATTATATTGGTACCCAAAGTTGGAGTGGGTGCAGATGATGACATTGAAGAGAAAACAACAGGTACCCAAAGTTTTATTATATTTGTACTCAAAGTTTTATTATATTGGTACCCAAAGTTTTATTATATTGGTACCCAAAGTTTTATTATATTTGTACCCAAAGTTTTATTATATTGGTACCCAAAGTTTTATTATATTGGTACCCAAAGTTTTATTATATTGGTACCCAAAGTTTTATTATATTGGTACCCAAAGTTTTATTATATTGGTACCCAAAGTTTTATTATATTGGTACCCAAAGTTTTATTATATTGGTACCCAAAGTTTTATTATATTGGTACCCAAAGTTTTATTATATTTGTACCCAAAGTTTTATTATATTAGTACCCAAAGTTTTATTATATTAGTACCCAAAGTTTTATTATATTGGTACCCAAAGTTTTATTATATTTGTACCCAAAGTTTTATTATATTGGTACAGGCTGAGGAGACTATGTTAAAGGGGAAGGAGTGGAAAGCAATTCTGTAACACTATTCCTATTTGATAAACTAGCGGCTTCACCCCTATCCTCAAGGGGCGAAGCCCCAAGAGGTAATTTTAGAAAAATTATGTATTTCTGATGCTGCCATTTTATGTGAAGTAACTGCCTAAAAACAATTTATTTTTGGGGGGGTTGGGGATGTCTCACCCACCAAGAAAATAGCTTAAAACCACCACAGGACCAGTAGGTATATTCCCTGAAGAGCAGAGCCCTATCGGTTCAGTGGTTACCTAGATCTCAAGCTTCAGGCGGACAGACAAAGATTGCACATTATCCTATTTCATACAATTATAAGTTTGGGTACCATTATAATTATATAAGTTTGGGTACCATTATAATTATATAAGTTTGGGTACCATTACAATTATATAAGTTTGGGTACCATTATAATTATATAAGTTTGGGTACCATTATAATTATATAAGTTTGGGTACCATTACAATTATATAAGTTTGGGTACCATTATAATTATATAAGTTTGGGTACCATTATAATTATATAAGTTTGGGTACCATTATAATTATATAAGTTTGGGTACCATTACAATTATATAAGTTTGGGTACCATTATAATTATATAAGTTTGGGTACCATTACAATTATATAAGTTTGGGTACCATTATAATTATGTAAGTTTGGGTACCATTCTAATGATGTAAGTTTGGGTACCATTATAATTATATAAGTTTGGGTATCATTACAATTATATAAGTTTGGGTACCATTACAATTATATAAGTTTGGGTACCATTATAATTATATAAGTTTGGGTATCATTACAATTATATAAGTTTGGGTACCATTCTAATTATGTAAGTTTGGGTACCATTACAATTATATAAGTTTGGGTACCATTATAATTATATAAGTTTGGGTACCATTACAATTATATAAGTTTGGGTACCATTACAATTATATAAGTTTGGGTACCATTACAATTATATAAGTTTGGGTACCATTACAAATATATAAGTTTGGGTACCATTACAATTATATAAGTTTGGGTACCATTCTAATTATATAAGTTTGGGTACCATTACAATTATATAAGTTTGGGTACCATTACAATTATATAAGTTTGGGTACCAATATAATTATATAAGTTTGGGTACCATTACAATTATATAAGTTTGGGTACCATTACAATTATATAAGTTTGGGTACCATTACAATTATATAAGTTTGGGTACCATTACAATTATATAAGTTTGGGTACCATTCCAATTATAAGGGGCTATTTTCGGTAATTTCGACCTACCTTCATTAAATGACCTTTTTCTCCATGTTCCTTTCAAATGACAGAAAAAAACATAAATTTGTTCCTTATTAAATTGTCTACAAAAAAGTGTAAAATGAATTTTTTGTGAGATGAATATTAAGGGTACTTATTGGGTCTCAAAGTCGGACGAAAATTTTTTTTTTTCAAAAATTTTTTAGTAGGTGTGTAAAGATCGACGTACACAAAAATTGGTAAGACCTAGAGCTGATCCGTAAAAACCTTTTGAACTAAGAATTGCCCGCTCTTTCCAAATCTGTTGAGAGCTTTAAAATCGGGGTAATATTTTTTTCAAAAATGACCAAAGTTGGCGCCGGGGGAAATTTCGGTAATTTTCAAAAGAAATTAAAATTCAACTTTTAAGGTCATGTTTTCATGTTTTCTTTTGTCAAATCTATTATTCAATATGAACTTTTTAAGAATTAGGCCTAAAAATGAATAGAACAGATAAAAAAACAAAAAAAAAATTAATTTTATTTTTTGAAGCAAATTTTTGCAAGGAAAAAATCAAAATTTCTGGTCCTTTGAAAAAAAAAAATTTTGACAAAGGAGGAATAGTCTGATCTTTATGAATTTTTTTGTGGTTAATCCCAATAACCTATACTAATTATGATTTATTACGCTTGTTTGGTCGTTTGGCCTTTTTTCATTGATTTTTTTAAGGTTAAAATGTAGTCAAGATTTTTTGCAAAGATGACACTTTTGCTTCTAATTCGATTATTGAGGTCAATTTTTAATCAATTTCATGTTTTTTGGTCTAAATCTATAGTTCAATGTGAGCTTTTTTAGGATCAGGCCTAAAAAGTAATAAAATACGTTTTTTCTTATATTAATTTTAAGTTTAAAAAAAAAAAAATTCGAAAAAAAAATCGAAAATTCGCGTTTTTCAAAAAAATTCATTTTTAACATAGAAGGAATAGTCCGATCATTATGAAATTTTTTGTGGATAATCCCTACAACGTATACTAATTATGATTATTTATGTTCGACTGGCCATTTGGCCGTTTTTCATCGATTTTTTTTTAGGTTGAAAAAAATTACCGAAAATTCCCCCGCTGGTGGTCTTGGTTTCATTTGAAAATATTAATATTTACCCCATTTTTTTTTCAAAAAAACCAAAAAAATACCGAAATTTCCCCCCCCCCTTACCCTATAAGTTTGGGTACCATTACAATCAGGGTTCCGGAGCCGGGAGCAGCAACATTTTTGGTGGAGCCGGAGCCGGATCCGGAGCCGTATTTTTCGTTAAAAACTACTCCGGCTCCGGACTAGCTAAAAATGATTTTTTAAAGTAATATTATAATTTGGCAACGGTCTATTTCCATTACCCCGTCCCGGATTTGAAAAATTTTGTTAAAATTTTTGCCCCCAGCCAAAATATGGTTGATTTATGCATAAAAATGACCCATGCAAAATATTTTTTCTGTAGTGCAAAAATCGCGACGGTACAAGCAATACAAAGTTTTTAAAATCTGCAAAAAACCCTGTTTTTATGGCTTTTTTGGGGCTTTTGTACAATCCCAATTTTAAAGATTTTTACAAAATTTCAATTCAAGTGTGTTGATATATACCTGAAATTTACCAAAAAAAATGGGGGCAGTCTCAATTATAACATATGAAGGTGTAGCAAGTAATCTTCCAAATACAAAATTGTCAAATTGCATACATATATAATAGGGTTGGGCCGGATACTTTTTTGGACGGATACTGGATATCTGGCTGATTTATAATGCCAGATATCCGGCATCTGGCCAGATATCTAGCAAATATCCGGTAATTTGGCCGGATATCTGGTTATTCGGCGGATATCCGGTATCCGGCCAAAAAAGTATCCGGCCTACCTCTATTATATAAGTATGAAATTTGTTTGATACACAAAACTATCCCTTGTGTAGATTAAACTTAGTGGTTGAAACGTTTATAAACTTAACTTAATAAACCAACCAATCAAAATTTAATAAAATTCGCAAAAGTTGTTAACCTGATGAATTAGAAACACAATTATAAAACTTTGGGGACAAGTGAAATAAACAGTCCAATTTCCCCTCCCTCTCTGAATTATACCAGAGTGTACCAAAAGTCATTAATAACTAGGGAGGCAGAGCACAATGGGCTGTTAATTACACTAGTCCCCGAAGTTTAAAAAACTTTTTCATTTGTTTGCTCAACAACTTTTTAGATTGTTTGAAATTTTAATTCGTTTAATAAGATGGTGTAAACACCTATTGTAATCAACAGAAAGGGTAAGTTTGTGTATTATCATGGGGTATTTATCAGCCATTGTCTTCTCTATCTAGATCCCTGTACCCAAAGTTATTCAAAGTTATTCAAGAATCTAAAGGGATAAGACAATGTCTAAAAAATTGATGTACATCCCCAATAATGATGCAAAAAATTATCCCTTCTGTAGTTTAAAACTAGAAGTTGAAACTTTTAAACACTCAACTTAATAAATCAACCAAATAAAATTTACTGAATTTCCCCAATGTTTTAACCCAAATGTAAGAAAACACCGTTATAACACTTTAGGGACTAATTTAATAAACAGCTCAATGTCCCCTCCCTCCCTGAACTATACAAGAGTGTATTATAACTAGGGAGAGAGGGGACATTGGGCTGTTTAATACACTAGTCCCGGAAGATTTATAATAACATTTTTTTTATTTCTTGGCTCAACAACTTTGGAGACTTTTATTGAATTTTAATTGGTTGGTTCATTAGGTTTAGTGATCAAACATTTCAACCACAATGTAATCAACAAAAAAGGGTCAGATTGTGTATCATCATGGGATATACAAATAAATTTATCAGCCATTGTCTTATCCCTCTAGATCCCTGTACCCAAAGTCTTATAATAACTTGAACACTTTCATTTTTATTACAAAACAAGAAATAACATGTTACTGAGGGATCTAAGGGATGAGACTATGGCTAATGAATGGATGTACATCCCCATTAATAATACACAAAATTAACCCTTCTGTAGATTAAAATTAGTGGTAGAAACGATTGAACACTCAAATTAATAAACCAATCCATCAAAATTTATTGAAAGTCCCCAAAGTTATTAGGTCAACGAATAAGAAAAGGTTATTTTCAAACTTTTGGGACTAGTGTATTAAACGGCCTATTTTGTCCCATCTATTTCTGATACTTATTAAATGCAAATCTTTTCTATAATATGAGTCTGAACGAACTCCGTAAAGGTTAGCTCTTTTATTTAATCTAAGCAAGTTGAAATTTTTTGATTGAAAACTTTGGTTGATGATTCCTGTAACAATAAGGGTTTAGAAAGTGCAGCAACTCTGCAATCGGTACTTCTGCTTTATAGCTTTCGTTTTTGATATATTGAAGACGTAAGTTTAATGGAAATTATTGCCAGTTTCCCAAGTGCCAAGTCGAGCACATACCCCCCCTCACCCCCATCTCCCGACCTGTTTCTTAATTATATAAGGTCTGGTTTGGATAGTTTATATTGGGTACCAGGGACCCTTGCAAGTTTATATAAGGAGGGAGCGGTTATCAGGGATCAAAAGACACTTTGAGGGAAAGCACCAAACATCTTTTATAAGCTAAGACAGTTCTTTCCATTAGGTCAGTACAAAATTAACAGAGATAAACAATGAATAATGACACATAAAAAGATAATGTTAAAAATTATATAAGTTTCACAAGAAGAGCTTCTCCATAGTACTTTCTAGCAGTAACGCTTCTAAAGGACTCTTGGGCACCTTAGAGAAGGGTCGATCCTCTAATTTTATCTAAGTGGTAATAACTGAAACATTCCCTGGATCTATCAGAAACTTTACTGTAAAGAAGAAACAATTGCATACATATATAATAGGGTTGGGCCGATACTTTTTTGGCTGGATACCGGATATCCGGTTGATTTCTAATGACAGATAATCGTTAAATGGCAAATTACCGGATATCTGGCCGAATAAAAGAACATCGGCCGAATAACCGGATAACTGGCCGGATTACCGGATATCCGGCCAAATAACCGGATACCCAGCCAAATAACCGAATATCCGGCCAAATAACATATATTTGCCGGATATCCGGCATTATAAATCAGCCAGATATCCAGTATCCGTCCAAAAAAGTATCCGGTCCAACCCTATTATATATGTATGCAATTTGACAATTTTGTATTTGGAATATTACTTGCTACACCTTCATATGTTATAATTGAGACTGCCCCCATTTTTTTTGGTAAATTTCAGGTATATATCAACACACTTGAATTGAAATTTTGTAAAAATCTTTAAAATTGGGATGGTACAAAAGCCCCAAAAAAGCCATAAAAACAGGGTTTTTTGCAGATTTTAAAAACTTTGCAGTGCTTGTACCGTCGCATTTTTTGCATTACAGAAAAAATATTTTGCATGGGTCATTTCTATGCATAAATCAACCATATTTTGGCTGGGGGCAAAAATTTTAACAACATTTTTCAAATCCGGGACGGGGTAATTTCCATATAATAAACTGAATAACTATTGTTACTTAACAAATAGACACACATCCTTCTACTTTTATATAGCTTTAATCAAATAAAAGCAAAATATTTTATATTATTTATTTTATTTTATCAAATTCAATAATGAAAAAAAAATGATATATTAATTTTAAGGTAGGAGCCGGAGCCGGAGCCGCATCAAAATCATACGGCTCCGACACCCTGATTATAATTATATAAGTTTGGGTACTATTCTAGGCTGAAGAGGCGAGGGTGAAGCGAGAAGAGGAGGCGAGAAAGCGAAGAGAAGATGAAGAAGCCAAAAAGGTGAGCTCAGCTACTCAGGGATAGTAGAACCGATTAATATCCGCTGGATTAGAACCGGTTTTCAGGCATAATATCCGCATAATGTCCGCGGAAAGCTGTCTATAATACGATGCTATACATAATATATGAAACTAAGCGATCTAAAGGGATAAGACAATGGCTGGTTAACTTAAGTACATCCCTAATGATGATACACAAAATTACCCCATCTTTAGATAATTTAAACGTTAGGACACTTCATGTATCAATCAAAATTTAATAAAATTCCCCAAAGTCCTTGAGCCAAGGAATAAGAAAAAGTTATCATAAAACCTTGAGGACTAGTGCAATAAACAGCCCAATGTCCCCTCCCTCCCTTTGAGCCATATAATGACGTCATTTTATCAGGGAGGGAGGGGGGGAAACTTGAACTGTAAAGTAGCCTGGTACCCAAAGTTTTATAACCACGTTGTTTTATTTATTGGCTCAAAAGTTTTGGGTACTTTTATTGAATTGTGGTGTTATCGTATTAAAAACAATTTAAACTTTAAGATATATCCGCGGAAAGCTGTGTATAGATAATTAAAAATAGGTTTTATCACATAGTATTATAAACACCTTTCCACTGATTTAAAAATGTACAATTAAAAGATAAAAGCCAGTTTTGTTAGTCCCGGGATGCTGATGGCATGTGCTAAAAAAAAACTTATATTAGAAAACTGGATATAATATGATATGATACATGATTTATCAGTATAGCTTAGAACTAGTTCTAATCCAGCGGATATTAATCGGTTTCGAAGCCATACTGGAAAATAATTTCTATGTTTATCTTTAAATGTTTAAATGAAAGTCCTGTATTCTTTTTTTGTTTCAAAAAAGCATCAGATTTCATGAAAACTTTTGTTTTCATTTTACTTTTCCTGGAAAGCTGTCTACAAATAACTAAAAATAGGTTTTTTTGTCACATAGTATTATAAACAACTTTCCACGGATATAAAAATGTACAATTATAAGATTAATATTATGATTCTACATTTTTATATTCATAGAAAACTGGATAGTTATGATACGATACGATACATGATTTTTTAGTATGGCTTAGAAGGGGTTCTTTTTGCATCGTATTACAAACAGTTTTCCACGAATATTAATAAATAACAATTATTTGGTAGGCGGAGCAAGCCAAGAAGAAGGAAGATGAGAAACGGCGGAGAGAGGAAATATTTGAACAATACAAGATTAAAAAGGTACCCAAAGTTTTATACTGGTACCCAAAGTTTTATACATTTACCTAAAGCTTTGCTCCTAGCAGACTTAAAACGTACAGGGCAATTTAAATCAGGGATCTAAAGGAATAAGACAATGGCCGATAAATTGATGTACATCCCAAATGATGATATACAAAATTACTCAGATTAAAAAGGTACAGAATAGTTATTTTCAGTATGGCCTTGAAATCGAATTATATCAGCTGGATTGGAACCGGTACTCAGCCATACTGAAACTTCATGTATAGCATCGTATTACAGACAATTTTCCACGAATGTTAAAATAAAAATTATAAAATTAATACCAGTTTTGTTAGCCTGGTCGTTAGGCTAACAAAACTGGTTTAAACTTGTGATTTTTCATGTGTCTATAATACGATGCAGTAAATCCTTATACTAAAGCAACATGATGTCTGTGTGTTTGTCTTTACAGGGTAGCTTTAAGGAAGAACCATTTCAGTACAGTGGTTAGCAAGATCCTCGGTACAAACAGACAGACAAAAAGACAGATACTGTTAGTTTATTATAAGGATTAAATCGCCATATTCCTATTTTATTCAGGTTTTTTTCTCTTTTTTGGTGGGAGTGTCTCTCACCCCTCAATAAAATAGCTTAAAACCACCACAGGACCAATATTTACATATTCCTATTATATTCAGGAGCTGGAGAAGGAAGACAAAGCCCCCAGCCACCCTCCCCCAACTAGTTCTAACAAAACTGGACCAAGAATGCGACCTAGGAATTTATTTTTACATGAGTTTTGGATTCCATTCTAGTGTTTGTATACAAGAGGGGGGGAAGTTTTGACACATTTGCGTAAACAGTGAGTATAGGCTTTATCTTTGGACTGAGAGGATAGGTTAATAGGGATAAAATCATTCTTATATGAATATAAATAATATGGAATAGCCTTAAATCAATAATGCATACTTATCTCGCAGTGCAGAGAAATGCGCGTAAAAGACCTATTTTACGCGTTTTTTATTCAGTGAAGCTTTCCCTATGCATAATTGGATCTTGGCTATTCCAGATTATTTGAAGTCCTTCTTATGCCGCTTAAAATTGTGTGCAGGTATGATCTGTATGTTCAGCCGGTTGGCAGCTAGCAGCCTTTAAAATTCATAGATTTTTGGAAATATTGCTTACCAGCAATATTTTACCGTGAACTGCAGTAGATCCTTATATTGATACTTTAAAGGTTTTAAAAACATTAGGGACTTTTTATGAAAACTTTGGGGACTTTTATAAAAACTTTTGGGACTTAAAAACTTTGGGGACTTAAACAAAATGTGTAAAATAAACTTGTGGCTGGCTAGATCTGCTGGAGCTGGGGGTATGAAACCATGGCCGCGAACCATCCATGTAGATTCTGACGACCTGCCAGACGGACGGACAGGTGGACAAGTTACGCGGTCATCCAGCGGTCTTCGGGGCAGCCATTCCAATCTCAATATTTCAAGTCTCAATAGGTCAAGGTGAGTTTGGGTACCGTTTAAATAAGTTTGGGTACCATTTTACTACAGCAGAAAGCTGTCTATAATACTGTACCATTCCAATCTCTATATTTCAAGTCTCAATAGGTCAAGGTGAGTTTGGGTACCATTAATACCACTAATTATGTTTAATTTTAGAAATTACAGAAGGGGCAGTAATTCATCTCTAGCTGATGAAGAACTTTATGGAGGCGTTTCTTCTGGGCTTAGAGGTCTTGGCCATATAGGTCAGTTCTAATTTTACATTAGTCCCCAAAGTTTTATAATAACTTTTTCTTATTCGTACTTGGCCAACAACAAAACTGGAACTCTTCTCCCCCACTTTTAGTTTTTAAAAAAAAAAAAAAAAATTATCTTTGTGAGTGTGATAGTATCCTTCCAGATTATCATGTACTCTAATAAGTGAAACTTTTAGCTGGCTAGAAATAAAAATCACCTCCCTCTAAACCCACGTATAATATTTACATACATTATTGTTAGTGCCCAAAATTTTCAACCATTTTTTTTGTAGGACGCAGTAAATCATCCAGTGTTAGCAATCTTGGTCCCGGCTCCTTACCCCTGGGTCTCCGTAGAGGTACAGGTTAGTTTTACTAAAGGGATGCTCTTGTTTATCATCATTGGGTATGTCTATCAACATGTAGCGCATCCGCTCGTCGTCTGAGAGGTGATAGGTTCGAATCATGGCCCGACACCGCGTCATAACTAAAGACGTTAAAAATGGTTCCTACTGCTACTATGTTAGGTGTGCAACATTAATATAAAGTAGATGGGAAGAATTCCTTGGCTCATAAACATGCGTTACTTATTACCATGTACAGTTAGAACTTCTCAGACAAAGGTTGTGCAATCAAAAGCTCCTTTCCCCTTGGCAGGTACAGTGGGGAGACTGAGTATCTATCTATCTATATAATCATCCATCCATCTATCTATCTATCTATCTAAGGTCTTTCTGGCGGGGGGCACAGATCCGAGTATGGCAGCCACAGGGGGGAGGGAGACTCAAATATCTATCTATCTATCTCTCATAAAAAAAAATTACTTTTCTTTGAAAATTCTGCTTTTTTTCTATGATTAACTGGTTAAAAATCGGACTTTTCAATTATCCGCGGACTTTTATCAAAAAAAAATCGCATTTTTGCCTACCCTGTCCCTGGGACTTAAAAAATCTTGTTAAAGGTCTTTCTGGCGGACACAGATCCGAGTATGGCAGTCACAGGGGGGAGACTGAGTTTGATGACAGAGCTTCAGATATTTCCAGCACCACGTCTGGTTATAGGTCAGGCAGAGGTAAGAGTACCCATAGTACCCACCAGTACCCAAAGTTTTTTATTAATGGATAGACTGGTGAATAGAATATTTCTAGCACCACTTCCGGTTATAGGTCAGGCAGAGGCAAGTACTTACCAGTTCCCAAAGTTTTTAGTAATTGATTCATGGATAGATTGTTGATAAATTGATTGTAGATTGATTGATATATTGAATGATTGATTTATACATTGAAAGCTAGATTGTTTTTTTTTGATTGATAGATAGATTGTTGATAGAATGATGGAATTATTGATAGATTGTACAGATGGATTGATAGACTGATTGTTATATTGAATGATTGATATATACATTGAAAGATTGATTTTTTGATTGATAGATTCATTGATTTGTAGATTTATTGATTGATTAAATGATTGGTTGAAAGATTGATATATTGATTGATTGATTTATTAATAGATAGATTGATTGATTGATAGATTGATTAATTAATAGACTGATATACCTATTGATTGTTTTATTGATAGATAGATAGATTGATTAATTGAATGATTGCTTTATACATTAAAAGATAGATTAATTTATTGATTAATAGATTTGTAGATAGATTGATTGATATATTGATTGATAGATTCATTGATAGATTAAGTAATAGATTTATAGATACAGTGTGTTTCAAGAGAAATGTTTTTTTAAAATCTTAATTATGCATAGAAAATAAAACAATTATATAAAATGCTTTATATATTTGGAAAACCTATTTTGGGAAATAATGTTTCAAATATTTAAGAATGATTTTTTCAACATATGCCTCAAAAACTGCCTTTTCGAAATGCCTTTTTTTTGAAGAACTACAGATTCAAAGATTGTTAAAAAAATGTGCTCATTTTAAAATTCAAATTTCGCAGCTTGTATTAATAGTAGAAAAACATTATGCATACCGCCATAAACTCTATTTTTTGGAAATATAAGCACTATTTTTGTGCTATATGTAGTTAAGGAGCTACATTGAAAAATATGAGAATGGTTGAAAAGTTTTAAGTAAGTTGAAACATTTCATCAACTCCTATACTATAGGAATTTTATAAAAATGTTTCTCTTGAAAAACCATGTAGATTAAAAGATAGATTGATTGATTGACAGAATAAGGGGGGGGGGAAGTTTTGACACATTTGCGTAAACCTGGTGTAGAGGCCTTATCTTTAAACTGAGAGGATAGGTTATTGAATATAAAATCATTCTTTTATGATAAATTTCCCCCAGATTTAAAAATAGGCCGCCAGGTTTCGGAGCTCCAGGCCTCCAGGTGGCCTCTGTACAGGTAAAAATAAAAAATAAAAAATTTTAAGAGTTAGAGGTCAAATCATAAAACAAAATATGCTTCTTTTTAAATGTTATTCACATATTTGAAGAAAAAACATGCATATTTTGTATCATAAGCTTACCTCTAACTCTTTAAAAAAAGTATTTTTTAATTTTTACCTGTCCAGAGACCACCTGGAGACCTGGAGCTCCAAAACCCGAAGGCCTATCCAAAAAATCTTAAATCTGGGGGAAATTCATCATATAAGAATGATTTTTTCTTTTATAACATATCCTCGCAGTCCAAAGATAAAGCCTATACACCAGGTTTACGCAAATGTGTCAAAACTTCCTGCCCCCCCCCCCTTAATTGATATATTTATAGATTTATAGATTGACAGTTTGTTACTTTGTTTAATTTATTGATTGATTGTATATAAATATTTAGTATCAGCCCGCCTGTATAGAGAACCAGTGAGCAAGTCTAACCGACCAATAGTCATGAATGCCATAGAATTTGTCGTCTTCCCGGGGGCTGTCAATAGAGAAACAAGGTCAGTGCTTGGGTTAGGTCGAAATTGAATTTTTTTCATTTAGATGTAGTACCTATAGGACTAGGCTAGCTAGGATAGCCTAAAACCTTTCAGAGACATGTGTTTAGTTCCCCTTGAAAGGAGAACGCAATTGGTTCGGTGGTTATCTAAGTGGGATTTTTAAGGACAAACCAAAATAGTTTTCTTTTTATTATAGGGTGAATTAACACTAAACACATTTTTTTTGTAAGTTAACCTGTCATCTATGGAACAAAAGACATAAAACTTAACTACTTATTATACATGTTTCTTGATTTTCTTTGATTTTTTGGCATAAGTAGGTGTTCCTTCTTTACTTTACTTTTTTTACCACTGAACATCTGCTTTATAATGAACTTTTTCTGGTTGTCTATATCTATTGGATTTTTTGTGCTCCTCTACTTATGGATGTTATCATTCTTGTCAGAGACTGAGCTGTTTATAATATTATTCCCCAAAGTTTTATAATATTGTTTTCTTATTTGTTGGCTTAACAACTTTAGGGACTGTTATTGAATTTTGATTTTTTGGATAGTGTTCAAATGTTTCAACCACTAATTTTAGGATGCGCCTGTTGGAGGAGATAGAGAGGTGTGACTGTCCACACTTCCTTCTTCTCTTCCGAGACAATCGTCTACAGTTCAGAGCTCTATACGCTTTCTACCCGGACACTGAAGAGGTAATCATTGTTTGATTATTTCATTGATTAATTGATCGATTGATTTTTTGATTGTTAGATTAAATCAGCCATTTATATTTCGATTGATTGTTTGATTGATTTGTTGATTGATACATTAATTGATTCATTGATTAATGCATTTATGATTTAATTAATTTATTGAATGATTCAATTCATTTATTGATTGATAAATTGATATTGATTGATTAATCGTTTTATGCAACAATTGATTCTTAGATTAATTAAATTTATTGATTGATTCATTGATTGATTATCAATTGATTCATTGATTGATAAATAGATTTATGCATTGATTGATTCATTGATTTATTAATTGATTTATGCATTGATTTATGCATTGATTGATTCATTGATTGATAAATTGATTTATGCATTGAATGATTAATCAATTGATTCATCGATTGATTCAACAATAGATTGATAGGTTTACAAAATAGATTGATAGATTGACTAATAGATTGGTTAATTAATGTTTTATAGATTGTTGTAAAATAGATGTATTGATTCTTTCAATAAAAATAGATGTATAGATTCTAAAAAATTGTTAGATTGTTAGATTAATAATTGATAGATTGCGTTAATTATCGATAGTTTCATTATTTAAAAATAGATTGATTGATTGATTTACTGATAGATTGATAGATTTACTGAAGAGATTGATAGATTGTCAGATAATTTGATGGATTGATTGATTGATAGAATGATAGATGAATAGTTTGAAGTATTTTTTATCCAAAGCACAAAAATAGTTATTTCTTGCATGGTATTATAGACAGCTTTCCGCGGTTATGAAATGTACATCGGCATCTCGGGGCTAGAAAACTGGTTTTAATTTTATTTTAATATTTATAGAAAACTGGATATAATACAATGCTAGACATAGTCTTTTTGTATGGATGAGAACCGGTTCTTATCCACCGGATTTAAATTGGATTAAAATGAATACAAGAATAGTTATTTCTTGCATGGTATTATAAACAGCTTTCCGCGGTTATAAAATGTACATCGGCATCTCGGGGCTAGAAAACTGGTTTTAATCTTATTTTTATATTCATAGAAAACTGGATATAATACAATGCTAGACATAGTCTTTTTGTATGGATGAGAACCGGTTCTTATCCACCGGATATTAATTGGATTTAAATGAATACAAGAATAGTTATTTCTTGCATCATATTATAAACGGCTTTCCGCCTTCGGCACCTCGGGGCTAAAAAAACTGGTTTTAATCTTATAATTGTACATTTTTATATTCATAGAAAGCTGGATATAATACGATGCTAGACATAGTCTTTTTGTATGGATGAGAACCGGTTCTTATCCACCGGATATTAATTGGATTTAAATGAATACAAGAAAATGTTTTACTTTTTTTAGGTGTTTAAAATTTATGGAAACTGGCCGAAACAAATTGTGGATAACATGATAGACAACTATTATAAATACAATTCAGGAACATAATTTTATCCAACCAATAGGAACTCTAGATTTAGTCATGTGATCTTTATTCAACCAATAGGAACTCTAGATTTTATCATGTGGTTGTTATTCAACCAATAGGAGCCTTTGATTTATTCATGTAATCGTAATCAACCAATAGGAACTCTAGATTTTATCATATGGTTGTTATTCTACCAATAGGAGCCTTTGATTTATTCATGTGATCTTTATTCAACCAATGAGAGCTTTAGATTTAGTCATGGGATCTTATTCAACCAATAGGACTTTTAGATTAAGTCATGTGATCTTTATTCTAAGACAAGCGCACATAGACAATTGTAGCTTAGCAACGCTATCTATACAAAGTAGAATGATGTCTGTCTGTCCTTTAAGATCTCGGTAACCACTGAACCGATCGGATTTTACTCTTCATGGAATATACCTGCGGTGGTTTTAGGCATTTTCTTGGGGGAAGGAACACCCCCAACCCACCAAAAATAAAAAATCCCTTCGATTTTTTTTTTCACTTACCTCTTGGGGCAAAGCCCCTAGAGGCTAGGGGCGAAGCTGCTAGTCCTATTATATAAAGTAGTAAGTACAGGTAAGCTTTTAATATGTCCAGGGAAGGTTTTTAACTATTTTGGGGAAGGGTATCACCACCCTCTTAAAATTTTATCCCCCCAAAAAAACTTGTTTTACTTTTAAAAAAATTGTGTTTGACTTTTCCTCCTGGCACCTTAAGTGCCCCTAGGGGTGAAGCTGCTAGTTGTTATAAAAATAGCTAATGAAAATTTAGGAGATATAATTAAGTACCCAGTATTATTACTACTGAAATCCTACGTGACCATAGAACTTTGGGTACTTGGGAACCACTTGATGAACCAGATGCAGATATTATAGGCTTTGTCTTTATATTAGGAGCCAAGCCCCTCTTCACCCCCCTGGAGAGGGAGGGGGGAGCTTAATACCTCCCCTGAAAATGGACATAACCTAATTTTTGTAGGAACTACTTGGACTTCAGCTTTTAGGGACATAGGCGAACGTTTCACAATGAATGTATCATCAATACATCTTCCTCTATTGTCTTATCCCTCAAGAGTATATATTAAAATTGTGTCACTTGTGTCTGTAGGCGGAAAGAAATTTACCCAAATTCACACGAAGCACTTAACTGTTACAATCGACGCCTTCACAATCCACAATGGACTCTGGTTGGGCAAGAAAACGAGGCTCCCGGACAAAAAGGGCCTACCATTGGTCATCTAGATTGTGTGCTGGCCTAACATTGGTCATTTAGATTGTGTGCTGGCCTACCATTGGTTAATTAGATTGAATGTTGAACTACTATTGGTCATTTAGATAGAAAACTGAACTGCTATTGGTTCTTTAAATTTTTTAATGTCCTATAATTGGTCAATTAGATTGATCACTGACCTACTATTGGTTATTTACATTTCTACTGGCCTGTCATTGGTCAGTTAATTTAATAGTCCTGGCCTCTCATTGGTCAGTTAATTTAATAGTTCTGGCCTTTTATTGGCTAATTTTATAGTTGCATCTGATTGGTCATAGTAATTATATGAATTGCTGGCCAATGATTGGTCAGTTTAATAGTAGTTTTGAAAAGATTACTTCTGATTGGCCACAGAATATTGATTAAAATTGTTACTTTTAGGCCTTAATAGATAAATAAACCAAGAAAAAAACTCTTAAACTATCCTTTGCAAAAATATCTAAATCTTAATCGTAAAAAGATATTGTGTTAGAAGAGGGTCTTTTTTTTACATAACTCCGTATAGTTGGGTGTTGTGTTACAGTCAAATGCTCTTAATACGTCACACAGAGAGAGATGGGACAATGGGATGTTTATTACTCTAGTCCCCAAAATTTTATAATAACGTGTTCTTATTCGTTGGCCTAACAACTTTGGGAACTTTAGTGAATTTTGATTGGTTAATTTATTTGGTTGAGTATTTAAACGTTTCAACCACTAATTTAAATCTACAGAAGGGGTAACTTTGTGTTTCATCATCGGGATGTCCATCAATTTATCGGCCATTGTCTTATACCTTTATCTTTTAAATATATTTCACTTTTCCATGGTCAGATGAAAAAAGTTTATTTTAGTGTTAGGCAAAAGTGCCTTTGCAATTGTATCATTAGGTAGGTCTAATAACGCCCTTTGTTAATTTTAAAATCCAACTAAATCTAATTTTGAGAAAATTAGATTTGAAAATTTTATGTTCAATTTTCATCCGCTAGGAGTTACCGCACAATCATGACAAGAAAAGCAAAGATTATTAATTTAAAATTTTGAACAAGTTTGCTTTTATAAAGTTCTTCATAAAACCACTCCTGAAGTGAGTTGATTCATGGCAATTTTTAACAGTTGCTTTGCTAAGGTCACGGAAATTTAGCCTTAAATAAATTATATAGAATAGTTTTATGAAAAATTTCATAAAAGCAAAGTTGTAAATAATTGAAAAGTATTTGTTTTTCTTATCATGGATGAGTGTAAGCTCTTAGGGGATCAAATTTGAACTTGAAATTTTCAAACTTAAAGGGAGAGGTAGGTTTCTGGTAAAATCCGTAAAGGTGTGTGTTTTAACTTTTTAAGGCTTAAAAATAGTAGTAGAGCGATAATATTCACTAAATATGTGTATTTCTTATTGAAAAGAACTATAGACAACATTTTTTTAAAAGTTAACATAAATTTTTATCGTTTTACTACTGTTATTAACTTAAAACACATAAACTTTACGGATTTTATCAGAAACCTACCTCTCCCTTTTTCAAAAGTTAGATTTAGTTTGATTTAAAAATTAGCTTAATAAGAGCATTTGACTACAACCCAACACCTAACTTAAAACAATTACACGAAAAAAATGCCCCTCTTATTAAAAATTCCCAGATTTTGAAATGAAAAAGTGGTTAGATATAAAATTGTGTCGTGTCTGTTTTAGTGGAATAGTTATTTATACAATCCTATTATAGACATCTTTCCGCGGATATTAAAATAAAAATTCTAAAGTTTAAACCAGTTTTTTATTAGCCTAGAAATGCCGAAGACACGGGCTCAAAACTGGTTTTTATCTTATGATTTTTATTTTAATATTCGTGGATAAATGTCTGTAATACGATGTTATACATGATTTTTCAGTATGACTGACCGAACCGGTTCTAATCCAGCGGATATTTATCGGTTTTGAAGCCATACTGGGAAAAGGTTATATGTAATATTTCTCTTGTAAAATAGGAATAAAATTGTAATATTTATTTTAAAAAATTTCTGTATTACTTAGCTTAAACTAAAAAGCTCCATTTTAGCGTAGAATAGAACTTTTTAAAAAATATTTTTTTTGTAATCGAGCATTTTTTGCGTTTGAAACACTACTCCTGTGATGCTATAAGATCAGGGATCTAAAGGGATAAGACAATGGCCAATAAATTTATGTAAATACCCAGTGATGATACACAAAATTATCCCTTATGTAGATTTTAATAGTGGTTGATTGAAACGTTTAGATACTCAACTGAATGAACCAACCAATCAAGATTCAATATAGGTTCCCAAAGTTATTAAGCCAACGAATAGGAAAACTTTATTATAAAACTTTGGGGACTAGTGTAATAAACAGTCCAATGTCCCCTCCCTTCCTGGGATTTTCAACTAAATTTGTTTTATGTGTTTTTTTCCAAGTAGAGAGTGGTCATTAGGCTGTTTATTACACTAGTCCCCAAAGTTTTATGATAACTTTGGGGACTTTACTTGAATTTTGATTGGTTTGTTCAGACGTTTCAACAACCATTATACACAAAGGGTAGACTGTATATCATCATTGGGAGTGTACTTCAATTTATCGGCCATTGTCTTATCCCTTTAGATCCCTAGTTACTCCACTTTTCTTTTACAATGTACTACTTTTTACAATGTACTATTTTTTGTACATCTCAAAATTCTACAGTTTCGCATTTATTTTTGAAATTCCAAGATCATCAATGATAATCATTATGTACCTTTTTAAATTCTTGTTTGTGGGGCTCGGCAGCTATCAAACAGTCACTATCAATAGTTAGAACCTTTGTTTTTCTCTCTCTCTCACTTTTTCTCCATCTCTCTTTTTTTTTCTCTTTCTCTCTCTCTCTCATATGGATGCTTAGAATGTTAAGAACCATCTCTCTTTCTTCCTCGCTTTCTCTTTGTCTCTCTCTTTCTTTCTCTCTCTCTCTTTCTCCCTCTCGTTATGGGCCTATTAATATTAAGAACCCTATCTTTCTCTCCCTCGCTATCTCTTTTGCGCTCTCTCTCTCTCTCTATCTATCTATCTATCTCTATCTCTCTTTCTCTCTCTCTCCTTATTTCTCCGTCTCTCTATGTCTCTCCCTCTCTCCCCCTCTCTCTCTTTTTCTCTCTCTCTCTACGACCAACCAACCAACCAAGAAAACAGCCGTTATGCATTCACTTTTATCTATCTCTCACTTTTTTCTCCCCCTCTCTCTTTCTCTTTTTTTCTTTCTCTCTCTTTCTCTCTCTCTTTCTTTCTCTCTCTTCTCTCTCTCTCTCTCTCTCTCTGCAAGCACACCCCATCCCAGGAAAAATATTTAAGCAGCAAAGTGACTTTATTTTGGCGGCTGGCTGGTGGCTGTTTGGCAGCTGTAAAGACCTGTTTTTATGTAAGAGGAGCTAATTTTAACACATTTATTCAATTTATATTAGTAAAATAATATGATTATTAGTAGGTTTAACAAATTAATAAAAAAAGTTTTAATTTTTAATTTTATGAATTTTTAAGTTATTACCTAACATTTTTACTAAACCTATACTTTTTCTAATTTATATATTATTAATTTATAATTAATCTACCATTTTACCATATTTTTATACATTTTAATTTTATATACCTAACCTAATATATATATTTGTGCTTAAAAAATAATGTGGGGTGGGGGGTGTTATCTGCGCCCCCCCCTTCGCTCAGTAATTTTTAGGGATGTTTAAAACATTAAGAATTGGGGGGCAATAAGTTTTTAAAGCTATTGTAATACCCCCCCCCCCTTTTAATTAACAAATAGCAAATAGATAGTTTTCTTAAGATATTAGAATCATGTAATGTAAAAGAAAAATGCGAATTTTTTAAAAAATGATTAACATAGAAGTCTTAAAGAATAATAATTTGTACATTCTGATAATATATATTTATTATAAACCCGTGGTTTGGGGTAATACATTTTACCCCAATGGCCGCTATGATTAAAAAAACTTGGATTTATTGCAGTTCACGGTAAAATATTTCTGGTAACGAATATCTATTATGAATATTAAAGACTGCTTGCTGCCAAACGGCTGAACGTACATGTCATGCCCGCACACCGTGTTAAGCAGCATTAAAAAGCGGCCAACAAATAATCTGGAATAGTCAAGATCCAATGATGCACAGGGAAAGCTTCACTGAAGAAAAACTAGTAAAAAAGTCTTTTTCGCGCATTTATGTACACTGTACGAAATAACTGTGCAAGGCTTTTTCTTGTCGGTTATAATTCTGTGCGACCTTAATCTATACGTTCCACCATTTGGCCGTTAACAGATTTTTGGAAATATTCGTTACCAGGAATATTTTACCGTGAACTTCACTTAACCTGAAAACTTAATAGAATATTAACTAAGTCTACTAACAACCAAAGTTTATTGTATAAAAATATTAATTTTAATTTTATGCTTTTAGTTATATTTTGTAAAATATTATCTATAAAAAAAAACTGTAAGGATTTTATTTTTATATTTAGCAATTTCATTAAAAAAAAAGTTTTTTCATATATGAAAATATATTTTTTTGTTTGGTTTTGATAATTGACTTTAAATACGAAAATAAAAATTTATTATTTTTGTCAGCCACGTATAAGCCTCAGTAAAATCATCATATTATAACCTTTAAACTCAGCTGGATGTCTAAACCTTTTTCTGAACAGACAATCCATCTTTCAGAATTTTTTTTTCTTTTGCATACAAGCGGATTTAAATTTGTTGCTTATGCTGCCGAGCACTGATTTTAAATATTTCCTTATCTTTTCAATGTTTTTCAGTTCATAGATTTTTCTTTGCAAATTTGAAGATTTTTTTCTTTAAAAAATCAGCCTCGGCTTACAAACTGTTTAAAATTCGGGATGAAAATTCATGTCTAGTATGAATGAAGGACGTCCAAGCTTTTTATGTTGAGGGAAGTAAAATGATGGGTTTTAAATGTTTGAGGGTTTCAAAGGTTTGATAGGGGGGGAGGGGGGGGGGTAATCTAAGGAATTTATAAAACTTTAAGGTGGTAAAATGAAGGGTTGATGAGGGGGGTTAACACCCCTTTACCCCCCCCCCCCTTGGACGTAACATGCATAAATTATAGAAACAAAGCAAAATCTAAAATACCAAGATAACAAATACCTATTTAATATTTAATTTTCGTATCCGCAGTCAATTGTCTAAATAAAACTAAACTAGAAATATATATTAATTACCAAGTATTGCCATGTTTATTTAGGGGAAGGGGGGGTGGAAGATTTGTAACTTTTTGGAAGAAAATATACCAAAAACCGCCATTTATTGGGGATAATAGTAAAAAACGGCGGTTTTTGGTTCATTTCTTTGCATAAATTGCACATCCCTCCCCCACCAATTACCTATTACCTACTTGATTATTTGTATTTTTATTAGGGTTGGACCGGATACTTTTTTGGCCGGATACTGGATATCCGGCTGATTTCAAATGCCGGAAATCCGGCTGGATATTGAAAAAGACCAAATGTCCGATCGGGTATCTGAATTGTTTCAATATTCGGTATCCGGCCGGATATTAAAAATGGCCGGATATCCAGCCCAACCCTAATTTTTATTCGTTAAAAAAATGAGCTTTTACCCCTCTTTTATACCAAATTAATTCTACTAACAAACCAAAATTCAGGACTTGGTAGACGCCCCCCAAAAAAACCACCGCAATTTGTATAGATAATTTGGCGGTTTGTCGGCGGTTTTAAAGGCGGCTGTCGGGCCCTGCCAAATATACTATTATGTACTAATGTATTAATTATATGAAATTAGTAGTATTAAACAATTATTAACCCATTAATGACAATAGGGTCTTAAACGACGCACAAATTCAAACCTATACTATCACTCTATTTTTTTGTGCTGTCCTTTTTAAATGTTTGTAAATAACTGAATAGAGCTTCAAGTTTTGTCCTCTACATTGCTTAAGCTCTCACTTAATTCGATGACCAGATGAAATCATATTTTCATGGCAGAGGTGGAAAAAATAGGAAAAAATTTCCACACCAGGTCTAACTTTTTTCTATTAATGAATTAAAACATACTTATTTATAATTAATTATAGCATTTATTATATATTTTTAGTTTCTGCTAAGTTTTCTTTAATTTTAGTTAGTTTACATACTTTTTTTTGATAATTTGTTGTGCGTCGTATTCGACGCATTCGGACTAATCATTTTAGCCATTGCGTCCTTTTTGACCTTATAGGACTAATCATTTTAGAATCTTACTGTATAATCTCCTATAATCTGCTAGTTGCTTCGCCCCTAACCTCTAGGGTGGGTGGGGGATTTCAGGAAAATAGCACAAAACTATCCCAAGGTGTTTATAAAGCTTCCCTGATAAGTAAAACCAATTCAGACCCGCAATTTCTGTAATCTTTGGCTTGAGATAAAAAACCTTACTACTTTTTAGTATGGAATACAATACAAGCAGCGGCTACGCCCCTAGAGGCATCTAGGGGCCCTTAGGTTGCGGGGGGAGTCAAATCCCCTCTTTCAATTACAATTTTTTAAAGAAAAAGTTTTTTTTTAATTTTTTTTTTTTATTTTCTAGGGGTGATTTCTCTCGGGATGGTGGTGGTACCCTCCTTCAAAATAGCTATAAACCTTACCAGGACCTAGAAGAAGCTACCATGTAACGGAGCACCATATAGGTTCAGTGGTTAGCAAGGTCCTTTGGTACACACACAAAGACATACAATAACCTGTTACTTTATTTTAAGGATATAAAAATAGTAGCGCAGATAATCTACAACTAGGGTCTGTCTGTACGTCCACCTGTCTTTATTTCCACAATTGCATCCAAATAAATAATAGCTACCTTACAACTAGGGAATGTATGTATGTCTGTCTATATATCAAAATTACAGCCAATTAAAGACTGTAAATATGTTTATACTTCTGTAATTTTTTTGCAGCCTAGCTGTAAAGGGATTCATGAAAATAGCGCAGATACTCTACAATTATGGTCTGTCTGTATATACGTCCGTCTGTATATACACAATTGCATCCAATTAATTAACAACTACACTACAACTAAGAAATGTATTTGTTAGGGATCTAAAGTAATAAGTCAATTACCGATAAATTGATGTACTTACTCAGGGCTATTATACCATAAAATCTTTCTGTAGATTACATTTAGTGGTTGAAACATTTGGACACTTAACTTAATAAACCAACCAATCAAAATACAAATACAATTCCCCAAAGTTGACAAGACAACAAATAAGAAAAAGTTATTATAAAACTTTTGGGACTATCAGGGGCTGGGCGGGGGGGGGGCGAGGGTTTGTCATGTATTGGGTTGTTCAATATAATTGTCGACAAAATCATATTTCTTAGCTAAAGCATTGTAATAGAGTGAAAGGATATCTCTCTGTGTATCTGCTTAACTGATATGCTTTTTTTACTTTGTAGCTTCTCATAGGTCCTGGGAAGGTTTATAACTATTTTTTGGGAGGTTACCTCCACCCTCCAAAGAGAAATCGCCCCTTAAAAAAAAAACCAACACAAGAAAAAATAGAATAAACTACATGAAATTAATTCTTTTAAAATCTAAAATAAAAAAACATTGTTGTTGAATTCAATGACCTCTCCCCATCTCAAGTGCCCCTAAAGGCCTCTAGAGGCGTAGCCATTGGTACCAAATAATTATATTCTGAATTGTTTTATACAGACGAATGGACGTACAGACAGACACTGATTGTAGAGTATCTGTGTGATGTATCCTTATAATAAAGTAACAGGATATAATACATTCTACATGTGTCTGTGTGTACTAAGGGATCTCACTAACCACTGAACCGATATTGTTCTCCTTTACATGGTAGCTTCTCATAGAACCTGTTAAGGTTTATAATTATTTTGGGGGAGAGTATCACCACCCTCCAAAGAGAAATCGCCCCTTAAAAAAAACCCCAAAGAGAAATCGCCAGCACAAAAAAAATAGAATTAACTTAATTAAATTAATTCTTTTTAAATCTAAAACAAAAATATTGTTGTTGAATTCAATGACCTCTCCCCATCTCAAGTGCCCCTAAAGGCCTCTAGAGCGTAGCTACTAGTACCAAATAATTATATTCTGAATTGTTTTATACAGACGAATGGACGTACAGACAGACACTGATTGTAAAGTATCTGTGTTATGTACATCCTTAAAATAAAGTAACAGGATATACATTCTATATATATTATATATGTGTCTGTGTGTACAAAGGGATCTCACTAACCACTGAACCGATATTGTTCTCCTTTACATGGTAGCTTCTCATAGGACCTGGTAAGGTTTGTAACTATTTTGGGGGAGAGTACCACAACCGCCCTAGGAGAAATCACCCCTAGAAAATAATAAACCACTCTCAAAATTTTTTATCAATTTTTCTCTAAAAACTGTAATTAAAAGAGGGTGTTTGACTCCCCCCCAACCCAAGGGTCCCTTAATGCCTCTAGGGGCGTAACCGCTGCTAGTATAGTGTTCCATACTATAAAGTAGTAAGGTTTTTGTCTGAAGCTAAAGATTATAGAAATTTCAGGTCTGAATTGGTTTTACTTATCAGGAAAGCTTTATAAATATCTTGGGATGGCTTTATGCTATTTTTCTGACATTCCCCACCCACCCTAGAGGTTAGGGGCGAAGCAACTAATAGATTATACAGTAAAAGCCTAAGATGATTAGTCCGATATGGTACATAATAGACGCATGGGAAAAATGATTAGTCCGAATGCGTCGGAAACGACGCAAAAAAAAACTTCTTTGGTATGCCACAAATCAAAAAATCTAAAAATACAAATGTCTTACAATCCCTTAAGCAAGCTGTGTTCAAAATTTGAAGCGATTCTGACGACAGGGGGGAAGTTCGGCAATAATGGGTTAAAACTATTGAAAAAAATTGGATAGTTCTATGAAGGCAGCTTTAAAGGTTGCTGACGACAAAACGGCTAGCGGCACTTAACTAGTTTATAAAAATAAATGTGCCTTAACTTTTTTACCAATAATTTTAATCTCCACAGGGGGGTGATTTGTTTAATATAATTGGGGGGGGGGGTGTGAAGTATGGGTCCTAAGGGATAAGACAATTGATATTGATATTGATCCCCAATGATAATAAACATAATATCCCCTTCCCTGATATTAATCTAACTCTAATAATGTGTTAAATCTATATATAAACTGCCGTTTGACTGTAAGCAGCCTTTAAAGTTTTAAAAAATAGTTATTTAAAGCATCGTTATATAGACAGCTTGCCGCGGATATTAAAATGAAAGATTATAATTAGTTTTGTTTGCTATGAGGGACCGAAGGCTAACAAAACTGGTGTTAATTTTATAGTTTTTATTTTAATATTCGTTAAAAATAGTCAGTAGTAATACGATGCTATATACATGATTTTTCAGTATGGCTGACCGAACCGGTTCTAATCCAGCAGATTCGAAGCCATACTGGAAAATTAGATTAATTTCAACTGGATCTAAATTATTAGTTATTGGGGTATAGTCCCTTTCGGGGCAACGCCTTTTGAGGGACATTTCGTCGTATTTTTTAAGTAGCTTTCCCCCTGTTTCTAGCCCCAGCGTGGCCAATTGCCTAACCCTGCGGGGCAATTACCTAACCTATCAAAAGATACTGTATAAATACAACAAAACGCCCCTTAAGAGGCGTTGCCACGAAAGGGACCTGTACCCAATGAATTATTGAAATTGTCATTCTAAGAATGTTTTGTGTAGGAAATCCTTTTTATATACTAAGTAAATAATAATAATAATAATAATTGTAGTTTTTTTAGTAGCGAAATTACTCTATATTTTGAATTGTCCGTATGTCCGTTTTGGGGAAAAACATGTTTTACTTGGCTCCCTATAAAAGATAGATAGCTGAAACTTCTTGTCAATATTGCTTTCATTATGGAGCATAATTAAGTAAAAAACATCCTTGGCGGTTGGACTGCTTTTAAGCAGAGTTTTAGTCGCTTTTACTTTTAAAAACTGATTTTTTCGGCTCCTATAAAAGAGAGAAGGCTGAAACTTCTTGTCAACAATCCCATAAATATGGAGCATAATTAAGTATAAAACATCCATGAAGGTCGGACTCTTTTTAAGCAGCTTTTTATCCTCTTTCTTTTTATAACTAGTTTTTTTTTCGGTTCCCATAAAAGAATGACAGCAGAAAATTCTTGTCAGTATTACCTTCATTAAGGAGCATAATAAAGTATGCAATATCCACGGCGGTCGGACTGCTTTTAAGCAAATTTTTAGGAGCTTTTATTTTTCAAAACTGATTTTCTTGGCTTCTACAAAATGTAGACGATTAAAACGTTATGTCAATATTGCTTTCATTATGGAGCATAATTAAGTATTAAACATCAATAGCAGTCGGACTACTTTTAAGCAGCTTTTTAACCGCTTTTATTTTTCAAAACTGATTTTCTCGGCTCCTGTAAAAGATAGATGGCTGAATAACTTAGGCAATATTCCCATCAATATGGAGCATAATTAAGTATAAAGCAGGAATAAGGTATAACCAACAAGCGAAATAAATATAAAATAATATTTGGGGGGCAAATGGAGAGGTCCTCAATTTTACGATGTGTTGCCCCCCAACGACAGCTGAAAAACACGTATAGGTTTTGTGATTTATTTCCTAATTAATTTCGTCATTGGTGTAAAATGTATTTTAATTTTCTCTAAAAACAAATTGTTGAAAATAAATTAGATTATACCTAACTGTTTATAATTCATCTTAATGTGGTTCATATTTTAAGGGGTGGGGGATAATTTTGTCACTTTCGTGAACTCTGTGGGGATTGATTGGTTTCGGACTATGTTTACTAGGTATAGAAAATATCCGCTATACTAGATTTCGATTGAACATGTTGAAAAATCATGTATAGCATCGTATATCCATGAATATTGAAATAAAAATCATAAGATTAATACCAGTTTTGTTAGTCCGTGTCTACGGCCACTCGGGTTTAACAAAAATTGGTTTCAACCTATAATATTTAATTTTAATATCTGCAGAAGCTGTCTATAATACGATAAATAACTATTTAAACTGATTAAGAGGTTTAGTGATTTTTGAAAGAAAATAAATTTCAAATGGAATCATACCTACCAAACTTAGTCTAACCGAAAACTCAAGCCCATTGATTACGATGTTTCAGAAAGTGACAAAACGCCCTACTTCCATTGATTTATAGTTCCTTATGTTGGTAAAACACATGTGTCAGCCTGTGAAACTTGAAATAAACTGACAAAATATGAAAGTTTTTATTTATTCTAATTGGATAGTAGCTAATCCACAATTTAGGTTTGTACGTCCGTCCATAACTGTACTTTAGAATAGGAATGGCTGGATACTTGTCTATACGGTTTTGACCTTCTTGAGAAGGATTATTGGACTAGTACCCAAAGTTTTATAAGTACGTTCTCTAATTTTTTTCGCCTAAAAACTTTGGGGACTAGTGCTTAATCTTTCAAATTGGTAAAAACAAGCAGTTTCGGAACTATTCTACCTATTGTTTCATTATTAAGAATTATTTTAAAAGGGGACTATCCACGAACGAGAGCATTGATCCATAGTAGTTTTTAGTGAATTATTAGGTTTATGTTTAATATTTGGTTTATTGACTATAAAGCTATGTTTCACCATGGTTTTATATGAAAAAAACTTTGAAATGTTAAGCACTTTTTGGTGCAACATCATCAAATGTTTTGATGAGTTCAAACTGTTGTTTAAAAGTTTAATGCAAAAGTATATTTTGATTAAAAATGTATATTTAAGAAAAGGGTTGGTACTTGTAATATTGTAAACAGTTTAATTAATGTACTTTTGCAATTTACAGCATTTGATGCTTTTCTGCTGAATAACTTAGGCAATATTCCCATTAATATGGAGCATAATTAAGTATAAAGCATCAATAGGGGCCGGACTTCTTTTTAACAGCTTTTCAGTTGCTTTTACTCTTTGCAAAAGATTTTCTCGGCTCCTACAAAAGTTACACACCTGAAACTTCTTGCCTATATTTCCTTCTAAGTGCTCCATGATTAGGTATGAAAAATCTATGGTAGTATGATTGCTTTAAGCTGCTTTTCTTTTTTAAAGATTTTCAGACATAAACCTTAATTTGTTAAGTTTTCGTGATTTTAAGTTTTTGCATATTTATTTTCATATAACAGTTAATCTGCTCTATAACTCACTTTGCTTGTCTATTTCATTATAGATTTTGTGCTTCACTACTTGTGGATGTTGTCATTCTTGTTAGTAGCTAAGCTACTTTATAGTTCACAGTGTCCTTCAGTCCGTAACACTATGGGGCAAACATGCTTTTCTTGGCTCCTATTACATATGCTCATCTGATACATACATTGTTTTGTCCACCTGCATGTTAATTGGGGTGCTAGATCAATTCCTAGACTTTCTCGTCTCCCATCTGTTATAGCGGCAGTAGGCAAAACTTTTACTGTTATTAGTTTTGATCTGGTGTTGGGCAAAGATTCGAACCTATCATCTTTATGACAACAAGCTTATGCACTACATGTAGATAAAAATATCTTATCTATAATACAAAGTAGAACGATGTCTGTCTGTTTGTTTGTACCAAAGGATATCTCTCACCACTGAACCTATCGTCTTCATCTTTACATGGTAGCTTCTCATGGAGTGGATACAAAACCGCGACAGTTACAAAACCGCCCCATAACAAAACCGCGACATTACAAAAAAATCTGTAATACTAAAAATCTATAATTAAAAAAATCTTAATGCTAGAAGGTCATGGCCGCAGAGCTCGGCCCCCTGGCCTGCCTAGCCGCGGGCGCTCGGCCCCCTTGCCTATAACCTAACCTATATGTTTGAATGTTTAATGTACATTAACTTATTTATAGTTCAGAATTTCGTGGATTTTACAAAAAGTGGTTGGTAGATTTTTTTCAAATTTTTAATATTTTTTTTACAATATTTAGGTTAGGTTAGGTTAGGTTAAGGGCAAAGGGGCCGAGCGCCCGCGGCTAGGCAGGCCAGGGGGCCGAGCGCTGCGGCCATGTATTCCTACAAAAATTCCTACATAGTTATATTTTTGTTATGATCGCGGTTTTGTTAATGTCGCGGTTTTGTTATGTGGCGGTTTTGTAACTATCGCGGTTTTTTAACTGTCGCGGTTTGTATCCACTCCCTTCTCATAGGTCCCATGAAGGTTTTCAACTATTTTCTTGGGGGGTGGGACACCTCAAACCCACCCAAAAAATGAAAAATACTCCCCCCGCTAAAAAAATATTCTTTTTAAAACTAAAATCAAAATAGAGATGTCGAAGAAACCCCCCACTCCAAAAAAAAATATTTTCTCTTAAATCTAAAATACAAAAAAATATTTGAAAAAACCTCTTGGGGCAAAGCTCCTAGAGGCTAGGGGCGAAGCTATTTGAAGTTTGTAAGTAAACAAGGACTCAAATTTTAATTATATTTTTTATCTCTTTGATATTTTAAATTTTAGATTAAAAGCCAATTCTTATGATATTAGAGTAAAATACTATAGAAGGAAGGGGTTAAATAATTCTATTTCCCCACCCCGAGGACCCTGTGCCGTCTTTCAATCGGGTCTTTGAAAATCAACCAGTTATGTCCGGAATATTAACCCTTAACGGTCGGGGGGGGGGGGGGCGTTGAACGCCCCCCCATCCGGTTTTTTCTATCTCATTTTATGTGTGTGAAAGATAAAGAGCCCAAACTGCCTGACTTTTTAAGTTTGGGTATGACACATAACTGAGAGTTGGAATTTTTTGAATATCTCCATCCTGGCGGGCACAGGATGCCAGCAAAACTGGCAGGGTCATCCAGGTAAAGAGCAAAAATATTTTTTTGACTTAAACAAAGTATTTTATCTTGCCAAAATACTAAAATATCCTCTAGTAGTACATCCTTATATGAAATACAGGTGTTCAAGTCAATTTCAGGTTCCAGGTATGATCCTGCAGGACCTGATCCTCCACGACCCAGAAATCTTTAAAAGGCTCCTGTGGCCTCAATTTTTGACTTAGAGACTTCAAATTTTAAACTTAAGCTTTTCTTACATGTCTACATAACGTATTAAAATTTCATAAAGATCCACCGCCGTTTTCCCGCCGACTGCGGCGGCTGGCAGCTGCCAAGTACAGCTGCGGCCGCTGAAATTTATATTTTGACATTTCCAATATAAAATTTACATAAAGATAAACATTTTCTGCAAAAAAATTGTTCTTCTAGCTTCAAAAATAAGAAAATTACAGCCGTTTGAAATTTTTAAGTAAAAAAGGACCTAAAAACAAAGGTTGTTAAATAAAATGGTGAAGGAAGCGAAAATTGACTTTGACTTACTTAAGGTCGGAAATTCATCATAACACAGGGAACTTGTACAAAAAAATTTAGCCCTCTAGCTTTAATAGGAACTGAGATAATATGGGGGGGCGTTGAACGCCCCCCCCCCCGACTGATTAAGGTGCGGCAAGGGGCCCGACTGTTAAGGGTTAACACAGTCAAGTTGCTACAAAAGAGCAGAAAGGAATGTGCTAGCTAATGAAAAAGAGCAGAAAGGAATTTGGTAGCAGAAGAAAAAGGTCCCGAGCTAAAACAAAGTTCTGAAATCAAACAGTAGAAAGAACGAACATGAACACTTGCAGATTGTATTAATTCTTAATTTAAAGGTATAAAATATTGTATATAAACTTCTTTGATTCTGTTTAAGGGAAATAATTACATTTTTAGGACTTGATTATAGAGACGCTTCACTTAAAATATTTTACCTTGTTTTCCTAGGAATCTTTGTTACAAAAGCAGACGAATAGGATAATTATATCATAAAAAATCAGCATGTTTCAAATGGACGTACGGATGTAACAAGTATATGCAACGTTTTCTATATCATACCTAACTACTACAGGCATCACCATGCAAAGTTTGAGTTTGATAGGACAATTCTAACTTGCCTAAATTAACGAAAAGAGCTAATTGTTACGGACGAACAGATGGGCCGACCCTAATAATTGAAAAGTTTAGCTATTTTGTTATTTTTTTCAAAGTAGAAATTTATTATTTTTAAACAAAAAATCTTCCAAACTTTTTATGAAAAATCTTTCATTTTATTTTGAAAATTTTTTGTTATTTTTCTAAGAATTAAACTCGTTGTTTTATAAAATTATGTGTTCCTGGAATAATTTTATTAAATTTTTTTATACAAGTAAAATATTTCGATAACTAGCGGCTACGTCCCTAGAGGCTTCTAGTGGCACTTTATATGTTTTTTTTATATTTTGAATATCTAATTTTATAAATAATATGTTATATTTAGATCTGGTTACTTTAAAGATTTGTGTATTTCCTGACAGTGCCTAGTCGCGCACTGAAACCCCTGCCCTTCCCCCTTATCCTTATACTAAAGTAACAGGATGTCTTTTTGTCTGTGTACTTGTATGTTTGCTAACCGCTGAACAAAGATATAAGCATATTGTCACCAGAACTAATAAAAACTGGGTCAGAAAAACTCACTTATTTCTTACTTCTTACTGCTCCAAATATCTTGCTGGACAAAAAACATTCTATTTCATATTAATCTATAATACAAAGTAGCTTGATGTCTGTCCCTTAAGATCTCGGTAACCACTGAACCGATTGGATTATACACTTCAGGGAATATACATACTGGTCCTGTGGTGGTTTTAGGCTATTTTCTTGGGGCGGGGTATACCCCCAACCCCCCAAAAATGAAAATTTCCCCTCCCCCCAAAAAAGATTCTGGGGAAACTACTTCACATATATTATGGGCTCAGCACCAGAAATTTTTTTTTTTAAATTAATAAAAGAATATTTTTGGATCATAGAAAGAAAACGAAGTGGCGGGTTTCATCATATTTTCACAGTAGCTTTTCTCCTATTTCTAGCCCCTGCTGAGGACTCTAGCCCTGCGGGGTATATTTTCTAACCCTGCGGGGCAATCATTAACATTTACTTAACCTAACCTAACCTAAATCCAAAAGCTACTGTGAAAATACGATGAAACCCGCAACTTGGTTTCCTTCACATGACCCGAATATTTATTTTCAGGAAAAAAGAGATTATTTCCGTGGCATTTATATTTACCAGTTACAATCATATAAAAATATGTGAAAATTAGAATTATATACTTTGTAAAGAAAATTATTTTATTTTATATTATATTTTTAGATGTATTTGAATTTTATATTAAAATAATAAAATTAATTAAATAATATTTGTTGAAATTATTATATCGTACTTGAGAGGGGGGGGGTTCTTGAAACTACCCCCCCTCCCCCCCCAACATAAAATTTTGTCTTATTAAACTATGGTTGGGCCGGATATCCGGCCATTTTCAATATCCGGCCGGATACCGGATATTAAAACAATTGGTTACATGATATCCGGCTGATTTTTGACGCTGTATTTCCGGTTATCCGGCCGTATATCCGGTAAATTGCCGGATATCAAACGTTGGCCAGATATCCGGCCGGAACCGGATATTCGGCATTAGAAATTACCCGGATATCCGGTATCCGGCCAAAAAAGTATCCGGCCCAACCCTATATTTAACCCCCCCCCCCCATCCTAAAAATATTTGTCTTCGATCATTGGAAAACTTATCTGTAAGAGAGAGTGGACAAGGGTCTGATTATTACACTAGTCCCCAAGGTTTTCTTATTCATTAGCTTCGCAACTTTGGGGACTTTTAGTGAATTTTGATTTGTTTATCAAGTTAAGTTTCCAAACGTTACAACCACTAATTGTAAGAGAGAGAGAGAGAGAGAATAAGAGAGACACAGAGAGAGAAAGAGAGAAAAAAGAGGAGATAGACAGAGAAAAGAAGAGAGAATGAGAGAGAGAGAAAGAGACAGAGAGAAAGACAAAGTATGATAGAGAGAGATAAAGAGAGAGATAGAAGGAGAGAGATAGAGAGAGAGAAAGAGGGAGAGAGAGAGAGAGAGAGAAAGAGAGAAAGAGAGAAAAAAGAGGAGATAGACAGAGAAAAGAAGAGAGAGAAGAAAGCGAGAGAGAAAGAGACCAAGAGAGAATGAGAGAGAGAGAAAGTGACAGAGAGAAAGACAAAGTATGATAGACAGAGACAGAAAGAGAGAGAAAGAGGGAGAGAGAGAGAGAGAGAGAGAGAGAGAGAGGAAGAATGACAAAGTACGATAGAAAGAGATAAAGAGGGAGAGAGAGAGAGAGAATGAGAGAGACACAGAGAGAGAAAGAGAGAAAAAAGAGGAGATAGACAGAGAAAAGAAGAGAGAGAGAAAGAGACAGAGAGAAAGACAAAGTATGATAGACAGAGACAGAAAGAGAGAGAAAGAGGGAGAGAGAGAGAGAGAGAGAGAGAGAGAGAGAGAAAGAATGACAAAGTACGATAGAAAGAGATAAAGAGGGAGAGAGAGAGAGAGAATGAGAGAGACACAGAGAGAGAAAGAGAGAAAAAAGAGGAGATAGACAGAGAAAAGAAGAGAGAGAGAAAGAGACAGAGAGAAAGACAAAGTATGATAGAGAGAGATAAAGAGAAAGCTAGAAGGAGAGAGATAGAGAGAGAGACAGAAAGAGAGAGAGAGAGGGAATGAGAGAGAGAGAGAGAGAAAGAGAGAGAGAGAGAGAGAGGGAGAGAGAGAGAGAGAAAAGATTATGAATTAAAAATTATAATTGATAAGAATTATACTTCCTTACATATCATACTTATCCTTATGATAAAATGATGTCTGCATGTCTGTTTGTACCGAAAGATCTCGCTAACAGGGTAGTCTCTCATAGGTCCCAGGAAGGTTTATAACTATTTTGGGGAAGGGTACCACCACCCTCCCGAGAGAAATCGCCCGTATACATTCACCCCCCACCAAAAAAAAAAGAAGCCCACCCTCCCAACATATCCGCAAGTAATGAAATAAACTAGCGACGATTAAGCCCAATAACAATCATTTTTAAAAACGAGGTTTTTCTATAATTTGGGTATAAACCTTCCGGGGACCTGTGAAAGCTACCCTGTAAAGGAGAACCCAATTGGTTCAGCGGTTAGCGAGATTGTTTGGTACAGACAAACAGACAGAGAAACAAACACACATCCTGTTACTTTATTATGAGGATATTTATAGCTAGAAAATATTGAAACCAAGTAATACAGGAAGTATGTGTTATCAATTTGAATACATTTTAATTTAGGCTCTTCATATACAGTTGATAAATTAAATTGTTGATATATACATTTCGAAAACATTTATTATACATAGTAATTGAAAAAATATAAAAACAAGGATGACAACATCCATAAAAGCGAAGCTCTGAAATGGAAGGACAACGAACAAGATTGTCAGAACTGAATTAGCAGAATATTAATGCATCAGATCAAACAATATTGTAAGTAAATTTGTTGCAAAACTGCATAAATAGATGATACTGTTTAAGGACATACTTACATTTTTGGGACTTGTTTATAGAGATGCTTCGCTTATAACATTGTACCTTGTTGTACTAGGAATCAGTTTTCAAAAAATCAGAAGAATCGGATTATTTTAACATACAAAGATTTGTTGTCAAAAAAGTTAAAAATCGACATGTTTAAAATGTACGTACGGACATTCTGGTATTGATTATAGAGTTGCTACGCTTTCTAAATTTTACCTAACTACTACAGAAATCATCATGCAAAGTTTGGAATCGATATGACGTTTCTAACCTGTTTAAATTAACGAAAAGAGCTAACTGTGACGGACGGACCGACCCTAATTATAGAAAAGCTTCGCTTTTATAAAAGTTTACATATCCAGTGGGATTACATTATATGCAACATATCTAGAGTGTGAGAGTGGACATTGGACAATGGGCTGTTTATTACACTAGTCCCAAACGTTTTATGAGAAGGGGTAATCTTGGAGATGTCCATCAATTTATCGGCCATTGTCTTATCCCTTTAGATCCCTGAATATTTGGGAAAATTTGCTGCCTCCCTTAAAAAAATGCCTAAACTAGTCCCTGGAATGTTTATTAACTGGTGTAAGACTGCCACAAGTTGACGCAATAACAAAAATTTGAACTGAATAAGCAGAATATAAATGAACAAGTCTAACAAAATTGTAAGTAAATTTGTTGCAGAATTGTTGCAATAGGAATCTGTATTCCAAAAATCATACGAATAAGATAATTATATCATAACTTTTTTTTGATGCTGTGAGTATTGGTGCAAAAAATGGGGACAAATTTTAAATTGATTTGACGGGGCTGATTATTTACGTCACAAGTGAGGGGAAAGAAAAGGGAAGGAGGAAAGAAACCCCCTAGAACAGAGATGGGGGTATGACGTCACACGCCAAAACAATTTGAAATTTGTCCCCATTTTTTGCACCAACACTCACAGCATCTTTTTTTTTTAAGTAAAAGTAAGTTTTAAATGGAAGTAAGACTTTCTGGTAACGATTATACAGGTGCCACTCTTCCTAAATCATATCTAATTGTTATAGAAATCATCATGCAATCATAGGACAATTCTAACATGCTAAAATTAACAAAGTGGGCTAACCTTTCCGGACGTAAGGACGGATAGAACCTAATTATAAAAAAGCTAATATAAAAAGTTCTAGACATCTATTAATGACATTGTATGGACTTGTATGGGGGGGGGAGAGGTGATTTCCTCTCACCCGGTCTCTCATTTTAAATGACCCAAGTGGCCTCTAGCTGTGTAGCCACTAGTGAAATATATATATTATTACATAATGTATACATAATATAAATTTATATCCATAGCGCTTATCAGTATGGCTAAAGTTGATTTTGCACAAGTTCTACATATTGGCTGTTAGCAGCCTTCAGAGTTCATAGATTTTATGAGATAATCCTTACCAGGAACATTTCACTGCAAACTGCACTAGATATTCTTCCATAACAAACTAATTAGAACTTAATTTTTATTCCTCTCAACTCTTTCATAGTAAAATAAAAGTTTAAGAAAAGTTTAAGATGGATAAGGATCCAGGTGATCCAAAACCCAAGTTTTCTGCTTGGATAGAAGATGCCACAGTGCAGTTAGATAACCTGGTTGTGGAAGCAGAAGAGAAATTCAGATATCTTCAGGTATGAGTAATCAAAGTTATTTTAAACCTGTGATCATCGCTTTACATGTAGCGCATTTGCTTATCGCCAGGGAGGTGCTAGGTTTGAATCTTGGTCCGACACTGCATAATAACCAAAGATGTTAAAAATGGTTCCTACTTCTGCTATGTCAGGTGTGCAACAAGTTGGAGTAGGGACAGGCACAACTCATTACCATGCACATTAGGACTTCTCAGACATTGGTCTTGCAGTCAAAGGGTTGGTTGACTGTTAAATGTTACTTAACCTAATATCCACCAGTGGGTGTTAGAGTATTGTATCCCATTACAAGCAGATGAATCAATAAAGAATCCTACCCCAATTAGGTAATAATAAATCAAAGCTATTTTGATATATTTATTTCATATATCAATAAATAGGTGTAATGGTGTAATTTATGCATATGTTGCTCAGGAAGGACAATCACAACAAGGATGACAACATCCATAAAAGTGACTCTCAAATGAAAGGACTAACAAACATTACACTTGTACAGTGTCAGAACTGAGTTAGCAGAATATTAATGTTAATTAACATTGTAAGTAAATTTGTTGCAAAACTGCATTAATCGATGATACTGTTTAAGGCCATACTTACATTTTTAGGACTTGTTTATAGAGATTCTTTGCTTTAATTATTATACCTTATTGTCCTAAAAATCATTGTTCCGAAAATCAATACAATACGAAAATATTTCATACAAAATAAATGTTGTAATAAGATGGGACAATTCTAACATGCAAAGAGAGCTTACTGTTATCTATGGCTGCAGGGGCGTCCAAGCTTTTTTTTGGGGGGGAGGGGTTAAAATTTTTCAATGGGGGGTTAATTTAATAATGTAAAAAGGTACTAACAAACAACAAGGATTACAACATACATAAGTAGCGAATCTGTTTGATCAAAGTGGGTTATTAAGCAGATGTGGAAAAAGATATTACAAACAGAAAATTAATGAAACCTTTTGGAGCCTAACCAACAGACAGACGGAATTAGAATAGAGGCTGAGAGGAATGAACACAGCAAAAACTCAGACATCTACCTTAATTAGATGAGATGTCCCTGACATATGGACATACGGACAGACACACATTTTAAATTGTTGAGTAGTTTCGCTATATGGCATGTCTTAAAGACTATAGTCAACCTAAATTCTGAAATGTATGTAAAATCCGTCAATATTTTAGGATTAACCAATAACCAACATGTTTCAAATTGACATAAGTTTGTCATTTTTCAACCTTTTTTCACATTTACCTAAGCTTTTTGATTTTTGAAAAATCATTAATGAAAAATGGAATTTAAAGCTTATTTTTTTTAATTGTAGATGAAATTTTGACTTATTAAATTGTTTTTGGGCCGGAAATGGCCGGAAACCGGTGAAAAGACCGTATTTTAAACATTTTTTACCTCTAGGGGTCATACCTAGTGTTGAGGAATTCAGATCACACCTTAAAGCAAAAATCAATATTGGGGCGTACCCAGAGACAGAGAGAAACGAGGGGAGAGAAGAGAGAGACAGAGAGAAAAGAGGGGAGAGAATAGAGAGAGAGAGAGAGAGAGAGAGAGAGAGAGAGAGAGAGGGAGAAGGGAGCGAGAGAGAAAGAGAGAGAGAAAGAGAGTGAGAGAGAGAGAAAACAAAAAGATATGAATAAAATTATAAATGATAAGAATTTTACTTCCTTACATATCTTACTAATAATTATAATAAAGTAACAGGATGTCTGTCTGTTTGTATTTCTTTTTAAAAGCGAAGCTTTTCTATAATTAGGGTCGGTCCGTCCGTACGTGCGTCCGTCCGTAACGGATAGCTTTTTTCGTTAATTTAGGCATGTTAGAATTGTCCTATCGATTTCAAATTTTGCATGGTGATTCCTTTGGTGGTTAGGTACGATTTATAAAGCGTAGCAACTCTAAAATCGTTACCAGAATGTCCTTACGTCCATTTCAAATATGTTGATTTTAAATCTTTTTTTGAATTCTGATTCCTATTACAACAAGGTACAATGTCCTAAAAATGTAAGTATTGCTTCTATAATAACATTGTATCTTGTTGTAATGGGAATCAGTTTTCCAAAAATCAGATGAATAGGATTAATTAAACATTTGTGAAAAAAATAAAAATAACTTTCTGGTAATGATTATGGAGTTGATGCGCTTTCTAAGTCTTACCTAACTTTTATAGAAATCATAATGCAAAGTTTGAAATCAATATACCAATTCTAACTGTCTGTTTGTCTGTCTGTATGAAGCCTAAGATCTCGCAAACCACTGGACGGATTGCTTTTTCCAGTAGCAAAGCTACTCTATAATATAAAATGTCTGTCTGTAACGCTATGAAGTAAATGAGATTAAAGCTAGACATCAAGGACAAAGCTGTGAAAAAAATATTCCATCGATAAACTATTTACGTATGTTACAAGAGTTACATGTAATGAATAACAGAAATATAGACAGATATTGTAAGGGATCCTAAGACTTATAGAACAATCTTTGCGTATTAGAACCAGTTCTCAGCCATTCTGAAAAAAATATGTACAATATCGTATTAAAGACAATTTTCGGCGTTATCCTTTTAGAAATTTTTTTTCAATATTGAAAATTTGAGTAACTCCCCCCCCCCCCCGCAGAGAACAACTAGTTTAGGTTAGGCAATAGGCTAGGGAGCCGAGCGCTGCGGCAAGGCAGGCAAGGGGGCCGAGCGCTTCGGCTTGGCAGGCTAGGAAGCCGAGCGCTGCGGCCAGAGTTCGTACACAATTTTTCAAAATTGAAAAAAAATTTCTACGAGGATATTACTCATTTTTCTTTCTAATATCCGTGAAAAGCTGTCTATAATACGATGCGTTAAATAACTATTAAGTTTCTTTATCTTTTAGAATAAACAAATTGAAAAAAGCTGTTTCTAAGACAAGTATGACATCACAGTGTATACACTAACAATACTACTTCTTATCTTATTGTGATGCTATAGTGATAAACTTTATAGAAACCACTTCTCAGACAATCAGGGATCTTTAGGGATAAGACAATGCGGACAGTTTTTTTTGTTAATTTAGGCATGTTCGAATTGTCCTCTCGATTTCAAACTTTGCATAGTGATTTCTGTAGTAGTTAGGTACGATTTAGAAAGCGTAGCAACTCTATAATCGTAACCAGAATGTCCATACGTCTATTTTTAACATGTTTTTTTAAAACTTTTTTAACAACAATTTTTTATGTGATAAAATCATCCGATTGATCTGATTTTTCGATTACAGATTCCAATTACAATAAGGTACAATATTTTGATCGAAGCATCTCTATAATCAAGTCCTAAAAATGTCAGTATGTCCTTAAACAGAATTCTGTATTTAGGAAATTTTGCAACAAATTTACATTTAATTTTGTCAAAACTTATAGATTCTTATTTTGTATATTAAGTTCTGACTCTCTACAAGAGTTAATGTTCTTCTGTCATACCGTTTCAGAGCTCCGCTTTTATGGATTTTGTCATCCTTGTTATTTTGTATATTCAGTTTTGACACTCTACAGGATTAATGTTCGTCAGTCATAACGTGTCACAGCTCCGCTTTTATGAATGTTGTCTTCCTTGTTATGTGTGTATATCAACGCTTATTTTAAGGAAAAAGATAAGAATTTTACAAAAAATAAATAGTTTAATTCTTATCACTGTAGCAGTTCAAGTTTTTTGTTGTTGTGAAAAGTATATTTTATTATCATAAAACAGTGAATATAATTATAAATCATAAATATAAATATAAGTTCTATTTAACAAGGATGACAACATCCATAAAAGCGAAGCTCTTAAACGGTATGACTGACGAACATTAATCCTGTACAGTGTCAAAACTGAATATACAAATAACAAGGATGACAACATCAATAAAAGCGAAGCTCGGAAACGGTATGACATACCAACATTAACTCTTGTAGAGTGTCAAAACTGAATATACAAAATAACAAGGATGACAACATCCACAAAAGCGAAGCACTGAAACGGTAGGACAAACGGACATTAACACTTGTAGAGTGTCAAAACTGCCAAATTATGCGTAAATTTGTTGCAAAATTTCTTGAATACAGAATACTGTTTAAGGACAAACTAAAATTTTAGGGCTTGATTTATGAGATGCTTTGCTTATAATATTATACCTTATTGTAATAAGAATCAGTACTCCAAAAATCAGATCAATCGGATAATTATATCATATAAAAATTTGTTGAAAAGTAGAAAAATAAATGTTTAAAATGGACGTACGGCCATTCTGGTAATGATTATAGGGTTGCTACGCTTTTTAAACTACTAAAGGAATCACAATGCAAAGTTTGAAATAGATAGGACAATTATAACTTGCCTAAATTAACGAAAAAAGCTATCTGTCTTGGATGGACGGACATACAGACAGACGGATGGACCAACGGACCGACCCTAATTATAGAAAAGCTCCGCTTTTAAAAATTATCTGTTAGATAGTTAACATACATATTTATACATTTGCAGACGTGGGTATAGACATGCTATGCTAATTTTATATTTCATTTTGTTCTATATCAATATTTCACAACAAGAATGACAAAATCCATAAAATCAGAAGGAAGGACAAACGAACAATAACTTTTGTAGAATGTCAGAGCCTACTAAGAACATTATTTTATAAGTCTAAACGAAATTGTACATTAATTTGTTGCAAAATAATGTAATTATAGGATAAAGTAAAAGGACATACTCTCATTTTTAGAATTTGATTATAAAGTTGCCTTGCTTTAAATACTTTACCATGTTGTCCTAAGAATCATTATTCCAAAAATCAGATGAATAGGAAAATTATACCACACACAAAAAAATGTTATAGGAATCATCATGCAAGTTTGAAATTGAATCTGTTACACAAATAGAGCTAACCGTTATGTATATTCCAACGAACTAACTCCAATTATAGAAAAGCTTCACTTTTAAATACAAATTACCTATATGGGGGTGGGAGAACAAACATAGTTTCAAAATAAAGGGTGAGCCAAAAAAATGCGTAGATTTTAAAAGTCAAATTGCACAGCTTGCGTTAACGGTAGAAAACAGGTATGCATACCGTTAGAACTACTATGAACTCTAGTTTTTGGAAATATAAAAACGATTCATGTGGTACCCATAGTTTAAGAGTTCTCATATTTCTTTTATTTTTCATTGCAGCCCTAAACTACAAATAGGATAAAAATTGTATTAATATTTATAAAAATTAGAGCTTATAGAGGTTTTAACGATATACATGGCATTTTTCTACTATTAACTCAAGATGCGCAGTTTCAATTTTAAAAATGTCCGCGTTTTTGCACACTTTAATCTTTAATGATTTACTCTCAAGTCAAGTTTTAATTCAGTAGGAAATTTTACCAAGTAGCTACTAAACTATAAGTAGCTAAGAAATTGGTTTTATATTTTAAAAAACTAGAGCTTATAGCGGTTCTACTGATATGCATGGCATTTTAATACTATTAACACAAGATGCGCAGTTTCAATTTTAAAAATGTACTCATTACTCTCAAGTTTTAATTCAGTAGCTACTAAACTATAAGTAGCTATGAAATTGGTTTTATATTTAAAAAAAAAAAATAGAGCTCATAGCGGTTCTAAAAATAAACATACCTTTTTCCCACCATTAACACAAGTCGATCAATTTTAATTTTAAAAATCTACGCATTTTTTTGCTCACCCTTTAACAATTTTTCTAAAATTGTTATGCGATTTTTGTATCCATATTTGGGTTTGTGTGTTTGTCCTTTAAGGTATCTTAAATTGCACCATAATTTTTTGTAAGGTTACATAAGGTTAGTTTGTTAAAATAAAAAAAAAATCCTGAAATTTGATTTCAAAAAGAATATTTATGCCATTTTAGTATTTATTTTTAAAAAAAATGCAGCAAACAATCTTTTACATTTACATTTTTAAATCCAACTTTTGATTGAAACTCGGCCTTTATAAATGAAAATATGTACAATTTTCCCCTCAATAACATGGTTGGATTGTTCCAATGTGTGTTAAGTGTACTGAGTTCGAGGGGCGGATTCAACGGACGAATTCACTAAGACCTAGTTCTGTAGAGAAGCTTCACTTCAACCAAATAACCTATGGTACAATTATATGTTGTAATCCGCAAGGGATTACAGACGTTCGCCCATACAGTGCGGCTACAACTGCAATGAATAATTAATAAACATACAAATCATAATATAACAAGGATGACAACATCCATAAAAGCGAAGCACTGAAACGGTAGGACAAACGGACACTTGTATAGTGTCAGAACTGAATAATCAGCATATAAATGTATAAGAGTCGAAGCAAAATTGTAAGTAAATTTGTTTAAAAACTGCTTGATTCAGGATAATGTTTATGGACATACTTACATTTGTAGGATTTGATTATAGAGTTGCTTCGCTTATAATATTGTTCTTTGTTGTCCCAAGAATCAATACACCAAAAATTAGATTAAACGGATAATTAGATGACATAAAACATTGTTGTTTAAAAAAAGTAGAAAAATCAACATGTTTAAAATGGACGTACGGACATTCTGGTAATGATTATAGGGTTGCTATGCTTTCTAAATCGTACCTAACTACTATAGGAATCATCATGCAAAGTTTGAAATCGATAGGGCAATTCTAACATGCCTAAATTAACGAATAAAAGCTATCTATCTCGGACGGACAGACGTACGGACGGACCGACCCTATTTATAGAAAAGCTTCGCTTTAAATTACAATAACATAGCAGGGTGTGGAGTCTGAGCCTCTATCCCTGCCATGTAGGCAACACATGGAGAACTCCCCCACGGCGGCAGCCAACATCATCCCTTACATCTAGCAGCAAACATAATTACATCTAGCAGCAAACATAATTACATCTAGCAGCAAACATAATTACATCTAGCAGCAAACATAATTACAAATCAGAATTAGATAAATAGGTTTAACAGATCTATATATATGTATTCATTTGACAAGGCCTAAAGAGCGTAGCCCCTCTATACCTACGAGGTCTGTCATTACTACATTTACATGTTTATTTTACATGCAAACACAAACAATCCTAAATTAATTACATATTTCCACATTATATGTTACTAGCGGTTTCGCTCCTAGCCTCTAGGGGCTTTGCCCCAAGAGGTTTGATCAAACCAATTTTTTGTAGGTATTTAGATTTTAAAGAATAAACCAATTAAAAAAAAAAATTTTATTTATTTTTTTGGGGGGAGGGGGTATTTTTATTTTTTTTTGGGGGGGGGGGAGTTGGGGGTGACCCACCCCCCAAGAAAATAGTTATAAACCTTTCCGGGACCTATGAGAAGCTACCCTGTAAAGGAGAACCTGATCGGTTCAGCGGTTAGCGAGATCCTTCGCTACAAACAAACAAACAGACATACAGACATCGTTCTACTTTGAGATAATGGGAAGGAATTGTAATTAATTGATAATCCTAATGAATCTACACAATATTAACAAGCAAATCTTTATCCAGAAGAGCATGGCTACTCTATCATTTAGTCTGACCCGCAACATTTGTCTGAGATGCCTAGAATAATTATTTCTCGCATCATATCATAAACAGCTTTTAGCGGAAATAAAATATACAATTATAAGATTAAAACTTGTTTTAATCTTGTAACTAAACTGGATATAATACAATGTTAGACCTAAATTTTTTTGGATGGCTGAGAACCGGTTCTAATTTACCAGACATTAATCGGTTTTGATTGAAACAGAATGTTGTTTAAAGGTTGTGATCAAACAGCCTGAATTGTACAGAAATCCTACTATTTTTTATGATGAATATTAATATTTGCAGATGGATAAGGATCCTGGTGGATCCACTCAGATGATGCCAGTGATACTGGAGCTAAAAGAAAGATTAGCTGGGAAATCTGTACAGGTAAACAATCAAACAACGATGACAATAGTCATAGAAGCTAAGCTCCTAAATCAGACTGTATGACAAAAAAACACAAACCGTGTCAGAACTTAATAAGCGGAGTATAAATTTATAGGACTTAATTATTGAGATACCTTGCTTATTATAATGTACCTTGTTGTTATAGGAATCATTATTCCAAAAATCAGATAAATTCCACCCCATTCTCGCTATTTAAAAAGGTACACCGACAACTGTACTTAAAGAAAGATAAAAATCCTAGAGAGTTTTCCTAAAGAGATGTCCCCCAAGAGATTTTGTCCCCCAGAACGATGCTATACATAATTTTTCAGTATGGCTGAGAACCATTTCTAATCCACTGGATCGGTTCTATAGCGATGATGGAAAATTTTATAAATATCCTTATTCGACAAAGCCCAAATTGTGTTAAAATTGTGTCAAAAATGATCCACGTGATGTAATAAAATGAAAGAGATGAGAGGAGAAGTGGGAAAGAAAAAAAGGATTATTTTTGACACAATTTTGACACAATTTGGGCTTTGTCTCCTTAATCTTGACCAAAATTTAAATTTTCCGTAGGTTGTATACCAACATGAATGTTTTTTTTTCTTTAGAAATTGTTGTCAAAGGAGGCAGATGTCGCAGATGAATCATCTAATGAGTTGGTATTAATCCCAGCAGAAGAGCAAGTTGATTGTGTAGAGGTATACAATACATTTTTATCAGCTTATGCAAACAATGAAATTAATTTTTAAAAATTCCCAAAACCTATGAATTGATTTTTAGCTGTCGTTGGGGGCAACACTTGGTAAAATAGACTACCAAATCTTTTCTTCTTTCTCCTAACCCTAACCTATAGATCTAACCCTACAAAAGATTTAATTTACAAAAGATCTAACCCTGCAAGGCTGCATACCTGCAAAAGGCAAAATCCTATAAAAGGTCTAATGTTAATAGCCTTATTACAATTTAGCCTCTTAACATTTACTAAAGAAATATAACATCACACATAAGAATTATAAAAAGAATTTAAAATTTAAAAAATATCCCAACCACTAAAATCCACGAATTTTCAATTAGTCATCTTCACACCTTTAATGTGGCCACAGCACTTCGCCCACTGGTCTGCTAGCTGCAGGCGCTCGGCCCAATAGCTGCCTAGCCTCATGTAGGGAGGCTATCTTGTAGCATGAAAACTTTTGTAAATTATACCCTATGTAGCATAAGACCTTTTGTAAATTAGACATTATGTAATTAGTTCTTTTGTTGCAATGTCGTTTTAACAGTAAGCGTTGTATTTTTCTACCATTAACACACCTTTTTACTATAATCTACCATTTGTGTTTTGTTATAAAACAAATGCATTTTTATACACAACCTTTAAGATTGAGATATGTTTTACAGGTGTCTAAAACATTTCTTAATCATTTTATAGCATTTTTTATGTTTTTTATTTTATAGGAAAGAAAAGAATCAAACACTGAAGATATTGGACATGAAATTGAAACTGTTGAAACTGTGGAAGATGTAAGTTCTGATTTTTTAAGTTTAAAAAATTACAAAAATAAACATAAAGAATGGAGGGTGAAGGTTTAACTTTGTAAAAAAACAACATTTTTATTAACTTCCCTTTATAGTTAGGTTAGGTTTAAAAAGCCTTTTGTGTGCTTTAGAGTTTAGTTAGTAAATCAAAAATCTTGAAGTAAAAGTTTACAGAATCTAAAAAAATGGTATGTTCTAATTCGAACAATAACTATGGAGCTACAGTTTGGATTGGAAAAGGGTCTATGGGCTTTGGTTCTGTATACCATTGATCCCCTTAGGGCTTCTGCCATCAGCCAGTTCACGTTTTTTCTTTATAAATATACACTAGAGGCCTCTAGGGGCACTTGCGGAGGGGGGAGTTAAATTTGATAACTAATTTTTTTTATTTTAGATTTAAAGAGAAAACAGAAAAAACATCATTTTACTTTATTGAATGGATTTGGTGTGTTAAAAAGCGGATATAAAAGTGTTCCTTTGCACCTTGGCCAAAAAAATTAACACGAATTGATGCTTCAATCGTGGCTTAAAATATTGGGCATCCACTCTTAGTCTGATAGCTGATAGGTTCAGGTCTTGGACTAACACTGCGCTAAAGATGGTTCCTACTGCTGCTATGTCAGATGCAGGACATCAATAATACAAAGTAGCTTGATGTTTGTCTGTCCGACTGGAACTTAAGATCTTGGTAACCTCTGAACTGATTGGGCTCTATTATTTTGGAATATACCTACTGGTCCTGTGGGGGTTTTAAGCTATTTTATTAGAAGGTTGGACACCCCCAACCCTCCCAAAAAAATTTTAAAAATTAAAAATGTGTTTCCCATTTCTTATGTAATCCAAAAGTAATTGCAGAACCAATTAGGTTTTACTTTTCAGATAATATATCTATTGGTACTGTCGTTTTAAGCTATTGTTTTGGGGATGGGAGGGTTGAGGGTGTCCCACCCCCCCAAAAAATAACAACCTTATATCCAATATCACATCCCTCTACACGGGGTGGATGATCTTTATGATCACTTAAAGATGAGAATCCCGCTCTAATAAGGTAAATGTGGGCTTCTATCATAGTGCTCAGCAAGCACAGTCTTTTTGATTTGCCAAATGTTTCATATTTTATTTAACTTGATCTGTTATTAGTTGGAGAACCAAGGTGAAATAAACAATGTTTCTGCAACATTCAGTACTGCAGAGGAGCAAGTTACATTTTTAAAGGTATTATTATCTATAATAGATAAAGATTTTATTTCATTTATTGAAACTTAAAAATATTTTTATTTAACATTTGTACATCAACCATGTTTTTTAATGAAAAACAGATTTGTGTTTCATACAAAAATATGTTGAAAGGAAGCCTGTAAGAAATACACCACTCTAACTGCTGAAAGATTGCCACAAGTATACCGAATATCCAAAATTTAATTTGAAAAATTTATTTTAAACTAGTAGTTATAATTTTCAAACTTTAGAAAGAAGAAAAATCTAGCAGCTTTGATTGTGGAACTGAAGATGGTATTGATGTTGATATGGTAAATATTTTTTTTTGTTCCCTAACATATCTTAAAAATTAATACTTTTTATACTCCATGTAAAAATGCTTTTAGATTATTTAGCAACCTTAGATTTAATTTGCTTTGCTTGATACAAAAAAATCACATTTTTTCTTTAAAATTTTTCAAAATGACTGCAATTTATTTCTAAAGATAAGGTTTGCAGGAGTGGATACAAAACCGCGACAGTTACAAAACCGCGACAGTTACATAACCGCCCCATAACAAAACCGCGACATTACAAAAAAATCTATAATACTAAAAATCTATAATAAAAAAAATCTTAATGCTAGAAGGTCATGGCCGCAGAGCTTGGCCCCCTGGCCTGCCTAGCCGCGGGCGCTTGGCCCCCTTGCCTATAACCTAGCCTAACCTAACCTATATGTTTGAATGTTTAATGTACATTAACTTATTTTTAGTTTAGAATTTCGTGGATTTTACAAAAAGTGGTTGGTATATTTTTTTCAAATTTTTAATATTTTTTTTACAATATTTAGGTTAGGTTAGGTTATGGGCAAGGGGGCCGAGCGCCGCGGCTAGGCAGGCCAGGGGGCCAAGCGCTGGGGCCATGTATTCTACAAAAATTCCTACATAGTTATATTTTTGTTATTGTCGCGGTTTTGTTATGGGGCGGTTTTGAAACTGTCGCGGTTTTGTTATGGGGCGGTTTTGTAACTGTCGCGGTTTTGTATCCACTCCGGTTTGCATACATGCAATCAATAAAAAGTATAAATTTCATTGTTTATAATTATTTTAGGCTAAGAAAGGATTCCTCACAAAAAGATGTCCATTGTAAGTATCTTTAAAAACAAAACAAAAATAATTTTAAGAATTTTTTTGTAATTTTGGGTTGTTTCTATCTGTACTTCAGTAATGTATTTACTATTTATGAGTTTATATAAAAGGACTAAATTTAATTTTATTTTCCTAACTTTGTTATAAACATGAATTTATTTTTTTGGTTATTTAATTTTTCTTAAATTTTTCCATGCTATGTAGAAAAAACATTCAAATTTATTCAATGATATTATGATAAGTATTTCACAAAATGAGTTCTTTCATTAAAATATTGTTGTCAAAACTATATAATCTTTAATTTTGCTTTCTTTTTAAATCTTTCTATCTCCTTCTTCTTTGAATCTTTTTAAAATTTTCTCTGAATGTTTATCTTGTAATTTTAAACAGCTGCTAAGAAATAATTTTTTTGGTATTGCTACTGAAACTGTTTTTAACCTTTTTTTAAAAAGCTATATCAAAAATATACTATGACACCAGTAGAATCATACTGAAGAGCTAAAAATATGAATAGGCCTCAAAATCACTATTTTGGGGGATTTTAAAGTTTATTTTTTACTATGGACTGAGACAGTTTTTACAGACCAGCAGGTTTTTTTTTTATTTTGGGGTAAAATTCTTTGCTTTCATAGTGTTTAGAATCATAAATATTGTATTCTAGTATAGAGTAAAATTTCTTTTGATTTCATCTATAAAAATTCATAAAAAAAAATTAATCATTTATATATACATCAATGTATTACCATAAACATGTTTATGTTCTATTACCCATTTAAAAAAAAATTGGCTGTAAAGGGTTAAATATGTAAGATAGGTTAAAAACAATTTAATTTATTATTGTAAAGAAGTTTTATTAATTTTGTTAGGGGGCTTAACTTATTATACTACAGGAAAAGAAATCTTTGTAAATAATTTTAGTTTTCTGAAGCTATGGCAATTGTTGACTGGGGCAAATTTGATGTTCTTGCTTCTTGATGTATGTTTGCCTGCCTGGGATTTCACAAACGACCTCATGATTACCACCAAGTACTGCATGAATGCTAGTTTTGATTGGGTAAAATCTTTTAATAAAATTATATCATGATGAAATGAAATATTATCTAAAGATGTGTACCTGCTAAATCTGAATCTAAACAAAAAAACATTATATATATGTAAATATTTGAAATTGCAATATTGAAATATCTTTTTTGTTTTAGAATGAATATGTAGAGTATACTCAGCAGACAGGAAACAATCAAATTATAATTTTTTCATATTTCAGCCAAATTTATAATTTTTTTGTAACTCAGTTTCTATAACTTATGTTGGTCCATTAGTCCATTCTCAGAGTGGGTTAAACTATTTTGTCATCAAATAATGAATTAGTAAAAATAATTTCATTAGAGGCTCTTTTATCTCTTGCCTGAAAATCCCCTTAGAAATCAAACCAAAAACACCTAAGATATGTGAAATAAGTTGTAAAATAAAACAAAACCAGCTTATAGCAGTTCTACATTAATGTTTTATGCTTAAATATGCTACATAATAAATGCCAAATGGAAATATTATTTAATATTTAACCTAATTATATCTAACCTATTAATAATAAGAATTTTTTTACTTCCCTCATCTTTTATATTGCCAGAGACAATATTAAAAAAAAACAATTGTATAATTTGTTTACTTGACAAACAGAAGTTGCCAACTACACATACAAATATACAAAGTTTGGAAAAGAGCAGATGAATTCAGTTGGGTTTATTGTATCAGGTTCTTATTGTTTTTTATCTACAAAATTTATTTTACTTTATTAAAATTTTGAAATTATTGTTATTACTTACTTATTTCTTTTTTTAGTTGCCATACTAGTCCTACCCAGCATTGCATATATGTTTGATCTTGTGTCGAAGAAAAAATGGAGTTTCAAAAGCTTGTTATTGGCATTTGGCTATCAGCCATTGATGTTGTACAAGGTATATTATAAGGGAGAGACTTAAAATTTATTATGTTAAAATAAAATCCAAACATTTTTGCAAGTTCATTGCTTTAAGAATTATATTTTTTGTTTTTAAAACTTGCAAATTAAAGGTTATCAAATGACTATTTTGCATAACTAAACTTAATGCATTTTTAAAGATATTACGTGCAACTTATACATTTAAAAGCAAAAATGTTTTTGCAAGTTCATTGCTTTCAGAATTATATATTTTTTGGTTTTCTTAGATAACCAAGAGTATTAGTGAAAAACAAGATTGATTCCTTTTTCCTTGTACAAATACAAATAAAATTTTTATTCCAATTTTTACTATTAACCCTTAACAGTCGGGCCCCTTGCCGCACCTTAATCAGTTCATATTATCTCAGTTCCTATTAGAGCTAGAGGGCTAAAAAATTTTGTGCAAGTCCCCTGTGTTATGATGAATTTCCGACCTTTTATAAGTCTAAGTCAATTTTCGCTTCCTTCAACCTTTTATTTAACAACCTTTGTTTTTAGGTCCTTTTTTACTTAAAAATTTCAAACGGCTGTAATTTTTTTATTTTTGAAACTAGAAAAACAATTTTTTTGCAGAAAATGTTTATTTTTATGTAAATTTTATATTTGAAATATCAAACATAAATTTCAGCGGCCGCAGCTGTATTTGGCAGCTGCCAGCTGCCGCAGTCGGAGGTCGGCGGGAAAACGGCGGCAGATCTTTATGAAATTTTAATACGTTATCAAGACATGTAAGATAAGCTTAAGTTTAAAATTTGAAGTCAAAAATTGCGGCCACAGGAGCCTTTAAAAGATTTCTGGAGACCTGCAGGATCAGGACCTGCAGGATCATACCTGGAACCTAAAATTGACTTAAACACCTGTATTTTATATAAGGATGTACTACTAAAGGATATTTTAGTAATTTGGTAAGATAAAATGCTTTGTTTAAGTCAAAAAATATTTTTGTTCTTTACCTGGATGACCCTGCCAGGTTTGCTGGCATCCTGTGCCCGCCAGGATGGAGATTTTCAAAAAATTCCAACTCTCAGTTATGTGTCATACCCATACTTAAAAAGTCAAGCAGTTTGGGCTCTTTATCTTTCACACACAGAAAATGTGATAGAAAAAACCGGATGGGGGGGCGTTCAACGCCCCCCCCCCCCCCCCCCCCCGACCGTTAAGGGTTAAGAATATTTATCTGTTAATAAAAAAAAGTTGTATGTTTGAAAATTTTTATTAAAATATATGTGTTTTAAAATTATATTGGATAAATATATATAATGTGTGTAACAATACTCTAAAATAATATATCTATTTAGGGATTTCAGTGTTTTTTGAATCCACAGGATGTTGAACAAAAGAAAAGATACCAATCAGATAAGGTAACTCTTTTCAGTACAAAAAAGTTAAATATCTTCAAAAAGCATTAAGTGTGGAGATTTTATTTATATATAATAACTCATCAGTAAAATAAATATCTATATACATAATAAACTAGAAAATGCTTAGATGTTTAATATTTATGTAAGCAATGAAACTCCTGTATAAAAAAATATAGAAAGACTAAACAGATAAAATAATGATAACAACCATGCATATAAAAATTATGATGCATAGTTGTCACACTTGGAATCTTCAAATACAAAAATAAGCCTTAGAAAAAACCTTACTACTGTTAAAATATTATGCCATAATCAGAAAATTTTGAGCTTTAATTTTAGATAAAATAGGAGTTACAATTTTAACCTCCTCCCATACCAAAATAAAATTCTAATAGAGGCAGACATAGCTAATTAAATATAAACGTTAAGAAAATAAATTGTCTTTTAATTTTTTCTTATTGAATTCAATAACAATTTATTTTCTTAATGTTTATAATTAATAAGCTATGTGTGAATATAATATATTATCAATATAATCTTTTATATTTTAGATGTATGAAGTATGCATTGAATCAACAATGCAACTCTTTCTTCAAACTGGAATAGTTTTGTTCAATGTTTTCCTAACAACTCCTGGCACTTATGAATTCCTGGATGACAGCAGTTATATCCTGGATATGATTAGCATCACCACATCCATATCATCACCTCTCTGGGGCCTCAGCAGCTTCAAGATAAATGTGACTCAGAAAGAGCAAAGGATATTTAACAAGTTTGTACTAATGGTTAGGAGCTCAGTAGATATTATTGCAAGGTATGATCACTTTACCTTAAAATATTATTATCACTTATTGACTTCTATCCCTTTTTAGTGTGTTAAATATATGCATCAATAATCATATTGTCAGCCAGTAAGTAAAAAGACACTTACAGAAATGACAAGAAATAGGTGAATAAAAAAACGTAATTTTTAACATTTTTTTGACTATACTTTTAAAGTAATGTAATGGCTATAGAATAACGGCCTTTTTTTACCGTTTTTAACGTTGTTTTAATGTTAAAATTGTCAAATTTAATGCTATTTTTAAGCTAATTTAATAGGTACAGATAAAAACCAGTTTTGAGAGAGTTTATAATGCTGTTTTCTTATCGTTTTTAGTGCCTTTTTTACGAAAGCGATAACTTTTTTCAATTTGCTTTGATATTAATAATACTTTTTGTGTGTACTAGGAACTACTTAAACTAACTATGTTTAAAATTTCATTGATTTACGATGAAAAACTACCGAGTTAGGGCCATTCAAAGGGTTCGTGATTTGAGGAGATATTTTTAGTGTCATTTAGTACCTACGGACAAACATCGCATAATTAAAGGATTTTAAAGTTAAAAATCGAGCACAAAGCATAAAATAGCGGCGATTCTCATTTGTTTGAGAAATCTACACAAAAATTTTCAGACTCCTATCTTTATTTTAAGTGTTTTTTTTGCAAAAAAAGTTAATGTTATTTTTGTTGAAATTTAATTGATACGAAATTTAAATGTAAATAACCTATTGACAAACATCGCATAATTAAAGGGTTTTAAAGTTAAAAATCGAGCACAAAGCATAAAAGAGCGGCGATTCTAATTTGTTTAAGGAATCTACACAAAAAATTTCAGACTCCTATCTTTATTTCAAGTGGTTTTTTTTGCAAGAAAAGTTAACTTTAAAAATGGCTTCGCAACCGATAAATATCCGCTAGATTAGAATCGGTTCTCAGCCATACTGAAATGCATCATATTACAGACAATTTTCTCTTAATTAATAAATCTGTAATGAATAAGGCTAATTATATTAACAGGACTAATTGGTACCCAAACTTTTATAACCATTAGTAACCATTGGACTGTAAGTTACATTTGATACCCAAAGTTTTATAACCATTAGTAAACATTGCACACCCTTCCTTAACCAAATAAAGGATGAACAAAAATTACCATGCAAACGGATAATGCAGCATTCAAATAGGACCTAGAGACAAGTAGAATCCATTGAGCATAAAATCCTAGCTGTTCCTTCTTGCTAAATTTTTCAATTTTAAGATTTAAGGTGAAAATCACTAAATTTGCCAAATATAAAAGGCACATCTACTTTTAATACAGAAAGATGAGATACTTTTCTTTGTAAATCATGCTTCTGGGACACTTTTTATATCAAAATAAAATCTTAGTAATGTAAAATCAATAAAGTAGTTGTGATTTGACTTGAATCTGGTTAACTTGTCTTTGTGACATACTTGTTTTCTTAATTATCTCAAACATTAGGACAAAGAATTATCTCCACTATGTGTATTTGTGGTAATACGACAACCAGACGGACAGGCAGTTTACAGAATTGCTACGCTGTGACTTATCATAACAAACCCTCTGCACTAATCTTATTATATCACCATTTATCTCATGACCGATGTTGACCCCGCTATCCAGCGGTCAAACTGGCCTGCCTAAATGTGGGGAGGGACTCAAACACGCAGCTAGCACGCGCCCCTCACGCGATTATACAACCGGGAGGCGCTGCCTCCCCTTTTACCACAGCTGCCCCCACAGCCTGTCTACCGCCGGGAGCTAAGCCCTTGCGTCCCACACCCCCTTCAAACCTAACCATTGTTATAATCTGTTGTATATATATAGTAAACATTCATTGTAAAGATTATTCAGTTAAATATATAATTTCTGTATGACTAAATCCTGCTAGTTTGTTTTGGTAGAATAATTCAAGGCTAAGGCTCGTTGAACTCGAACTCGCAACCCTGTGAGCTGAAACGTTCGGCTTACCACATATTCAACAAGAATAAAGACACCCTCAGTAAATCAGCCAATAGGATGACACAAGAAGAACAATCTGGCTATGGTATTGGTAGAGATGTGTACAGATTTTGGCTCAAAAGGGCAAAATGTTTACATTTTGTTTGCATAATGAGTCACCTACAAATAAATACATTCCCTAGGTTAAAGCTTTGCTTGAGTAAATCATATCTTGTAAAAAAGTTTTCTCTCATATAGTAAGTCACCTATGAATAGTTGTATTTCTTAGGATAAAGTTAGCTTTCTATAAATCATTTTGTAGAAATATATTGTTGCTGTATTATTTGAATGGATTGTACATGGCAAATACAATAAAAAAGTGTTTGTATGCTAGAATTTTTTCAAAAAGTTTGACTGATTATGGGCCCAGTTGAATCATCTAGATATACTATATCTATTGGTCTAAGATATGATTAAAAATGTTATTTGGTTCTTGACTGTATGATTATCCAGGCTTCATATATTTACTATTGTGTTTTCAAGTATTTCTATAATATAAATCTGCTTAGTAATAATTTAAAATCAATCTGTTTCTTTTAAAAGCTTTTCTAAATTAATATTGTTTAACATAATGGAAAACTAATTATGATTGTACCAATACCTTTGCTCCTTAATAATTAAAGCATGTCTACTACTCTGTTGCAATAAGGTTTCCTTCATGTTATTGTTTCTTCTATAATGGTCTCTTCTGCTTTAAGCTGTTGTTTAGCTTTATACTTAATACAAACTTGCTGCCTTGGTGGAACCTAAGGTCTGTGCTGAGTGGGAATATGATCATAACTATAGATGGAGGAGAGGGATTACCTTAGTTCTCAAGACATCAAAAAATCCATTTCCCTCTTCTAACTGTTTGGTACCAATCAGAGATTTTGAAGATTAACTCCTTATGGTTGATGAATACAAGCCAAGACCTTTTGGTCTATTACATCAAGTTCACTGAAATTTCAGGCTTGCTAAACATATTGCCAAATTCTAAGCTTCCCTAAGCTTCCCTGTAAGCAAGGATTAGGACAAGGGGTTTGTACCAAACAGTGTAATATACCTAGATGGTTAATCTGAACCCATAATCTTATTTATAGAATGCTAACTCTATCCTCAGAAATACAACAATAATACAATATTTATAGTTGACTTATTATTATATAACGTTTGTATATATTTCACATTATATTTGGGATTACATTTTTACAGGATATGATTTACCCAAGCAAAGCTTTATCCTAAAGAATGCTCCTATTTATAGGTGACTCATTATGCAAACAAAATGAAAACATTTTGCTCTTTTGAGCCAAAATCTGTACACATCTCTACCAATAACATAGCCAGATTGTTCTTCCAGTGTCATCCTAATGACTGATTTACAGAGGGTGTCTCTAGACATCTCTATTCAAAGTGTACACACATGTAAATAATTATATGCCCTATTGTTTGAGATGATTAAGAAAACAAGTAAAACAAGTTAACCAGATTCAAGTCAAATCACAACTGCATAATTGATTTTACATGACTAAGATTTTATTTGATTAAAAGTGTCTCAGAAGGATGATTTACAAAAAAAAAAGTATCTTATCTTTCTGTATTAACAGTAGATTTGCCTTGTATGTTTGTCAAATTTAGTTATTTTCACTTTAAATCTTAAAATTAAAATATCTGGCAAGAAGGAACAGCTAGGATTTTATGCTCAATGGATTCTACTTGTCACTAGGTCATATTTGAACGCTGCATTGTCCATTTTCATGGTAATTTTTGTTCATCCTTTATTTGGTTAAGGCAGGGTGTGATTGGACTTTAAATTACAATGGGTACCCAAAGTATTATAACAGTTTGTAAACATTGGACTGTATATTACACTTGGTACCCAAAGTTTTATAACCATTAGTAAACATTTCACTGTAAACTACACCTGGTACTCAAAGTTTTATAACTGATATCTTTACACCTAGTCTCATACAGGACTTACTCTAAATATTGTTTTATTTAGATATTAATTTTGATACAAAATTGTTTTTTTTTTCTTTGTTAAATATATAATATAAAAAATTCTTTTATTGATTGATTGCTATTCTTTTATTGATTGATAGTTTATTTTGACCTAAAATATCTACAAAGATGACATTTTTCACACAACCTCTCCAAATCACACAAATCTGATGATAATACTTTTTGGACGGAACAGAGGTATGGGCTTTTAAACTGTTTTTAACCTATTTTTGAATGGATGGTCAAAAATATACTAGGACACCTATAAAATCAGACTGCAGAGCCCAAATTTGAATTAAGTCCCCAATAAACTTCTTTTGGGGGATTTAAAGGTTAATTTTTAATGTTGCTCTGGCCATTTTGACTAGAGCAAAAGGTCTTCTTTACTCAGGGTAATATTGTTGCTTTTAGAACAATTTATACAGGGCGTTTAAAAAAAATGCGTTTTCCAAATTTGGGAAACAACCATTAGGAGTACAAAAAAAATAATTATATGTCAATATTCTCTATAAAAATATACATCAAAATTGTTACAGGTGTTTTTTAATATCTCTGAAAATAACGGCGCATTTTAAAGCAGAAGGCTGAATCAGCTTAGCAACCAATCACAGCTGAGCTTGTTTTAGTTTTCCCCTTTGTTTCTGCTATGATTTTTGTTCACAAATGCAATTTAAATCGAATTTTTTTCATAGATTTTGACTATGAAATGTGGTGTTCTTATTGTAAATATGTAATCAGTTACCGGCAATCTAAATTTCTGACAAAGATAAGGTTATAATTTTATGTCTAGGCAACGTAAATTAATAATGTTTTTTCTTTTATGAGCATTGTAAATCTTTAAAAATTTTCATTGTACATGAAATGCTATTTTGAAATGCCTAGAACTTTTTTTGTTATTGAAGCTGAAGGTTTTAAATTTGGGGTATTAGGTCTACTTGTGTCTTTCAGTAGTTAAAGCGTGGTATTTCTTGCAGGCGTCCTTTAATACGGCCAATACAATTTTCTACCAATTACACTAAAATTTCATTTAAAATTCCCTCACTGAAAACAAATATTCAGTTTTTCTTTTTGTATACTTAAGAAACATGACCTAAAAAATTGCTCATGTTTGTTAATCCCCACCTCTCATTTATTCCTATAATCCTTTAATTTGATTGACAGGTTAAGATATAAACTCATAATTTATCCATAATTTGTAATTAAAGTTATGTATTGTTTATTACATTTTGCTTGTTTTATCCTTTCAAAAGGAAAAAAAAACATTTGAAATTAGTCCATAAACAAAAAAGTTAGGTTTTTAGGGAGGTTGGGGGTCCCTCTCCCCCCTCACAACTATTAATTTTGACCCCCTATCTTTGAATTTGCACCCAGTATGCCTGAGTTTAGACCTCCTATGTATTGTTTATTACCTTTTGCTTGTTTTATCCTTTCAAAAGGAAAAAAATATTTGAAATTAGTCCATAAACAAAAAAGTTAGGTTTTTAGGGAGGTTGGGGGTCCCTCCCCCCCCCCCACAACTATTAATTTTGACCCCCTTTCTTTGAATTTCCACCCGGTATGCCTGAGTTTAGACCCCCTATGTATTGTTTATTACCTTTTGCTTGTTTTATCCTTTCAAAAGGAAAAAAAATTTTTTGAAATTAGTCCATAAACACAAAGTTAGGTTTTTAGGGTAATTGGGGGTCCCTACTCCCCATTACAACTATTAATTTTGACCCTGGTATGCTTGAGTTTAGACCCCCTATGTATTGTTTATTACGTTTTGCTTGTTTTATCCTTTCAAAAGGAAAAAAAATATTTGAAATTAGTCCATAAACAAAAAAGTTAGGTTTTTAGGGAGGTTAGGGGTCCCTCCCCCCCCCTCACAACTATTCATTTTGACCCCCAATCTTTGAATTTGCACCCAGTATGCCTGAGTTTAGACCCCCTATGGATTGTTTATTACGTTTTGCTTGTTTTATCCTTTCAAAAGGAAAAAAAATATTTGAAATTAGTCCATAAACAAAAAAGTTAGGTTTTTAGGGAGGTTAGGGGTCCCTCCCCCCCCCTCACAACTATTCATTTTGACCCCCAATCTTTGAATTTGCACCCAGTATGCCTGAGTTTAGACCCCCTATGGATTGTTTATTACCTTTTGCTTATTTTATCCTTTAACCCTTACAGATCGGGGGGGGGGGGTCATATTGACCCCCCCCTCTAGTTTTTTCAATGTCATTTTTTTTGTAAGTAAGATAGAGAGTTGTGACTTCATGACTTTTTAAGTTTAGTAATTATACGTCGGCAAGAGTTGATTTTATTAGGATATCTGGTCTGTGTCGGTCGTGGTGTCCAGTCAAAGTCGGTTGGGTAGCACCAAAATTTTTTTAAAAATCGAAATAAATCTTAATTTCTACATTATGACTTTTGTGTATAAGGTAGAAGCCTAAAATTTTTTTGGTGAATACTGAGATATCAATGATCTAATGAGAAAAGTGGTGTTATGACCGTTTGACCGCACCCTGACCGACTTTATGACCGATTTTTGTCCGGCTTTTACTACAGATATATATCATGAATATTGTGGCTTCTATTACAGCTAGAGACCTAAAATTTTTTTTGGTAAATCCTTGAGCAACAATAAACAGATAAAAATATTAATTGGCGCCGCCAACCGCCGTTTTACTGCCGTAACCGCCGAAAATGGCGGTTTCCGTTATTTGCCGTTTTTCGGCGATGATCAGAAAAAGTAATTTTTTTGTTATGAAAAATAAAAGTTCGTCCTAAAATTTGGTCATCCTAGCTGCAAAATTGGCCACTCTACAGCTGTTTTAAAATTTAGCGGCTGGCCGCTAAAAAGCGGCTAAGGAGCGGCCTGACCGCTATGACTAGAAAAAGTAATTTTCTCTAAAAATACACATGAACCACCAGAAAAAAATTTTACGTCTTTATCTGTAACAGAAGCCGAGATAGAGGGGGGGTTAATATGACCCCCCCCCCCGATCTATTAAGTTGGGAATTGGGGCCCGATCTGTAAGGGTTAAAATGGAAAAAGAAATTTTGAAATTAGTCCATAATAAAGTTAGGTTTTTAGGGAGGTTGATTAATTAACTAAAATCTATAAAAGATATTTAAAAGAAACAATCTTTAAAACATGAATTAATTAAAGGTTTTTGCTATAAGCGTTTTCTAAGAACAGCCAGGTTGAATCAAATACACACACACACACACAAACATACATATGGACTCCACAGAACTTGATTGTTTAATACTTCAAAACATGGAATAAGATAAAGCGCACACAAATTATATTCTTTTAATATTAATCTGTTATTTATGGATGTACATTAATTAAAGCAAGGCTTTTATCTTAATCCTAAACACAATGTAAAGATGGTTCCTGAGGTAATAAATCAAGTCAGTTAGCAATAAACCTATACAAAAAATGAAATAAAATAACATGTTATGGGTATAAAATTATTTACTTTTTATAGCTATTGAAATTTTCCTGTACTGGTCCAAACTTACAACTTAAAATACACTGAAGGGACTGCGACTTTTACAATATTCAGTAATGTTTGGTTTCTATACTTCATTTTAACAATATCCGTTGGTACCATTTGTACCAATGAAAGATAAGGAAGGGGGAATGGAGAATGGAAGAGGGAAACATGAATGGCCAATGTAAGTGAGTGAGTGTGTGTGTGAGTTAGGCTGAGGGCGTGTGTGGGCGTATAATGACAGGTATTTAATTAAATTCGACACATTACGAGGATTATTTTACGATGATAAAATGCTTATTTTTATGTAAATAATATAGAAAGACTGCTATATTTTATGCTGAATATGTGCAGCAAATAATATTTGTTTATTCTATTTAAACATTTCAATTCTTAAATATCATTCTTTCTACAGATTTAAACAACTTTTCTTTTGTCTTCATAGCAACGCTTACGTATCGGAATTTAGTTAATCATTTTATAAAATGTAAGGAATTTTGGCATTAAGTTTTAAAGAAAGTTTGAAGGCAAATATTATTAGAGGTTTATTACCAAAATATTTCCTAAGAATTGATTTTTTTGTTTTTATCTGTAAGCGAAGAAATTGCTTATTTTCTTATAGTTTAATTGTTGCTCAAACTTTAACATTGATTTCATGCGGAATTGATATAGGCATTTTAAACTTATTTTTTTCTAACTAAAGGGTTAAGATAATGGCCGGTAAATAATGTACATCCCCAATGATAATACAACTTTGTTTCCAATTTCGCCACATGGCCACTCGACAATTTTTAAATTGCTCTCTTGTAACAATAAAGTTGCCAACTCTGTTTATATTTTTAGTTTACTCAACACCCGCCGAGCAATTTCTGGTTTTCCACGTTTTAAACTATTCACTGTATCTATAAAGTTGTTAACTCTGTTTCTTTATCTGTTTTTAGTTTACTCAACACCCACTGAGCAATTTCCGGTTTCCCACTTTTTAAATTATTCACTGTATCTATAAAGTTATTAACTCTGTTTCTACTTTTCGTTTACTCAACACCCACTGAGCAATTTCCGGTTTCCCACGTTTTAAATTATTCACTGTATCTATAAAGTTGCCAACCCTGTTTATATTTTTTAGTTTACTCAACACCCGCCGAGCAATTTCCGGTTCACCACGTGGCGGAGCGACCAACTCTACTGAACCAAGGTGGCGGGTTTTCTCAACAATATCACATGCAAGGTACCTTAATTTCCAGTATGGCTTTGAAACTGAGCTAGTGTAGCCGTCGCCACTGCCAGAGGTACAGCCGCTCACCTAATAGCGATCTTTAAATCAAAATGGTTACGCGAAGCCATGCACCGTAATTGGCCACGCTAAAAGTAGCTACAGTAACTGGTGGAAGCAGTTGTGGCTCTAGCAGTGGCAGCGGCTGCACTAAATGATTTAAAGATCCAGCTCTGATTAGTATTAGAACCTGTTTTATGCCTTACTGAAAAATCATGTATCTTATTGTATTATATTTAGTTCTCTTTATCATAGGATTATTAAAGGATGTCAAGGTTGTTTTCATCCCTAAACATGAGAACTTAAAAGTCGACATGATAAAAGCGATAATTGATGTACATCCCCAATAATGATACATAAAATTACCCCTTCTATAATGTACAATAAGTGGTTGAACTGTTTGAACCAACCAATCAAATTCAATCAAAGTCCCGGTAGTTGGTAAGCAAACAAATAATAAAACCTTATCATAAAACATTGAGGACTAGTGTAATAAATAGCCCGTCGTCCCCTCCCTCCCTGTTATAAAATTAAGAGGGAGGGAAGGGACATTGGGCCGTTAATTACACTAGTACCCAAAGTATTATAAAAATATTTTCTTATTTCTTGGCTGAACAACTTTGGGGACTTTATTTTGATTCAAACGTTTCAACCACTTATTTTAATCAACTTAACAGGTAATTTTGTGGATTATCATTGGGGATGTACATCATTTTTTATCTGCTATTGTCAGATCCCTGAGTCACTTCAGTAGGAATTACAGGAGTTGCATGCATAATATTGTTCAGGGTTGGCAAAAATCCGGGGTTTTCTAGAAAAGTCTGCGGACAATTGAAAAGTCCAGTTTTAACTGAGCTGGATCTTTAAATCATTTTAATGGTGAGCTAAATCACCCCGCGCAGGATTGAAATGATTTAAAGATCCAGCTCTGGTTTAATTGTGGAAAAATAACAGAACAACCTGTATGCAAACATTATTAATTTCACGTACCCCCCAACAGTATTTAGGCTACCGTTAACAACAACAACATGATATATTTATATATATCATAGTATCAAAGACAGCTTTCCGCAGACATTATGCGGATAGTATGACTGAGAACCGGTTCTAATCCAGCGGATTTGTGAAATTATCCTTTGTTTTAGGTGCCCCCCAACAGTATTCCGGCTACAATCAACAACAACAACAGCCACTAAACGGGGGTAGTCCTGGGGGTGGGGGCTACCATCCCCCACCCTCCTACAACCGGCCCCTATCTGCACCAGGGGGTGGAGGGTATATGAATCCTGTGAGTTCTGCTCAGGGTTATTCAGGTAAAGGCCTCTTTTTCTCTCCCCTTCTCTCTCCATCTCCCTCTTAATAATCCTTATTATAACAATAAAATAATAAGAAAGTTCCAAGAAAAAAGCATTCATCTGAAAATTATATTACCAGCACATCAGACTGATGTAACCATTATGTAATTAATAACTAGAAAAATCTCCCTGGAACCCATTCAACTCATAGCCCCATAACCCAAAATTTAATTGGATTCCTAGATTGTTTATTAAACAAATATCACAATACAGTTTTTACAAATGATATTTTCTGGAGAGAAAAAAATTGTCAAAACCAGCCACATCATAAAAAATTAAGTTTATTAATACTTGTCTGCAATATTCAAAATTAACAAACGAGTTAGCAGCATTCTGTGTGCTAGTACCCAAAGTCAGTTAGAATCTGCTAAATTCTTGCACATTCCCTTTAAACCAGTACCCAAAGTCTGAGACTCCTAAAATTTGAATATTCGATCCATTGTCCCCTCCCTTACTCCCTGAGTATCTCCCTCTTCTTTCTTTCTTTCTCTCTGTTTCTCTAACTAATTCTCTCTTTCTCTTCCTCCCCTCTCTCTTTTTCTCTATCTTAATAATCCTTTTTCTTAGGTTATGTTATTAACCAGTATGGAGGGGGTGGCCCCTCATATCCTGAACCTTATGGGTCAACTTTTACTCTCTCTATATCTCTCTCTTTTCTATTTCTTTCTTTCTCTCTCACTATCTTCCCCCTTACTCTCTCTCTTTCTCAATAATCTTTATTTATTCTTAGGTTATGGTAGTAATCAACATGGTTGGGGTAGTGGCCCCTCTTATCCTGAACCTTATGGGTCAACTTTTACCCTGTGTCTTTCCTCTTTTCTTTCTCTCTTTCTCTTCCCCCCCTCTCTCTCTTTCTCAATAATCCTTATTTTTTTCTCAGGTTATGGTAGTAACCAATATGGGGGTGGTAGTGGCCCCTCTTATCCTGAACCTTATGGGTCAACTTTTACCCTGTGTCTTTCCTCTTTTCTTTCTTTCTTTCTCTTCCCCCCCTCTCTCTCTTTCTCAATAATCCTTATTTTTTTCTCAGGTTATGGTAGTAACCAATATGGGGGTGGTAGTGGCCCCTCCTATCCTGAACCTTATGGGTCAACCTTTACTCTCTTTCTCTCTTTCCTCTTTTTTTTTTCTCTCTCTCTCACTATCTTCCCCCTTTCTCTCTCTTTTTCAACAATCATTATTTTTTCTCAGGTTATGGTAGTAATCAGTATGGTGGTGGTAGTGGCCCCTCCTATCCTGAACCTTATGGGTCAACCTTTACCCACATTCAGCCCAACAACTCAGATGTACAACAACACCAACACCACCACCACCAACCTCAACTTCATCAACAACAAATGCAACATCAAACTTATGAAGGTCCGGGCACTGTGCGAATCAACTTGTCTCGCAACAATAGTTTCAACAGCCAACAACAGCAGAGACATCTACACATGCAACAACAAACTAATATTTACACCTCCCCAGCAAACACCAACTATTCAGAACCAATTTACTCAGAACCACCAGCAGCGGCATCTGTCTATGGTGGCGGCAATTCACTGGCAGTGACAGCCTCGCCCAATCCTGGCAGACCCAGAAGCACACCTGCCTTTACCCAGGTCGAGGAGAGAAGCTTGGTACCGCCCGCCATCGCCGAGAAACCCGCCAACCTGTCCGCACTCGCGCATTTTCAGCAGAGGCGCAATGCCGCCGCGGCGGCCAACCGAAGCTCAGGATCAGGATCTCCAATGTCAGAGACTCCTCCCCACCATCATCCTGTGGAGAATCTGTACGAGTCTGTTGATCATGGCTACACAAAATCCAGGTAAGTTTTTTTAAAATCCAAAGCTCCTATTGGTTGAAATACAATCAAGTGATTAAATCCAAAGCTCCTATTGGTTGAAATACAATCACGTGATTAAATCCAAAGCTCCTATTGGTTGAATTTATTTCAGGTCTCCTTCGCCAGCTCCGCCTGTTCTCCACGCCCAACCATCCCCAGCTGTGGCGGAACATTATTATGAAACTCTGGAACCGCAGGCCACCCCTCCCAGAAGTTTCAGCTCCCCAAGAACATCTCTAACCATGAACAGGTCTGGACGGCCATCTCTGGAGACATGTGAGCCTCGACAACTAGATTTTAATACACCATCTAGGCTCAGGTAAACTTTTTTACAACACTTTATTGGCCATTGTCTTATCACTTTAGAACCCTGGGTACCAATTCAGTAATCCTAAGAAATAAGAGATGGATGATAAATTGATGTACATCCTTAATGATGATAAACAAAATTACCCCATCTGTAGATATTATGGAACTATAGAATCTTCACTATAAAGGAGAACCACAATGTTGGTTCTGTGGAAAACGCGATCTGTTGCTACAAACAGACAGAAATTCATTAACTTTTATACAAGGATAGACCATAGCCACCGATCAAAACCTTCGAAATGCCATTGTCCAAATTTTAGGGTGTTTATTACATATTCTACTGTTGGGGTATAAAAGTGTTAAATTTTAATGAAACCATTTTTTAGGGACAGCAATAGCCTTGGTTCCCCCTCGTCAAATCTTCCACCAAGTGGGGTCATGGGTAAACCTTCTCTGCCCCCCACAGGAGCTGCAGGACAGCTGGAGGAGCAGGAAATAATGACCTCCTCAACTATTGAAACTCTCAACACCATGAAAACTGAAACTATAGGTAATTTTTTTAGATAGATAGGTAAAGACAGCCAGTCTAGATTATCTATCCATTGATTTTATTGTTGAAATATTTTGACCACATTTTGGATGAAAGTGCTAGGTATTATTTTTAAAAGCGAAGCTTTTCTATAATTAGGGTCCGTCCGTCCGTCCGTCACGGATAGCTTTTTTCATTAATTGAGACATGTTAGAATTGTCCTATCGATTTCAAATTTTGTATGGTGATTCCTTTAGTAGTTAGGTACGATTTAGAAAGCGTAGCAACTCTATAATCATTACCAAAATGTCCGTACGTCCATTTTAAACATGTTGATTTTTTACTTTTTTAAATAGCTTTTTCGTTAATTTAGGCATGTTAGAATTGTCCTATCGATTTCAAATTTTGCATGGTGATTCCTGTAATAGTTAGGTGCGAGTTAGAAAGCGTAGCAACTCTATAATCATTACCAGAAAGTCCGTACATCCATTTTAAACATTTTTTTTACATTTTTAACAACAAATTTGTATGTGACCTAATTATCCGATTGGTCTGATTTTTGGTATACTGATTCCTGGAACAACAAAGTACAATATTAAAAGCGAAGCAACTCTCTAATCAAGTCTTAAAAATGTAAGTATATCCATAATCATTATCCTGTATCAAGCAGTTTTTCAAGAAATTTACTTACAATTTTGCTTTGACTCTTATACATTCGCATTCTGATTGTTCAGTTCTGACATTATACAAGTGTTAATGTCAGTTTGTCCTACCGTTTCAGCGCTTCGCTTTTATGGATGTTGTCATCCTTGTTTTATATCATCCATATAAGTAATAATATTCCATAAGTAGATCATTATGTTTTATTTGATTAATCATCATTGATCTACTTTTCATACTATTATATTTGAACATTCACAAAAAGACACAATAGCAAATAACTTTTAGGAAATGATGATTTAATCAAAAGTTATTGGTTGAATGATGGTTACATGACTTAATCTTTATTCTTTAGTTACTATTGGTCAAGTGATAATATCTTAAGCTTCTATTGGTTGCAAGATAGTCGCATGGCTAAATCTGAAGCTCCTATTGGTTAAATAAAGATCACATGACTAAATATAAAGCTCCTATTGGTTGAATAAAGTAAACTTGACTTAATTTAAAGCTCCTATTGGTTGAATAAAGATCACATGACTGAATCTAAAGCTCTCATTCGTTGAAAAAGATCACTCGACTTAATCTAAAGCTCTCATTGGTTACAGGTGATACCAGCGATGCTAAGGGATTTGTAATATCATTTGACAATGACTCACCAGTGAAACCTAAACCAGTTCTAAGACCCAAACGGACGAGCAGGTGAGATTTGTAAATTTTCTCGTACTAAAACATAGATGTGTCATAACTAAAGATGTTAAAAAATGGTTCCTACTGCTACTCAGTCTTCAATATAAAGGTTGTGCACAATGAAAGGGTTGGTTGTCTGTAAGATGTTTGATCAAGTAAGACTGATCTCCAAAATCTTGACATGCATCACCTAAAGTATTTTCTTGTCCATCCAGCGACGTTCACAGGGTTTTATCAGGGGGAAGGGGGGGTGTCAACCCTCTCCCTCTTAATTAAAATCATGGGATGTGCAGTACGTTATCTCAAAAACTTTGAATGCCTTTATTGAATTTTGATTCATTCGTTTTAAACTTAAAATTAAATATTCGAACCCATACCTAGTCATAATCTACTAAAGCTAATTGTCCATTGACCTATAACCCCATGAAATCTAAAGCTCCTATTGTTAAAAAAAGATGACCTTAACCTTATATAAGGCTCCTGTTGGTTGAATTAGGAAACCTGACTGAATCTAAAGCTTTTATTGGTTCGAAAAAAATCACAACATGATATTATCCTCCTATTGGTTGAATTATAGAAACCTGACTAAATATAAAGCTCCTATTGGTTGAATAATTTTTAATTTCTAGACGCGAGTCTCTGACAAGCGGAATCTCAAATGACTCAGTCAGCAGGTAAAAAAACCTATTAAAAGCTACTGTGAAAATACGATGAAACGCGCTACTTCGTTTTCTTGACTTTCCTAACTTTCTAATCTGAAATTAGCCAATTGGAGTGCCCCAAGGTTGTGTTCTGCAACCAATAAAAACTTTCCTCCTCTTGCTTTGGAACCGATTAATATCCTGTGGATTAGAACTGGTTCTGAGCCATACTGTAAAATTATGCCTAGCATCGTATTATATCCAGTTTTCTACGATTATAAATATGTAATTGTACAATCATAAGATCTTTTAGTCCGTGCCTTTGGCATTTCGGGGCTAAAAAAAACTGGTTTTAATCTTGTGATTGTTTACTTTCATATTCGTAGAATACTGGATATAATACAATGCTAGACATGATTTTTCGTATGAGAACTGGTTCTAATCCACTGATATAATCAGTTTCGAATTAATACGAGAAAAAAAACTTTCTTTTGGGTTAGCTGATTTGAATTGCCGAATGTGTACACACTTTCCTCGGTCTTTCCTCTTCCTATCTCAATATTTACTACTAGCTAGAAAAGCTTAAAACTTTCAACAACAAAAAATCAAATTAGAAAAATTAAAATTTTGAATGTATTCTTGTAATAAAGTAACAGGATGTTTGTGTGTTTGTATGTTTGTACCGAAGGATCTCGCTAACCGCTGAACCGATCGGGTTCTCCTTAACAGGGTAGATTCTCATATGTCCCGGGAAGGGTTATAACTATTTTGGAGGAGGGTACCACCACCCTCCCTAGAGAAATGATTTTTTAAAAAAATCTTAGAAAGAGTTTAACGAAAAATAAACGTCAAACGCAAAATAGCCATATTTTAAATATGCCACTAGAGGCCTCTAGGGGCGTAGCCGCTAGTAATGTATAAATCGTTTATGCATTTTTTTAGAAGTTTGGAGATTTTTTGCTAGTAGTAAATATTGAGATAGGATGAGGAAACACCGAGGAAACTGTGTACACTATCGGCAACTCAAATTCAACTGAACTTCTTTTGTCTAGTGACCGACGTGATAGTACTACAACGAATATTAGTGGCTCAGCCAAAACTCCGGACAGCCTACAAATCTCACAAGACTCTAAACAGGCACTTTACTTACATTTAATGGTTGAAACGTTTGGACACTCAACTAAATTTACATCCTTTAACTTGAAGATACTGGCAGCCAGGGATCTAAAGGGATAAGACAATGGCAGTTGAATTGATGTACATTCCCAATGATGCTACACAAAATTACCCCTTCTGTAGATTACAATTAGTGGTTGAAACGTTTCGACACTCGACTAAATTAACCAGCTAAACAAAATTCAATAAAAGTCCCCAAGGTTGTTAAGCCAACGAAGAAGGAACGAACATGGTTTAATCTTTTCATAATTTTAAACTTAATACCCGCGGAAAGCTGTCTATAATACGATGCTATAAATAACTATACATTAATTTTGATGAGTATGTATTAATGTAAGTAAGTGTATAAGATCTGGTCGTTATTATGGCTTTTAAACCGATTAATATCCGCTGGATTAGAACCGGTTCTCCTCCATATTGAAAAATTATGTATAGCATCGTAATATATCCGGTTTTCCACGAATATTAAAATATAAATTATAATATTAATACCAGTTTTGTTAGACCTTGCCTTCAGCCCCTCGGGGTTTAATCTTATATTTTTTATTTTATTATCCGCAGAAAGCTGTCAATAAAACAAAAATGTACACTAAAGTATGTAAGTAAGTGTAAAATATCGCAGAGTTCTGCTTTATCCTATGGTAGTATAGCTTCTACCAACCAATCAATAAGAAATAATCTTCAACAACAACGAGATATTTCCACCACCAGTAGCAGCAATCCACACTCCAGCTCAAATAATTTAGAAGGTATTTATTCTCAGGGATCTTAAGGGATAAGACAATGATTGATAAATTGATGTACATTGTACATCCACAATGATGATACAGAAAATTTTCTATTTTGTTAAAACATAAAGACACTTAATAATTGAATTTAAGTCCCCAGAGTTGTTAAGCCAACAAATAATAAAACGTAATTATAAAACTTTGGGGACTAGTGTAATAAACAGACCAATGTCCCCTCCCTAATACTAGCTACTACACGCCCCTAGAGGCATCAAGGACCACTTTAGATGTAGGGAGGTTAAATAGTTGCTTCAGTTTTTTTAAAATAAGTACGTAATAAAAACATTTTGGGAGGGTAATTTTTATAAACCCTTTTTTAAATTTTTGTTTTAAAAAGAAACTTTGGACCGGAGGTTGGTGGCATCCTCCCCAAAAATAGTTACAAACCTTCTTATGACATATGTGAAGCTCCCCTGTAAAGGAGAACCATATCGGTTCAGCGGATACAGAGATCCTTTGGTACAGACAGACAGACAGATCCTGTTACTTTTATATAAGGATAAGGAAAATTAAAGAGATAGATTAGTAAGAGGGTAATTTTTTCGTAAAGTTGGGTGTTGGGTTGTAATCAAATGCCTTTATTAAGTCAAACTGTTCTTAATTATTTTATATACATTTAGTTATAATTAAGAACACTTTGACTTAATAAGAACATTTGAATACAACCCAACACCAAATTTTACAGAATTACGCGATAAAATGATTCTCTTTCTGAAGAAAAAAGACATTTTATATATGAATTATCTTTTACACTTAGGAAACAATCTTTCTAGCTATCTATCTATCTACCTTTCTAACTATCCTATTATATAAAGTAGTAAGGTGTTGTTGTCTGTAGCGAAATATCTCGCTAACAACTGAACTGATACGGTTCCCATTTACAGTGTAGCATCATGGGAAGGTTTATAGCTATTTTTAGGGATGGCACCACCACCCCAAACCCCCCCTCTACTTTTTTTTTAAACGAAAAAAAGTTAAGCCATCATAAGTACCCCTAGGGCCTATAGAGGCCTTTAGGGGCGTAGCCGCTAGTATATTTATAAATATTTAGCTAGACAACTATGATTTTTTTTCTATCTATCTTTCCATGTCTCCTTCTGTCTATCTTTCTATCTATATTTTATCTATATATATATTTCTATCTATTTAACTATGAAATTATTTCAGGAAAACTAGAAGTTAGAGATCAATATTCAAACATTCAAAATGAAAATTCATCTTCACAAAGGAAATAAAGCTTTTTAATAACAAACTTTTAGAAATATGGTTGTTGCAGCAAATCATTTCGAATATAGGCTACATTTATTTATCCTATTATATAAAGTAGTAAGGCTTTTTGTTTGCAGCAAAGGATCTCGCTAACTGCTGAACCAATATGGTTCTACTTTATAGTAAAGGTTCTTAAAGTTTCTTTATATTAATAATAAAAAAATCAAAAAAATCATAGAAGGGATGATCTGACAAAAATTTGCAGAAGTAACAAATGAAAGTATACTCAATAAACTACAACTTTGCTTTTCAGAAGATTTCTGGCAAACGTTTAGAACATCGTTAAAAAAGCTTTTTTTCCCGCCAGTGAATTGTGTGTCCTGTGTGAGATATCCGAGATACAACAGCCCATACTCAAACTCTGCTCCAAATGCTCCAATGTCCTCAAGGAATTTCAACCATCTAAATTTCTTTTTAAATTGCATATTTCACAAAAAGACGATTTTCAAGTCTTGATATTTTCAAAACTACGTGGTAGAAAATTGAAATTCTTTCAAATATATGCCATATAAATATAGTTAAACCCATTAACTAGCAAAAAATATGCGGTTCACTAAATTAAGTTCGAATGCATTTCGTGAAACTACCCCCTTACAACTTTGTTAGAATTAAAGAAGAATTTGTTAAAATTAAAGACGACTTTTTTTTAAATTAAGGAAATCTTTAACAACGAAAAAGAAAACGTTATTATAAGACTTTGGGGACTAGTGTATTTAACGGAGTGGATACAAAACCGCGACAGTGACAAAACCGCCCCATAACAAAACCGCGACATACATACCTACCTATAAAAAAAATCTACTAAAAAAATAAGAAAAATTTTTATGCTAGAAGGTCATGGCCGCAGAGCTCGGCCCCCTGGCCTGCCTAGCCGCGGGCGCTCGGCCCCCTTGCCTATAACCTAACCTAACCTATATGTTTGAATGTTTAATTTACATTAACTTATTTATAGTTTAAAATTTCGTGGATTTTACAAAAAGTGGTTGGTAGATTTTTTTCAAATTTTTAATATTTTTTTTGGCAATATTTAGGTTAGGTTAGGTTATGGGCAAGGGGGCCGAGCGCCCGCGGCTAGGCAGGCCAGGGGGCCGAGCGCTGCGGCCATATATTCCTACAAATATTCCTACATAGTTATATTTCTGTTATTGTCGCGGTTTTGTTATTGGGCGGTTTTGTCCCTGTCGCGGTTTTGTTTGTCGCGGTTTTGTATCCACTCCTATTTAACAGCCCAATGTCTCCCCCCCCCCCTCCCTCCAGTGCTTAGTAATGGTTGAAATTGAATATAGGCAAATATAAACTCCCCAGAGGCTTTGTTGAGGTGCAGCAAAGTTGGCGCTTGTGATCCAGGAATGATGTTTAATTAATTTATGATAAACTAGCGACTACGCCCCCTATAGGCCTCTAGGGGCACTTTAAATGTTTTTAAAAAATTATGTTTAAAGACTCCTACGCAACATAGCTAGGTATCGTAGAATCTTAAACAAACAAACAAAAAACATTTAAAGTGCCACTGGAGGCCTCTAGGGGCGTAGCCGCTAATATTATTATAAATGAATCAATAATTGTTGTTAACAGAGGAGTATTGTCCCAAGTGTATGATAGAGAAGTCAAAATGTATGGATTTATTTGATAAAATTAGGGTTAATTTCCAGGAGGCAAATCCTTCCCTAAATTCAGCGGTAAGACATTTTTATTTCAATAGTAGCACTAATACTTAGTACTAGGGTTGGGCTGGATATCCGGGAATTTTCAATATTCTGCTGGATACCGGATATATGGCTGATTTCTAATGCTTTTTCAACTTTTGAATATACTCACTCCACAACATTTTTCAACACGCACAATACTTTTTTCTAGGCTTCCAAGATATTTTCCCCACTCTCCAATCACAATTTGCACACACTTCTAATATATTTTTCAACCTTTTTCTTATAGAAATTTTTCCAACTATTCACATACTTTTTCAAACACTTCCAATACATGTTTAAACCTTCAATTGGTTTTTCCCAACTCCCCATACATTTTCCCACATTCCAAATACATTTTTCCCACACTTCCAATACATTTTCCCCTCACTCCAAATACATTTTTTCCACACTTTCAATACATCTTCTTACATATTTATTCTTAATTCTCATCTCGGGGCTTAAAAAATGGTTTTAATATTACAATTGTTCATTCTATATCCGCGGAAAGCTGTTTGTAATACGATGAAAGAAATAACTATTCCCAACTCCCAATACATTTTTTCTGCACTACAAATACATTTTCTTACACTTCAGTATGTATTTTTTTCCACACATTCAAAACAAAACATTTGCCATGCTAAAGTGTATTTATTTGGAACTTCCAACTATATTTTCCCAACTCTTGAACTTCCATAGGAATTTTTTCCCTTTAAATATTTTTCCCTCACTTTTTCCCCTAGATTAAAAAAATTTTTCCCTAAACTCCCCCAAAAAAAATTGCCATGCTAAAGTGTATTTATTAAGAAGCTGGATGATAAGAAGTTGGAGTGGGTGCAGATGATGACATTGAAGAGAAAACAACAGGTACCCAAAGTTTTATTATATTAGTACCCAAAGTTTTATTATATTGGTACCCAAAGTTGGAGTGGGTGCATATGATGACATTGAAGAGAAAACAACAGGTACCCAAAGTTTTATTATATTAGTACCCAAAGTTTTATTATATTAGTACCCAAAGTTTTATTATATTAGTACTCAAAGTTTTATCATATTAGTACCCAAAGTTGGAGTGGGTACAGATGATGACATTGAAGAGAAAACAACAGGTACCCAAAGTTTTATTATATTAGTACCCAAAGTTTTATTATATTAGTACCCAAAGTTGGAGTGGGTGCATATGATGACATTGAAGAGAAAACAACAGGTACCCAAAGTTTTATTATATTAGTACCCAAAGTTTTATTATATTAGTACCCAAAGTTTTATTATATTAGTACTCAAAGTTTTATTATATTAGTACCCAAAGTTGGAGTGGGTACAGATGATGACATTGAAGAGAAAACAACAGGTACCCAAAGTTTTATTATATTAGTACCCAAAGTTGGAGTGGGTACAGATGATGACATTGAAGAGAAAACAACAGGTACCCAAAGTTTTATTATATTAGTACCCAAAGTTTTATTATATTAGTACCCAAAGTTTTATTATATTAGTACCCAAAGTTGGAGTGGGTACAGATGATGACATTGAAGAGAAAACAACAGGTACCCAAAGTTTTATTATATTAGTACTAGCTGAGAAGATTATGTTAAAAGGGAATGAGTGGAAGGCAATTCGGTAACACTATTCCTATTTGATAAACTAGCGGCTTCGCCCCTAGCCTCTAGGGGCGAAGCCCCAAGAGGTAATTTAAAAAAAAAACATTTTATTTCTGATGCTGCCATTTTATGTGAAGTAACTGCCTAAAAACAATTTCTTTTTTTGGGGGGGGGGGGTGTCTCACCCACCAAGAAAATAGCTTAAAACAACCGCAGGACCAGTAGGTATATTCCCTGAAGAGTAAAGCCCTATCGGTTCAGTGGTTACTTAGATCTTAAGTTTATGCGGACAGACATAGATTGCACATTATCCTACTTTATACAATTATAAGTTTGGGTACCATTACAATTATATAAGTTTGGGTACCATTCTAATTATATAAGTTTGGGTACCATTACAATTATATAAGTTTGGGTACCATTACAATTATATAAGTTTGGGTACCATTACAATTATATAAGTTTGGGTACCATTACAATTATATAAGTTTGGGTACCATTACAATTATATAAGTTTGGGTACCATTACAATTATATAAGTTTGGGTACCATTACAATTATATAAGTTTGGGTACCATTACAATTATATAAGTTTGGGTACCATTACAATTATATAAGTTTGGGTACCATTACAATTATATAAGTTTGGGTACCATTACAATTATATAAGTTTGGGTACCATTACAATTATACAAGTTTGGGTACCATTACAATTATATAAGTTTGGGTACTCTATTCTAGGCTGAAGAGGCGAGGGTGAAGCGCGAAGAGGAGGCGAGAAAGCGAAGAGAAGACGAAGAAGCCAAAAAGGTGAGCTCAGCTACTCAGGGATAGTAGAACCGATTAATATCCGCTGGATTAGAACCGGTTTTCAGGCATAATATCCGCATAATGTCCGCGGAAAGCTGTCTATAATACGATGCTATACATAATATATGAAACTAAGCGATCTAAAGGAATAAGACAATGGCTGGTTAACTTAAGTTCATCCCTAATGATGATACACAAAATTACCCTATCTGTAGATAATTTGGACGTTTGGACAATTCATATATTAATCAAAATTTAATAAAATTCCCCAAAGTTGTCAAGCCAAGGAATAAGAAAAAGTTATCATAAAACCTTGAGGACTAGTGCAATAAACAGCCCAATGTCCCCTCCCTCCCTTTGAGCCATATAATGACGTCATTTTATCAGGGAGGGGGGGGAGGGGGGAAACTTGAACTGTAAAGTAGCCTGGTACCCAAAGTTTTATAACCACGTTGTTTTATTTATTGGCCCAAAAATTTTGGGTACTTTTATTGGATTGTGGTGTTATCGTATTGAAAACAATTTAAACTTTAAGATATATCCGCGGAAACCTGTCTATAAATAATTAAAAATAGCTAGGTTTTATCACATAGTATTATAAACAGCTTTCCACGGATCTAAAAATGTACAGTTAAAAGATAAAAGCCAGTTTTGTTAGCCCCGAGATGCTGATGGCATGTGGTAAAGAAACTTATGTTAGAAAACTGGATATAATATGATATGATACATGATTTATCAGTATAGCTTAGAACTAGTTCTAATCCAGTGGATATTAATCGGTTTCGAAGCCATACTGGAAAATAATTTCTATGTTTATCCTTAAATGTTTAAATGAAAGGCCTGTATTCTTTTTTTGTTTCAAAAAAGCATCAGATTTCATGAAAACTTTTGTTTTTATTTTACTTTCCCTGGAGAGCTGTCTACAAATAACAAAAAATAGGTTTTTTTATCACATAGTATTATAAACAGCTTTCCACGGATATAAAAATGTACAATTAAAAGATAAAAGCCAGTTTTGTTAGCCCCGAGATGCTGATGGCATGTGCCTAAAAAAAACTTATATTAGAAAACTGGATATAATATGATATGATACATGATTAATCAGTATAGCTTAGAACTAGTTCTAATCCAGCGGATATTAATCGGTTTCGAAGCCATACTGGAAAATAATTTCTATGTTTATCCTTAAATGTTTAAATGAAAGGCCTGTATTCTTTTTTTGTTTCAAAAAAGCATCAGATTTCATGAAAACTTTTCTTTTTATTTTACTTTCCCTGGAAAGCTGTCTACAAATAACTAAAAATAGGTTTTTTTATCACATAGTATTATAAACAACTTTCCACTGATATACAAATGTACAATTATAAGATTAATATTATGATTCTACATTTTTATATTCATAGAAAACTGGATAGAGATATAATACGATACGATACATGATTTTTCAGTATGGCTTAGAAAGGGTTCTTTTTGCATCGTAGTACAGACAGTTTTCCACGAATATTAATAAATAACAATTATTTGGTAGGCGGAGCAAGCCAAGAAGAAGGAAGACGAAAAACGGCGGAGAGAGGAAATATTTGAACAATACAAGATTAAAAAGGTACCCAAAGTTCTAGTACCCAAAGTTTAATGCATTTACCTAAAGCTTCGCTCCTAGCAGACTTAAAACGTACAGGGCTACTTAAATCAGGGATCTAAAGGAATAAGACAATGACCGATAAATTGATGTACATCCCAAATGATGATATACAAAATTACTCAGATTAAAATAAAAATTATAAAATTAATACCAGTTTTGTTAGCCTGGTCGTTAGGCTAACAAAACTGGTTTAAACTTGTGATTTTTCATGTGTCTATAATACGATGTGGTAAATCCTTATACTAAAGTAACATGATGTCTGTGTGTTTGTCTTTACAAGGTAGCTTTAGGGAAGAACTATTTCAGTTCAGTGGTTAGCAAGATCCTTCGGTACAAACAGACAGACAAAAAGACAGATACTGAGTATCTCCCTCTTCTTTCTTTCTTTCTCTCTGCTTCTCTAACTAATTCTCTCTTTCTCTTCCTCCCCTTTCTCTTTTTCTCTATCTTAATAATCCTTTTTCTTAGGTTATGTTATTAACCAGTATGGTGGGGGAGGCCCCTCAGATCCTGAACCTTATGGGTCAACTTTTACTCTTTGTCTTTCCTCTTTCTTTCTCTCTCTCTCAATATCTTCCCCCTTTCTCTCTTTTTCACAATAATCCTTTTTCTCAGGTTATGGTAGTAATCATTATGGTGGTGGAGGCCACTCCTATCCTAAACCTTATGGGTCAACTTTTACCCTCTGTCTTTCCTCTTTTCTTTTTTCTTTCTCTTCCCCCTTTCTCTCTCTTAATAATACTTTTTCTTAGGTTATGTTGTTAACCAGTATTGGGGTGGAGGCCGCTCATATCCTGAACCTTATGGGTCAACCTTTACTCTCTTTCTCTCTCTCCTTCCTCTTTCTTTCTCTCTCTCTCTCACTAACTTCTCCCTTTCTCTCTCTTTTTCAACAATCATTATTTTTTCTCAGGTTATGGTAGTAATCAGTATGGTGGTGGTAGTGGCCCCTCCTATCCTGAACCTTATGGGTCAACCTTTACTCACATTCAGCCCAACAACTCAGATGTACAACAACACCAACACCACCACCACCAACCTCAACTTCATCAACAACAAATGCAACATCAAACTTATGAAGGTCCGGGCACTGTGCGAATCAACTTGTCTCGCAACAATAGTTTCAACAGCCAACAACAGCAGAGACATCTACACATGCAACAACAAACAAATATTTACACCTCCCCGGCAAACACCAACTATTCGGAACCAATTTACTCAGAACCACCAGCAGCGGCATCTGTCTATGGTGGCGGCAATTCACTGGCAGTGACAGCCTCGCCCAATCCTGGCAGACCGAGAAGCACACCTGCCTTTACCCAGGTCGAGGAGAGAAGCTTGGTGCCGCCCGCCATTGCCGAGAAACCCGCCAACCTGTCCGCACTTGCACATTTCCAGCAGAGGCGCAATGCCGCCGCGGCGGCCAACCGAAGCTCAGGATCAGGATCTCCAATGTCAGAGACTCCTCCCCACCATCATCCCGTGGAGAATCTGTACGAGTCTGTTGATCATGGCTACACAAAATCCAGGTAAGTTTTTTTTAAATCCAAAGCTCCTATTGGTTGAAATACAATCAAGTGATTAAATCCAAAGCTCCTATTGGTTGAATAAAAATCGAATGATAAAATGCAAAGCTCCTATTGGTTGAATCTATTTCAGGTCTCCTTCGCCAGCTCCTCCTGTTCTCCACGCCCAACCATCCCCAGCTGTGGCGGAACATTATTATGAAACTCTGGAACCGCATGCCACCCCTCCCAGAAGTTTCAGCTCCCCAAGAACATCTCTAACCATGAACAGGTCCGGACGGCCATCTCTAGAGACATGTGAGACTCGACAACTAGATTTCAATACACCATCTAGGCTCAGGTAAACTTTTTAAGCAGGGTTGGAAAAAAACCGTTTTTTTTAAATAACCCAACCCTGTAGGTTTTATTAATAAAATCAGGGGTTTTGTGGTTTTTTTTTCAGGGTTTTATTATTTCTAAAAAAATTTTTTTTAGATATTGATAAATCGTTTTGATATAGTAACATGATTTTGTCTGTCTGTACCAAAGGATCTCGCTAACCGCTGAATCGGTATGGTTCTCCTTTAGAGGGTAGCTTTTTATAACCTTCAAAACCTTTGAAACACCATTGTTCAATGTTCAAAGTCTAACAAATTGTAGGGGGTTGATTACACCTCCCTTTACACATATAAAAAATGAGATTGTGGGGTAAAAAAGTGTAACGAAACTATTTTTTAGGGACAGCAGTAGCCTTGGTTCCCCCTCCTCAAATCTTCCACCAAGCGGGGTCATGGGTAAACCTTCGCTGCCCCCCACAGGAGCTGCAGGACAGCTGGAGGAGCAGGAAATGACCTCCTCAACTATTGAGACACTCAACACCATGAAAACTGAAACTATAGGTAATTTTATTAGATAGGTATAGACAGTCTAGATAATCCAGGGGATGCTATTAAGCCAATTAATTCCAATTGAAAATGTCACAAAATTTAATATTTGTTGGAGTAAGGTTGGAGTAAAACTTGGTCTTTCCCGTAACAGAAGGGGAGTGGGTAAGAAGGGGGAGAAAAAAAAGAAGGGGGTTGTGGGGAAATTTTCCTTTAGAATTGCTGTCAGGATCACATTCTCTTTTCCCTTGAGATAATCATAAAAACATAGAGTTGTAATAATCCAACCAGTGCAGTTATTTTTTTTATTTCATCCATACAATAGGTCCACTTTAATGGGGACTATGAACGAACAAGAGCAAGTAATTTTAAGCACCTTACAATAGGGATTCTTTTTTGGTGAATATATTAGGGTTATGTTTAATATTGTTATATTCATTTAAAAAATAATAATGGAAAAAAAAACTCTGAAATGTTAGGTAATTTTTTATTTAATATCACCAAATGTTCTGTTGAGTTCAGGGTTGTCATTTTGGGCGGGCGGTTTTGGGCGGGCAGTTTTGGGCGGGCGGTTTTGGGCCGCCCAATATAAGGTCCTTTTGGGCAGTTTTGGGCACCCCCCTTTTAGGGGGAGATAAAAAGGGGAGGGGGTTAAAAAAAGAGGGGGGCGGGCCTATTTTTTGGGTGATATCCTTATACTAAAGTAATAGAATGTGTGTCTGTGTGTTTGTACCGAAGGATCTCGCTAACCGATGAACCGATCGGGTTCTTCTTAACAGGGTAGCTTCTCATAGGTTCTGGGAAGGTTTAGAACTATTTTGGGGAGGGTAACCCCAAACCTCCTAAGAGAAATCGCCCCTAGAAAAAAATTACACTCCCCCAAAAACTTTTTAAAATTTTTTTTACTAAAAATAAAAATGGGGGGAGGAAACCCACCCCCCCCCCCAAAAAAAAAAAAATTATTCCTCCCCCAAATTTTTTTTACTTTTTCGGCGTTTTCCTCTTAAGAAAATTTGAGTATCCCCCCACCCCCCCGACAACGGACAACTATTTTAGTTTAGGTTAGGTTATAGGGTAGGGAGCCGAGCGCTGCGGCTAGGCAGGCAAGGAGGCCGAGCGCTGCGGCTAGGCAGGCAAGGGGACAGAGCGCTGCGGCTAGGCAGGCTAGGGGGCCGAGCGCTGCGGCTAGGCAGGCTAGGGAGCCGAGCGCTGCGGCCAGAGTTGTTCGTTGTCGGCAAAATTGAAAAATGATTTCTAAGAGGATAATACCACTTATTCTTTTCAAATCTAATATAATAATTGGATTATCAAATTTGACTCTCCCCTCCTCAAGTGTCCATAGAGGCCTCTAGGGCCGTAGCTGCTAGTTAACTATGTAAATTAGCTTTTTTGTATCTAGAGAAGGATTTCGCTAACTGCTGAACCGATATGGTTCTCCTTTCCAGTGGAGCTTTTATAGGTCCTGAGATGATTTTAGGCTATTTTATTTCTAATAATAAGTCTAGGTATGGTTTTAGGCTATTTCATATCCTTTTTATATGCTTTTTACGACATTTGCCCAAAAAGGGTGCCCAAAACCACTTTTGGGCGCCCAAAACCCGCCCAAAACCCTTTTGGGCAATTGGGCCGCCCAATATCAAAAAAAGTGCCCAATTCGACAACCCTGGTTGAGTTCAAACTTCTGTGACACAAAAGTAGTCTTTTTCGATGATAAATGTTAATTCAAAAAAAGAAAAATATTTTAAACAGTTTTATGTGTACTTTCATAATTTAGAGCACTTGATTAATATTATGTTTTGGTTTGTTATTTTATCTGAACTGAACTTTTGAACTCAACAAAACATTTGAAGATATTTCATCAAAAAATGCTTAATATTTCAAAGTTTTACCTATACATTAAAAACCATGGAGAATCTTAATTTTTAGTGTACTTTCATAATTTATAATATTTGATTAAAATTATATTTTGGTTTTTGAATTTATTTGAACTTTGAACTCAACAAAACATTTAATGATATTTCATCAAAAAATGCTTAATATTTCCAAAGTTTTATACATAAAAAACCCATGGACAATCGTAAATTTTATAAAGATATAATGATATTAAACATTAACAAGCCCCAATATTTACTAGAATCACTGCTGGAAGGTGCTCAAAACCATTTGCTCTTGTTCGTACATAGTCCCCTTTATAAAAATTTCTTATTGGTTGAATAAAGATCACATGACTTTAATATAATGCTCTCATTGGTTACAGGTGATACCAGCGACGCTAAGGGATTTGTAATATCATTTGATAATGACTCACCAGTGAAACCAAAACCAGTTCTAAGACCCAAACGGACGAGCAGGTGAGATTTGTAAATTTTCTCGTACTAAAATATAGATGTGTCATAACTAAAGATGTTAAAAATGGTTCCTACTGCTACTCAGTCTTCAATATAAAGGTTGTGCACAATGAAAGGGTTGGTTGTCTGTAAGATGTTTGATCAAGTAAGACTGATCTCCAAAATCTTGACATGCATCACCTAAAGTATTTTCTTGTCCATCCAGCGACGTTCACAGGGTTTTATCAGGGGGAAGGGGGGGTGTGTCAACCCTCTCCCTCTTAATTAAAATCATGGGATGTGCAGTACGTTATCTCAAAAACTTTGAATGCCTTTATTGAATTTTGATTGATTCGTTTTAAACTTAAAATTAAATATTCGAACCCATAGTCATAATCTACTAAAGCTAATTGTCCATTGACTGAATCTAAAGCTTTTATTGGTTCGAAAAAAATCACATAACGTGATATTATCCTCCTATTGGTTGAATTAGAAAAACCTGTCTAAATCTAAAGCTTTTATTGGTTGAATCATTTTTTTTGTAATTTCTAGACGCGAGTCTCTGACAAGCGGAATCTCAAATGACTCAGTCAGCAGGTAAAAAAACCTATTAAAAGCTACTGGGTGAAAATACGATGAAACGCGCTACTTCGTTTTCTTGACTTTCCTAACTTTCTAGTCTTAAATTAGGCAATTGGAGTGCCCCAAGGTTGTGTTCTGCAACCAATAAAAACTTTCCTCCTCTTGCTTTGGAACCGATTAATATTCTGTGGATTAGCCCCGAGATGCCGAAGGATAAAAAATGGTTTTAATCTTATGATTGTTTACTTTCATATTCGTAGAAAACTGGATATAATACAATGCTAGACATGATTTTTCGTATGAGAACCGGTTCTAATCCACCGGATATTAATCGGTTTTGAATGAATATGAGAAAAAAAATTCTTTTGGGTCAGCTGAATTTGAGTGGCCATTGAGTACACAGTTTCCTCGGTCTTTCCTCTTCCTATCTCAATATTTACTACTAGCTAGAAAAGCTTCAAACTTTCAACAACAAAAAATCAAAATTAAAAAAATTAAAATTTTGAATGTATAATGTACCTATAAATCTTAGCTCTCGTATTTTTTAGCTACTAGTAAATATTGAGATAGGATGAGGAAACACCGAGAAAACTGTGTACACATTCGGAAACTCCAATTCAACTGACCTTCTTTTGTTTAGTGACCGACGTGATAGTACTACAACGAATATTAGTGGCCCAGCCAAAACTCCGGATGACAGCCTTCAAATCTCACAAGACTCTAAACAGGCACTTTACTTACATTTAATGGTTGAAACGTTTGGACACTCAACTAAATTTACATCCTTTAACTTGAAGATACTGGCAGCCAGTTATATAAAGACATAAGACAATGGCAGTTGAGTTTATGTACATTCCCAATGATGATACACAAAATTACTACCTTTGTATATTACAAATAAGTGGTTGAAACATTTGGACCCTCAACTAAATTAACCAGCTAAACAAAATTCAATAAAAGTCCCCAAGGTTGTTAAGCCAACGATGAAGGAACAAACATGGTTTAATCTTTTCATAATTTTAAACTTAATACCCGCGGAAAGCTGTCTATAATACGATGCTATAAATAACTATACATTCATTTTGATGAGTATGTATTAATGTAAGTAAGTGTATAATATCTGGTCGTTATATGGCTTTTAAACCGATTAATATCCGCTGGATTAGAACCGGTTCTCCTCCATATTGAAAAATTATGTATAGCATCGTAATATATTCTGTTATCCACGAATATTAGAATAAAAATTATAAAATTAAAACAATTTTTGTTAGCCCGGGCCTTCGACTATCGTGGTTAACAAAACTGGTTTTAATCTTATAATTTTTTATTTTAATATCCGCGGAAAGCTACTTATAATAATTTGCGATAAATAACTTTACCTTCATTTTTGTATTTACCTCCCATTCTTTTCAATGACCTTTTTCGTCTGCTTCTAAATTATTTTCCGCTACTTGGCTGTGTTAATATAAGGTACATTATTGGTTGATTTTCAATGACCCAATAGAAAGGTTGCACAAAGTTGATGCGATGGGGAGATACAGTTATTTAACCCTTTCTCCCTCTAATGTTTTACTCTAATATGTAAGTAAGTGTAAAATATCTCAGAATTCTGCTTTATCCTATGGTAGTATAGCTTCTACCAACCAATCAATAAGAAATAATCTTCAACAAGAACGAGATATTTCCACCACTACCAGCAATCCACTTTCCAGCTCAAATAATTTAGAAGGTATTTATTCTCAGGGATCTTAAGGGATAAGACAATGAATGATAAACTGATGTACATCCATTAAACTATATGAACAAACCAATTAATATTCAATTAAAGTCCCCAAAGTTGTTAAGCCAACGAATAATAAAACGTAATTATAAAACTTTGGGTACTAGTGTAATAAACAGACCGATGTCCCCTCCCTAATACTAGCTTCTACGCGCCCCTAGAGGCATCAAGGAGCGATTTATATGTAGGGAGGTTAAATAGTTGATTTAGTTTTTTGAAAATAAGTACGTAATAAAAACATTTTGGGAGGGTAATTTTTACAAACCCTTTTTTAAATTTTTGTTCTAAAAAGAAACTTTTGACCAAAGGTTGGTGGCATCTTCCCCAAAAATAGTTATGAACATTCTCAGGTCATATGAGAAGCTCCGCTGTAAAGGAGAACCATATCGGTTCAGCGGATAAAGACAGATATACACAGACAGATTCTGTTACTTTTATATAAGGATAAGGAAAATTCTAGACAGATGAATAAGAGGGTTATTTTTTTCGCATAATTCTGTTGGGTTGTAGTCAAATGCTTTTATTAAGTCAAACTGTTATTAATTATTTTATATATATATACATTTGGTTATAACTAAAAACACTTTGACTTAATAAGAACATTTGACTACAACCCAAAACCTAATTTTACAGAATTACGCGATAAAATGATTCTCTTTCTGAAGAAAAAAGACATTTTATATATGAATTATCTTTTACACTTAGGAAACAATCTTTCTAGCTATCTATCTATCTACCTTTCTAACTATCCTATTATATAAAGTAGTAAGGTGTTTTTGTCTGTAGCGAAATATCTCGCTAACAACTGAACTGATACGGTTCCCATTTACAGTGTAGCATCATGGGAAGGTTTATAGCTATTTTTAGGGATGGTACCACCACCCCAAACCCCCCCTCTACTTTTTTTTTAAACGAAAAAAAGTTAAGCCATCATAAGTACCCCTAGGGCCTAGGGCCTATAGAGGCCTTTAGGGGCGTAGCCGAAAGTATATTTAATATAATATTTAGCTTCTTCGAGGAGAGAATATTTAGCTAGACTACTATGATTTTTTTTCTATCTATCTTGCTATGTCTCCTTCTGTATATCTTTCTATCTATATTTTTATCTATCTATATTTCTTTCTATATATTTCTATCTATTTATTAGTAGCGAAGCTACTCTATAATTCACTTTGTCCGTCCGTCAGTCAGTCCGTAACGCTATGGGGGAAATGGGATTTACTCAGCTCCTATAAAAGATAGAATGCTGAAATTTTTTGACAACATTCCCATTATTAAGGAGCACAATTGACTATAAAACATCATTCGCGGTCGGACCGATTTTTAGCAGGTTTTAGGCTATTTTTATATTTTTCACATTTTTCTCCATATCTTCAGTGTTTATGGTCCGATTTTCAAAATTTTTTCAGTTACAGATATCAAAATTAAATTTCCTGTCGTTTGAAGAAACAATCATGAAGGCCAAACTGCCTTTTTAGCAGGTTTTAGGCTATTTTTATATTTTTCACATTTTTCTCCATATCTTCAAAATTTTTTCAGTTAGGTATAGATATTAAAATTAAATTTCCCGTCTTTTAAAGATGACAACCATGACGGCCAGACTGCCTTTTCAGCAGGTTTTAGGCTGTTTTTTTATATTTTTAATATTTTTCTCCATATCTTCAGTGTTTATAGTCCGATTTACAAAATTTTTTCAGTTGTAGATATCAAAATTAAATTTCCCGTCTTTAAAGGAAATAACCATGACGGCCAGACTGCCTTTTTGGCAGGTTTTAGGCTATTTATAAATATATTTAACACTTTTTTCCATATCTTCAGTGTATATGGTCCGATTTCCAAAATTTTTAAAGTTTTTAAGGATTTAAAAATTAAATTTTTTGTCGTTTTAAGAAAACAACCATGGCGGCCAGACTGCCTTTTATCAGGTTTTTGGCTATTTTTATATGTTTTACATATTTCCCAATATCTTTGTTTATTTTGATCCAATTTTCAAACTTTTATGGGATATCAGTATCAAAATAATTTTTCCCATTGTTATGAGCATCTTTAATATAATTTACTTTGACCATCGTCATCATACAAAAAAAACAAGGTTTCATATTTATTTTATCCAATAAATCTATTCTTGATTTTAGTAAAAACCTTTTAAATCTACCTGTACGTATTCCCATCTACGATTTTTTGTGCTTCGCTACTTATGGATGTTGTCATCCTTGTTTCTATCTATTTAACTATGAAATTATTTCAGGAAAACTAGAAGTTAGAGATCAATATTCCAACATCCAAAATGAAAATTCATCTTCACAAAGGAAATTAAGCTTTTTAACACAAAATTTATAGAAATATGGTTGTTACAGCAAATCATTTGGAATATAGGCTACATTTATTTATCCTATTATATAAAACTAGCGGCTACGCCCCTAGAAGCCTTTAGGGGCACTAAGGTAGGATTGGGAAAAGTCATCCTCATCCCATTTTAAATTTGAGTTTCAAAAGAGTAAAAAAAAAAAATATGTATTTCTTTTTTTGGAGGGAGGGGTGAAGGCACCCTCCCCAAAAATAGTTTAAAACCTTTCCAGGACCCATAAGAAGCTTCACTGTAATTGAGAACAATATCGGTTCAGTGTTTAGTGAGATCCTTCGGGACAGACAAAAAACTACTTTATATAATAGGATAAGAATTTTTTGTCTGAAGCCATGGATCCCGCTAACCGCTGAACCAATAAGGTTCTACTTTACAGTAATGTTCCAGGATGCTTTTATTCTATTTTGACTTAAAAAAAAGTCTGGGTATGGTTTTAGGCTATTTCGCCCTTCCATATTCCTTCTAATATAGAGCCCCTAAATACTAGGGGCATAGCCGCTAGTATTAAATAAAGTAGTAGGTTTTTGTCTGAAGCTCAAGATTATTAAGTTGATTTCTCTATTTTGGGGAAGCTTCACATAGGTCCTGGAATGGTTTTATGCTATTTTTCTGCTTTCTTCTGTAGGTTCCCTATGTTCTTATTTTTTTTTTTACATATTTTGGCATGGTAGAATTTCTTCAGGGTCTTAGAGAACACCCCTTTTTTGCAATCGTACCTAAATGTTACAAGAATCTTCATCAAAGTTTAAATTCGATAGGATAATTCTAACATGCAAAATGAATAGAGCATACTTTGTCTGTCTGTCTGAAGCTTAAGATCTTGGTAACCGCTGAACCAATTAGGGTCTACTCTTCAGGGAGTATACCTACTGGTCCTGTGGTGGTTTAGGCTTTCCTTAAGGGGTGGGACACCCACAACCCCACAATAAGAAACCCACCCCTTAAATAACAAAAAAAATCGTACCTAAATGTTACAGGAATCCTTAAGCAAATTTAAAAATTAGGATAATTCTAACATGCAAAAATTAACTGGAAGAGCATACAGACCGACTGACGCAAAGACTCAATTTTAGAAAAGCTTCCCCCCAAAATATACAGTCTTATGTCCCCTACCATGGTATAAAACTTTGGTTACCAGAATAATATACAGTCTAATGAACCTACCCCCCCCCCCCCCCCCAAAAAAAAAGCTTTATTTCCTCCAATGAATAATGTGACTTGTGTGAGATTTCTGATATTTGAAATTTTTTTTATGTTCCATTTTTGAGGGCAAAAAAAATCATAGAAGGGGTGATCTGACAAAAATTTGCCGAAGTAACAAATGAAAGTATAATCAATAAACTACAACTTTGCTTTTCAGAAGATTTCTGGCAAACGTTTAGAAAAATGTTTAAAAAAGCTTTTTTTCCCGCCAGTGAATTGTGTGTCCTGTGTGAGATATCCGAGATTCAGCAGCCCATACTCAAACTCTGCTCCAAATGCTCCAATGTCCTCAAGGAATTTCAACCATCTAAATTTCTTTTTAAATTGCATATTTCACAAAAAGACGATTTTCAAGTCTTGATATTTTCAAAACTACGTGGTAGAAAATTTAAAATCTTTCAAATATTATTATATGCCATATAAATATAGTTAAACCCATTAACTAGCAAAAAATATGCGGTTCACTAAATTAAGTTCGATTGCATTTCGTGAAACTACCCCTTTACAACTTTGTTAGATTTGAAGAAGAATTCGTTAAAATTAAATACAACTTTGTTGAAATTAAAGATGACTTTGTTAAAATTAAAGACGACTTTTTTTAAAATTAAGGACATCTTTAATAGATTTTAAAAACTTTGCTCCAAATGCTTTAATGTTCTTAAGGAATTTCAACCATCTTAAAATTAAATAGATTTATGTTTTGTCTGCAATGACTTTGGTACATAAAAAGATGGTTTTGGTAAAATTAAAGACACCTTAAAATTAATTTTTAACTTTTTATTAAAATTACAGATGACTTGGTTGAAAATAAAGATAACTTTGTTGAACCATAAGATGACATTGATAAAATTAAAGAAGTCATTATTTCTAAACCATTATGGATTATTAATCAGGGATCCAAAGGGATAAGACAATGGCCAATAAGTTGTTGTACACCCCAAATGATGATGCACAAAATGACTCTTTTATCTATATTACAATGAGTGGTTAAAATGTTAGGACACCCAACTAAATGAACAAACTTAAAACACAATAAAAGTCTCTCCAAGGTTGTTAGGCCAACGTTATTATAAGACTTTGGGGACTAGTGTATTAAACAGTCCAATGTTCCCTCCCTCCCTTAGTATGTGATTATTAATGGTTGAAATTGAATCTAGGCAAATATAAACTCTCCAGAGGCTTTGTTGAGGTGTACCAAAGTTGGCGCTTGTGATCCAGGAATGATATTTGATTCATTTATAATAAACTAGCAATGACGCCCCTAGAGGCCTCTAGGGGCACTTTAAATGTTTTTTAAAAATAATACAATACCTATCCAAATGGGGTTCAAGTCTCTACGAATCACAAAAAAAACAAGGATGACAACATCTATAAAAGCGAAGCACTGAAACGGTAGGGTAAACGGACATTGACACTTGTATAGTGTCTGAACTGAATAATCAGAATATGAAAGTATCGAAAGAGTCGAAGCAAAATTGTAAGTAAATTTGTTGAAAAACTGCTTGATACAGGATGGACATACTTATATTTTTCGGACTTGATTTTAGAGTTGCTTCGCTTATACTATTGTTCTTTGTTATCCCAGGAATCAATAGACCAAAAATCAGATCAAACGGATAATTAGATCACATAAAAAAGTGTTGTTAAAAAAGTAGAAAATCAACATGTTTAAAATGGACGTACGGACATTCTGGTAATGATTATAGAGTTGCTATGCTTTCTAAATCGTACCTAACTACTAGAGGAATCATCCAAAGTTTGAAATCGATAGGACAATTCTAACATGCCTAAATTAACGAATAAAAGCTATCTCGGACGGACCGACCCTAATTATAGAAAAGCTTTGCTTTTAAAAATTATGTTTAAAGACTCCTACGCAACATTGCTAGGTATCGTAGAAACTTGAGAGTAGGGTTGGGCCGGATACTTTTTAAGCCGGATATCCGGCTGATATATAATGCCAGATATCCAGTTCCGGCCGGATATCTGGCAAACGTTCGATATCCGGCAAATTACCGGATATCCGGCCGGATAATCGGATATCCGGCGTCAAAAATCAGCCAGATATCATGTAACAGGATAGTTTTAATTCCGGTATCCGGCCGGATATTGATAATGACCGGATACCCGGCCCAACCCTACTTGAGAGCAGCATAAATAGGTATCCTAGAGACTTAAACAAACAAACAAAAAAAAACATTTAAAGTTCCACTGGAGGCCTCTAGGGGCGTAGCCGCTAATATTATTATAAATTAATCAATAATTGTTTTGAACAGAAGATTATTGTCCCAAGTGTATGATAGAGAAGTCAAAATGTATGGATTTATTTGATAAAATTAGGGATAATTTCCAGGAGGCAAATCCTTCCCTAAATTCAGCGGTAAGACATTTTTATTTCAATAGTGGCACTAATACTGTAACTTAGTACTAGGGTTGGGCCGGATATCCGGCCATTTTCAATATTCTGCCGGATATACGGCTGATTTCTAATGCTTTTTCAACTTTTGAATATAGTCACTCCACAACATTTTTCAACACGCACAATACTTTTTTCCAGGCTTTCAAGATATTTTCCCCACTCCTTTTATCCTTTTTCAAAGCGCAGCTTTTCTATAATTAGGGTCGATCCGTACGTCCTTCCTTCCGACCGTCCATCCGTCCGTATTAATAGAGTGGATAGCTTTTTACGTCAATTTAGGCATGTTAAAATTATCCTATCAATTTAAAACTTTGCATAGTGATTCTTAGTATATATTATATTATGCTTTTTATGTGTTTTTTCCACACTTTCAATACATTTTCTTATATATTTATTCTTAATTCTCATCTTGGGGCCAAAAAAAACTGGTTTTAATCTTATAATTGTACATTCTATATCCGCAGAAAGCTGTTTGTAATACAATAAAAGAAATAACTATTCCCAACTCCAAATACATTTTCTTACACTTCAGTATGTATTTTTTCCACACATTCGAAACAAAACATTTGCCATGCTAAAGTGTATTTATTTGGAACTTCCAAATACATTTTCCCAACTCTTGAACTTCCATAGAAATTTTTTCCCTTCAAATATTTTCCCCACACTTTTTCCCCTAGATTTAACAAATTTTTCCCTAAACTCCCCAAAAAAAATTGCCATGCTAAAGTGTATTTATTAAGAAGCTGGATGATAAGAAGTTGGAGTGGGTGCAGATGATGACATTGAAGAGAAAACAACAGGTACTCAAAGTTTTATTATATAAGTACCCAAAGTTTTATTATATTAGTACCCAAAGTTTTATTATATTAGTACTGGCTGAGGATACTATGTTAAAGGGGAAGGAGTGGAAGGCAATTCCATAACATTATTTCTATTTGATAAACTAGCGGCTTCGCCCCTAGCCTCTAGAGGCGAAGCCCCAAGAGGTAATTTAAAAAAAATTATTTATTTCTGATGCTGCCATTTTATGTGAAGTAACTGCCTAAAAACAATTTATTTTTTGGGGGGTTGGGGATGTCCCACCCACCAAGAAAATAGCTTAAAACCACCGCAGGACCAGTAGGTATATTCCCTGAAGAGTAGAGCCCTATCGGTTCAGTGGTTACTTAGATCTTAAGCTTCAGGCGGACAGACATAGATTGCACATTATCCTGTTTCATACAATTAAAAGTTTGGGTACCATTACAATTTTATAAGTTTGGGTACCATTATAATTATATAAGTTTGGGTACCATTATAATTATATAAGTTTGGGTACCATTACAATTATATAAGTTTGGGTACTATTCCAATTATATAAGTTTGGGTACCATTACAATTATATAAGTTTGGGTACCATTAAAATTATATAAGTTTGGGTACCATTACAATTATATAAGTTTGGGTACCATTACAATTATATAAGTTTGGGTACCATTACAATTATATAAGTTTGGGTACCATTACAATAATATAAGTTTGGGTACCATTACAATTATATAAGTTTGGATACCATTATAATTATATAAGTTTGGGTACCATTAAAATTATATAAGTTTGGGTACTCTATTCTAGGCTGAAGAGGCGAGGGTGAAGCGAGAAGAGGAGGCGAGAAAGCGAAGAGAAGACGAAGAAGCCAAAAAGGTGAGCTCAGCTACTCAGTAGGGTTGCGCCGGATATCCGGTCTGGTCGGTTATCCGGCCGGATACCAGATATTAAAACTATCGGGTTACATGATATCCGGCTGATTTTTGACGCCGGATATCCGGCTGGATATCTGGTAATTTGCCGGATATCTAACGTTGGCCAGATATCCGGCCGGAACCGGTTATCCAGCATTAGAAATCAATCAATCAAAATTTAATAAAATTCCCCAAAGTTGTTAAGCCAAGAAATAAGAAAAAGTTATCATAAAACCTTGAGGACTAGTGCAATAAACAGCCCAATGTCCCCTCCCTCCCTTTGAGCCATATAATGACGTGATGACGGGTAAGAAAATTCCGAAAATAGAAATGACGCAAATGAGTGCAAAAGATACGCAAATTCTGATCACAATTTTCACGTTTTTTTTAAAATGCAATATATAATGATAGCTATTATAACAATTTTCAAGCATAACTTTTATCTTATTAGGATAACAATTAAATAAGAAAATTATGTTTAACATATGTAATTCGTGATCAAACACCTAATTGAAAAAAATGCAAGACATAGCTTTTATTTTAAGAAAGACTGTGGGCAACGCCCACTAAAAGCCTCTAGTTGTTCTTAAAGTGGGAGGGGGATATATCAACCACCCTTCTACTTTTTAATTTGAGTTTTAACAAAGAATATTTAAAAAAAATTGCGGGGGGGATTTTAAATAGGGAAGGTGAATGAAAAATTGGCGCATTTGTATAAACACCAATAGACTATCAATATTACGCAAATAAAGGGGGATGGAAAAAGAGAGGGGGGAGAAAAAGTTTTAAGAATTCCTAAATATATAATAACCCAAACTTCTGTCATCAATGACGTCATTTTATTAGGGAGGGAGGGGGGAACTTAAAGTAGTCTGGTACCCAAAGTTTTTATAACCACGTTGTTTTATTTATTGGCTCAAAAATTTTGGGTACTTTTATTGGATTGTGGTGTTATCGTATTAAAAACAATTTAAACTTTAAGATATATCCCTGGAAAGCTGTCTATAGATAATTAAAAATAGGTTTTATCACATAGTATTATAAACAGCTTTCCACGGATTTAAAAATGTACAATTAAAAGATAAAAGCCAGTTTTGTTAGCCCCGAGATGCTGATGGCATGTGCTAAAATAACTTATATTAGAAAACTGGATATAATATGATATGATACATGATTTATCAGTATAGCTTAGAACTAGTTCTAATCCAGTGGATATTAATCAGTTTCAAAGCCATACTGGAAAATAATTTCTATGTTTATCTTTAAATGTTTAAATAAAAGGCCTGTTACATGATTTTTCAGTATGGCTTAGAGGGGGTTCTTTTTGCATCGTAATACAGACACAACACAACAAGCTCTTTCCACTCCACAGGGGGAGCATAGGCCGCTGACAATTTGTCAGTGTTTCTGTAACAATGTGGCTTTTTTATGGATATGGGATAGGGTTGTCAGCCCTAAGCCCTATGATTGCGGTGTAATGCATCCATTTGCCCATCAGACAACCAACCATTTGATTGCACGTCCTTTGTCTGAGAAATCCTAACTGTGCATGGTAGTGAGTTGCGCCTGTTTTGGGCCAGGGCATTCCCCCTACTCTTTCTATTTATGTCGCGCACCTGACATAGCAGCAGTAGGAACCATTTTTAACGTCTTTAGTTATGACGCGGTGTCGGACCCAGATTCGAACCTATCACCTTCCCGACGACGAGCGGATGCGCTACGTGTTGAGCTACGGTCGCGTATTACAGACAGTTTTCCACAAATATTAAAATAACAATTATTTGGTAGGCGGAGCAAGCCAAGAAGAAGGAAGATGAGAAACGGCGGAGAGAGGAAATATTTGAACAATACAAGATTAAAAAGGTACCCAAAGTTTTATACATTTACCTAAAGCTTTGCTCCTAGCAGACTTAACCCTTACAGATCGGGGGGGGGGGGGGTCATATTGACCCCCCTCCCTCTAGTTTTTTCAATGTCATTTTTTTTTGTAGGTAAGATAGAGAGTTGTGACTTTATGACTTTTTAAGTTTAGTAATTATACGTCAGCAAGAGTTGATTTTATTAGGATATCTGGTCCTTGTCGGTCGTGGCGTCCGGTCAAAGTCGGTTAGGTGGCACCAAATTTAGAAAAAATTCTAAATAAATCTTAATTTCTACATTATGACTTTTGTGTATAAGGTAGAAACCTAAAAATTTTTTTGGTGAATACTTAGATATCAATGACCTTCTGAGAAAAGTGGTGTTATGACCGTTTGACCGCTCCCTGACCGACTTTATGACCGATTTTTTTCCGGCTTTTACTACAGACATATATCATGAATATTGTGGCTTCTATTACAGCTAAAGACCTATAATTTTTTTTGGTAAATTCTTGAGCAACAATAAATAGATAAAATTATTAATTGGCGCCGCCAACCGCCGTTTTACCGCCGAAAATGGCGGTTTCCGTTATTTGCCGTAAAAATACACATGAACCACCAGAAAAAAATTTTATGTCTCTAACTGTAACAGGAGCCGAGATAGAGGTGGGGGTGTCAATATCACCCCCCCCCCCCCCGATCTATTAAGGTGGGAATTGGGGCCAGTTTTGTTAGCCTGGTCGTTAGGCTAACAAAACTGGTTTAAACTTGTGATTTTTCATGTGTCTATAATACGATGCGGTAAATCCTTATACTAAAGTAACATGATGTCTGTGTGTTTGTCTTTACAGGGTAGCTTTAAGGAAGAACCATTTTATTTCAGTTCAGTGGTTAGCAAGATCCTTCGGTACAAACAGACAGACAAAAAGACAGATACTGTTAGTTTATTATAAGGATTAAAACACCATATTCCTATTTTATTCAGGTTTTTTTCTCTTTTTTGGCGGGAGTGTCTCTCACCCCTCAATAAAATAGCTTAAAACCACCACAGGACCAATATTTACATATTCCTATTCTATTCAGGAGCTGGAGAAGGAAGACAAAGCCCCCAGCCACTAGATATATACTCTTTGTAACATTTATATACTCTTTGTAATGTTTATTATTATATTCAAGAGCTAGAGAATGAAGACAAAGCGCCCAGCCTCTAGATATATACTCTTTGTAATGTTTATTATTATATTTAGGAGCTGGAGAAGGAGGACAAAGCCCCCAGCCACTAGTTATATACTCTTTGTAATGTTTATTATTATATTCAGGAGCTGGAGAAGGAAGACAAAGCCCCCAGCCACTAGTTATATACTCTTTGTAATGTTTATTATTATATTCAGGAGCTGGAGAAGGAAGACAAAGCCCCCAGCCACCCTCCCCCAACTAGATCTAACAAAACTGGACCAAGAATGCGACCTAGGAATTTATTTTTACATGAGTTTTGGATACCTTTCTAGTGTTTGTATACAAGGGGGGGGGGGGGAAGTTTTGACACATTTGCGTAAACCTGGCAACTAGGCTTCATCTTTGGACTGAGAGGATAGGTTATTAATGATTCTTATATGATGAATTTCACGAAGTTTTAAGATTTTTTGGATCCATAACCCCCTTCTCTCCTCTCGCAATTACCCAGGGATCTAAAGAAATAAGACAATGGCCGATAAAAAATTATGATACACATATAATGAATGTTCAAACGTTTCATCAACTAAGTTTAATGGGCAATGTTTTAAATCATCATTGGGGATGTACATCAATTTATCGGCCATTGTCCTGTCCCTTTAGATTCCTGAGTCAATGCACTGTAAATTATTAACCCCCCCCCCCCCCCCCTATATTGATACTTTAAAGGTTTTAAAAAAACTTTGGGGACTTTTATAAAAACTTAGGGATGTTAGAAAAATTTTAGCAACTTTTAAAAAACCTTTGGGACTTAAAAACTTTTATAAAAAATGTGTAAAATGAACTTGTGGCTGGCTAGATCTGCTGGAGCTGGGGGTATGAAACCACGGCCGCGAACCATCCATGTAGATTCTGGCGACCTGCCAGACGGACGGACAGGTGGACAAGTTACGCGGTCATCCAGCGGACTTCGGGGCAGCCATTCCAATCTCAATATTTCAAGTCTCAATAGGTCAAGGTGAGTTTGGGTACCATTTTAAATAAGTTTGGGTACCATTCTAATTATGTAAGTTTGGGTACCAATATAATAATATAAGTTTGGGTACCATTAATACCACTAATTATGTTAAATTTTAGAAATTACCGAAGGGGCAGTAATTCATCCCTAGCTGATGAAGAACTTTATGGAGGCGTTTCTTCTGGGCTTAGAGGTCTTGGCCATATAGGTCAGTTCTACTTTTACATTAGTCCCCAAAGTTTTATAACTTTTTCCTATTCGTTTGCCTAACAACTTTGGGGACTTAAATTTTGATTGGTTGTTTCATTTAGTTGAGTGTCCAAACGTTTCAACCATTAATATTAATTTGGTAATTTGGTTTATCACCATTGGGGATGGATATCAATTTATTGGCCATTGTCTTATCCCTTTAGATCCCTGTTTCACCAGGTCCTTTACACACTAGTCCCCAAAGTTTTATAATAAAACGTTTTCCTATTCGTTTTCATTGGGACTTTTCTTGAATTTTGATTGGTTGAATGTCCAAACGTTTCAATCACTAAAAGTAATCCACAGAATGGGTAATTTTGTTTATTACTATTGGGGATGGATGATATCAATGTATTGGCTTTTGTCTTATCCCTTTAGATCCCTGACTTTTGTCGGGTGACAGACGTACTTACGGACGTACAGAAATTAAGTAGAGTATCTGCATTAGATATAGATAGATAAATCTGGGAATGAGAGGTCATTGGAGTTTAAATTCTCATAGTACCCAAAGTTTTACAACCATATTTTCTTGTTAATCGGCTGTAAAACTTTGGGTACTTGGCCAACAAAACTAGAACTCTTCTCCCCCACTTTTAGTTTAAAAAAAAATAGTTTTTTATGTTGTGAGTGTGATGATAGTATCCTTCCAGATTATCATGTACTCTAATAAGTGAAACTTTTAGCTGGATAGAAATAACAATCCCCTCCCTCTACCAACTTTATCCATCCCCTCCCACTGGATGAACGAATTGACCAATAAATGACGCCAATTTTTCCCCTTTTCATAATATCCACGCATAATTTACATCCATTATTGTAGGTGCCCAAAAATTTTCAACCAATTTTTCTTGTAGGACGCAGTAAATCATCCAGTGTTAGCAATCTTGGTCCTGGCTCCTTACCCCTGGGTCTCCGTAGAGGTACAGGTTAGTTTTAGTAGAGGGATGATCTTGTTTATTATCATTGGGTATGTCTATCAACATATAGCGCATCCCCTCGTCGTCTGAGAGGTGATAGGTTCGAATCACGGCCCGACACTGCGTCATAACTAAAGACGTTAAAAATGGTTCCTACTGCTACTATGTTAGGTGCGCGACATTAAAAGTTAAAGTAGACAGGAAGAATGCCTTGGCTCACAAACAGGCGCAACTTATCACCATGTACAGTTAGGACTTCTCAGACAAAGGTTGTGCAATCAAAAGCTCCTTTCCCCTTGGCAGGTACAGTGGGGAGACTGAGTATCTATCTATATATCCATCCATCCACCTATCTATCTATCTATCCACTATATATCCATCCATCCATCCACCTATCTATCTAAGGTCTTTCTGGCGGGGGGCACAGATCCGAGTATGGCAGGCACAGGGGGGAGACTGAGTTTTTTTTGAAAATTCTGTTTTTTTCCACGATGTAACCAGTTAAAACCGGACTTTTCTAAAACACGGATTTGTTTCAACTGGGAGTAAAAAATCCTATTAAACGACTTATTTGTGGAGGGCATAGATTGGGAGTATGGCTATCACAGGTGGGGAGACTGAGTTCTCTATTTATTTATCTATCTATCAATCTAATTATCTATCCATCTATCTATCTATCTAAGGTCTTTCAGGCGGGCATAGATCCGAGTATGGCAGTCACAGGTGGGAGACTGAGTTATCTATTTATATATCTATCTATCAATCTAATTATCTATCTATCTATCTATCTATCTAAGGTCTTTCTGGCGGACACAGATCCGAGTATGGCAGTCACAGGGGGGAGACAGAGTTTGATGACAGAGCTTCAGATATTTCCAGCACCACGTCTGGTTATAGGTCAGGCAGAGGTAAGAGTACCCATAGTACCCACCAGTACCCAAAGTTTTCATTAATTGATTTATGGATAGATTGATTTATTAATTGATGAATAGATTGATGAATAGATTAATGAATAGATTGATTGATTACTAGATTGATAGATTAATATATTGATTGATGGATTGATTGATTGATTGATTGAATGATAGGTTGAAAGATTGATATATTGATAGATTGATTGAAAGATTGATAAATTGTTTGATTAATTGATTGATAGACATGGATGGTTCGTAGGTCCTTGTCTTAACCTAACCTAACCTACATCATGTCAAACAACTGGCTGTTCCATTATACACTGTACAAAACTAAGGTTTAATAAGTAATTGCAAATGAGATTCATTATGAGTTATGGTTGGTACTTAGCTACTTTTCAATATATATATATAGAAAAATGGTTCTGAATTAAACCAATAATTATCAACCAAACAGGGTCTCACACGCCCCTACCCAACCTAACCTAGCCTAAACAGGCCAATACAAGTAACAATTTCTTTAAGCTTTGTGCAAGTGAGATTAAGGTTGGCACTTAGCTACTTTTAGATATATATAAAGAAAATTATGGAGAGTTTAAATCTGATTCATTAGGTTACATGGCTAGTTTGTAGGTCCATGTCTTAACCATTATACACAGTCCAAAACTAAAGTTTAGTAAGTAATTGCAAATGAGATTTATTATGAGTTAAGATTGGCACTTAGGCACTTTTCAATATATATAAAAAGAAAATACTGGTTACTACAGGGAATGGTACAAGTAGAAAACTGTAACAACAGGGTCTCAAATGCCCCTACTCAACCTAACCTAGCCTAAACAGGCCATACAAGTAACCATTTCTTCAAGCTTTGTGTAAGTAACTCCACGTGAGATTCATTATGAGTTAAGGTTGGCACTTAGCTACTTTTCAATATATATACAGAAAAATGGTTCTGAATTATACCAATAATTATCAACCAAACAGGGTCTCACACACTTACTACTCAACCTAACCTAGCCTAAACAGGCCTTACAAGTAACAATTTCTTCAAGCTTTGTGCAAGTGAGATTCATTATGAGTTAAGGTTGGCTACTTTTCAATATATATAAAGAAAATTATGGAAAGTTTAAATCTGATTAATTAGGTTACATTGCTAGTTTGTAGGTCCATGTTTAACTATTATACACAGGCCAAAACTAAAGTTTAGTAAGTAATTGCAAATGAGATTTATTATGAGTTAAGATTGGCACTTAGGCACTTTTCAATCTATATTAAGAAAAAAACTGGTTCTGAATGGGTATAGTACAGTAGAAAAAAGTTAAAACCATAATGGGTCTTACATCCCCTTACTCAACCTAATCTAGCATAAACAGGCCAATACAAGTAACCATTTCAGATGAGTTTGATTATGAGTTAAGGTTGGCACTTAGTTACTTTTCAATATATAATATATATACAGAAAAATGGTTCTGAATTAAACCAATAATTATCAACCATACAGGGTCTCACACACCCCTACTCAACCTAACCTAGCCTAAACAGGCCATACAAGTAACAATTTCTTCAAGCTTTGTGTAAGTAACTCCATGTGAGATTCATTATGAGTTAAGGTTGGCACTTAGCTACTTTTCAATATATATAAAGAAAACTTTATAATTATGGGACGGGACAATAGATTGTATATTAATTTCTGGTACCCAAAGGTTTATAATCATGAGAGGGTGTAGTAAACTGTATATTATTCTGGTACCCAAAGTTTTATAATCATGGGAGGGAATAGTAAACTGTATATTATTCTGGTACCCAAAGTTTTATAATCATGGGAGGGTATAGTAAACTGTATATTATTCTGGTACCCAAAGTTTTATAACCATGGAAGGGTATAGTAAACTGTATATTATTCTGGACCCATAGTTTTATAATCATGAGAGGGTGTAGTAAACTGTATATTATTCTGGTACCCAAAGTTTTATAACCATGGAAGGGTATAGTAAACTGTATATTATTCTGGTACCCAAAGTTTTATAACCATGACAGGGTGTAGTAAACTGTATATTATTCTGGTACCCAAAGTTTTAAAACCATGGAAAGGTATAGTAAACTCTATATTATTCTGGTAAGGGCCCAGTCATAAACAACCAACCAGGGTCACTCACCTTCCTAATTGGGTACCTTAGTAAAAACTATTCTCATACACCTTCCTAATTAGGTACCTTAGTAAAAACTATACTTACACACCTTCCTAATTGGGTACCTTAGTAAAAACTATACTTACACACCTTCCTAATTGGGTACCTTAGTAAAAGCTATACTTACACACCTTCCTAATTGGGTACCTTAGTGAAAACTATACTTACACACCTTCCTAATTGGGTACCTTAGTAAAAACTATACTCATACACCTTCCTAATTGGGTACCTTAGTAAAAACTATACTTACACACCTTCCTAATTGGGTACCTTAGTAAAAACTATACTTACACACCTTCCTAATTAGGTACCATAGTAAAAACTGTACTTACACACCTTCCTAATTGGGTACCTTAGTAAAAACTGTACTTACACACCTTCCTAATTGGTTACCTTAGTAAAAACTATAATCATACACCTTCCTAATTGGGTACTTTAGTAAAAACTATACTTACACATCTTCCTAATTGGTTACCTTAGTAAAAACTATAATCACCCACCTTCCTAATTGGGTACCTTAGTAAAAACTATATTCACCCACCTCTCTAATTGAGTACCTTTGTAAAAACTATAATCATACACCTTCCTAACTGGGTACCTTAGTAAAAACTATACTTACACACCTTCCTAATTGGGTACCTTAGTAAAAACTATACTTACACACCTTCCTAATTGGGTACCTTAGTAAAAACTATACTTCCACACCTTCCTAATTGGGTACCTTACTAAAAACTATTCACATACACCTTCCTAATTGGGTACCTTAGTAAAAACTATACTTACACACCTTCCTAATTGGGTACCTCAGTAAAAACTATACTTACACACCTTCCTAATTGGGTACCTAAGTAAAAACTATACACATACACCTTCCTAATTGGGTACCTTAGTAAAAACTATACTTACACACCTTCCTAATTGGGTACCTCAGTAAAAACTATACTTACACACCTTCCTAATTGGTTACCTTAGTAAAAACTATACTTACACACCTTCCTAATTGGGTACCTTAGTAAAAACTATACTTACACACCTTCCTAATTAGGTACCATAGTAAAAACTGTACTTACACACCTTCCTAATTGGGTACCTTAGTAAAAACTATACTTACACACCTTCCTAATTGGGTACCTTAGTAAAAACTATACTTACACACCTTCCTAATTAGGTACCATAGTAAAAACTGTACTTACACACCTTCCTAATTGGGTACCTTAGTAAAAACTGTACTTACACACCTTCCTAATTGGTTACCTTAGTAAAAACTATAATCATACACCTTCCTAATTGGGTACTTTAGTAAAAACTATACTTACACATCTTCCTAATTGGTTACCTTAGTAAAAACTATAATCACCCACCTTCCTAATTGGGTACCTTAGTAAAAACTATATTCACCCACCTCTCTAATTGAGTACCTTTGTAAAAACTATAATCATACACCTTCCTAACTGGGTACCTTAGTAAAAACTATACTTACCCACCTTCCTAATTGGGTACCTTAGTAAAAACTATACTTACACACCTTCCTAATTGGGTACCTTAGTAAAAACTATACTTCCACACCTTCCTAATTGGGTACCTTACTAAAAACTATTCACATACACCTTCCTAATTGGGTACCTTAGTAAAAACTATACTTACACACCTTCCTAATTGGGTACCTCAGTAAAAACTATACTTACACACCTTCCTAATTGGGTACCTAAGTAAAAACTATACACATACACCTTCCTAATTGGGTACCTTAGTAAAAACTATACTTACACACCTTCCTAATTGGGTACCTCAGTAAAAACTATACTTACACACCTTCCTAATTGGTTACCTTAGTAAAAACTATACTTACACACCTTCCTAATTGGGTACCTTAGTAAAAACTATACTTACACACCTCCCTAATTGGGTACCTTAGTAAAAACTATACTTACACACCTTCCTAATTGGGTACCTTAGTGAAAACTATACTCATACACCTTCCTAATTGGGTACCTTAGTAAAAGCTATACTTACACACCTTCCTAATTGGGTACCTTACTAAAAACTATAGAGTACCACCTTCCTAATTGGGTACCTTAGTAAAAACTATACTTACACACCTTCCTAATTAGGTACCATAGTAAAAACTATACTAACACACCTTCCTAACTGGGTACCTTAGTAAAAACTGTACTTACACACCTTCCTAATTGGGTACCTTAGTAAAAACTATACTTCCACACCTTCCTAATTGGGTACCTTAGTAAAAACTATACACATAACCTTCCTAATTGGGTACCTTAGTAAAAACTATACTTACACACCTTCCTAATTGGGTACCTCAGTAAAAACTATACTTACACACCTTCCTAATTGGGTACCTTAGTGAAAAATATACTCATACACCTTCCTAATTGGGTACCTTAGTAAAAGCTATACTTACACACCTTCCTAATTGGGTACCTTACTAAAAACTATAGAGTACCACCTTCCTAATTGGGTACCTACGTAAAAACTATACTTACACACCTTCCTAATTGGGTACCTTAGTAAAAACTATACTTCCACACCTTCCTAATTGGGTACCTTAGTAAAAACTATACTTACACACATTCCTAATTGGGTACCTTAGTAAAAACTATAATCACCCACCTCTCTAATTGGGTACCTTAGTAAAAACTATAGAGTACCAACTTCCTAATTGGGTACCTTAGTAAAAACTATAGAGTACCACCAACTTAAATGTTAATTAAATGCCTAACCCCTGCGGGGTGCTTATTTGTTTATTTATATCCTAACCTAACCTATTGTATACCATATAAAAGGTTAATTAAATGTCTAACCCCTGCGTGGGGCTTAGTTGTTTATTCATATCTTAACCTAACCTAACCTATTGTATACCATCCTAAAGGTTTTTTAAATGCCTAACCCCTGTTGGGTGCTTATTTGTTTATTCATATCTTAACCTAACCTAACCTATTGTATACCATTCTAAAGGTTTTCCAAATGCCTAACCCCTGCAGGGGGCTTAGTTTTATTTATATCTTAACCTAACCTAACCTATTGTGTACCATCTAAAAGGTTAATTAAATGCCTAACCCCTGCAGGGGGCTTAGTTGTTTATTCATATCTTAATCTAACCTAACCTATTGTATACCATCTTAAAGGTTAATCAAATGCCTAACCCCTATCGGGGGCTTAGTTGTTTATTCATATCTTAACCTAACCTAACTTATTTTATACCATCCTAAAGGTTTTCCATATGCCTAACCCCTACGGGGGGCTTAGTTGTTTATTCATATCTTAACCTAACCTAACCTATCATATACAATCCTAAAGGTTAATTAAATGTCTAATCACTGCGGGGGGCTTAGTTGTTTATTTATATCTTAACCTAACCTAACCTATTGTATACCATCCTAAAGGTTAATTAAATGTCTAACCACTGCGGGGGGCTTAGTTGTTTATTTATATCTTAACCTAACCTAACCTATTGTATACTATACTAAAGGTTAATTAAATGTCTAACCCCTGCGGGGGACTTAGTTGTTTATTCATATTTTGACCTAACCTATTGTATACCATCTTAAAGGTTAAGTAAATGCCTAACACCTGCGGGGGTTTTATTTATTTATTCATATCTTAACCTAACCTAACCTATTATATACTAACTTAAACGTTAATTAAATGCCTAAACTCTGCAGTGGGCTTATTTGTTTATTCATATCTTCACTTATCCTAACATTTTGTAAACCATCTTATAGGTTAATTAAATGCCTAATCCCTGGGGGGAGCTTACTTGTTTATTTATATCTTAACCTAACCTAACCTATTGTTTACCATCTTAAAGGTGAATTAAATGTCTAACCCCTGCGGGGGGCTTAGTTGTTTATTCATATCTTAACCTAACCTAACCTATTGTATACCATCTTAAAGGTGAATTAAATGCCTAACCCCTGGGGGGGGCTTAGTTGTTTATTCTTATTTTAACATAACCTAACCCTCTGTAAACCATCTTATAGGTTAATTAAGTGCCTAACCCCTGGGGGGGGGGCTTAGTTGTTTATTCATATCTTAACATAACCTAACCCTACATAAACCATTTTATAGGTTAAATAAATACCTGACCACTGTGGGGGGCTTAGTTGTTGATTCATATCTTAACCTAACCTAACCCTTTGTAATCCATCTTATAGGTTAATTAAATGCCCTGTGGGGGGCTTTGTTGTTTATTCATATCTTAACCTAACTTAACCTATTGTATACCATCCTAAAGGTTAATTAAATGTCTAACCCCTGCGGGGGGCTTATTTGTTTATTCATATCTTAACCTAACCTAACCTATTGTATAGCATCCTAAAGGTTTTCCAAATGCCTAACCCCTGCGGGGGGCTTAGATGTTTATTCATATCTTAACCTAACCTAACCTATTGTATACCATCCTAAAGGTAAATTAAATGTCTAACCCCTGTGGGGGGCTTAGTTTTTATTCATATCTTAATCTAACCTAACCTATTGTAAACCATCTTATAGGTTTATAAAAGCCTAACTCCAGCGGGGGGCTTAGTTGTTTAATAATATCTTAACCTAACCTAACCCTTTGTAAACGATTCTATAGGTTAATTAAAGGCCTAACCCCTTGGGGGGATTAGTTTTTTATTCATATATTAACCTAACTTAATTTATTGTACATCATCTCAAAGGTTTTCTGCATGTCTAACCCCTGCAGGGGGCTTATTTGTTTATTCATATCCTAACCTAAGCTAACCCTTTGTAAACAAACTTATTGGTTAGATTAGATTAGATTAGATTTATTATTCTTGGGTGTACATACATAGAAAAAAAAAACAACAAAATAATAAATGAATTAAATGAATATTATATACATTTATATATACAGTCAAATTTTATTGATATGATTAATTTATAAAAAAAATTTTCTTCCCAAATGGCAGTTTCCTAAAAACTAGGAAGTATGCAGTAATGTGTATTCACACATTGTTTTCATACAGGCCATATAAATAAGACAAAAAAAATAGAAAAAAAGATAATAAGCAATAAATAAAATCATATTGGAGAGGAAAGAATGATAATAGGAAGGAATGATTAGGACATACAAGTCTCACACCATTATTGCAATAATAGAAATTAAAAAAAAAAATTTAACAAATAGATTTTGATTGATTTATCAGATTTCAAACAATATTGAAAAGAAATATAATTTTATCTACATTCTTGACATAATGGGTTGTTACACACTAAAGTTAAGCTTGATAACAAAGATTCTTTTAGATTTTTTATAAATTTTTTTCTTGATTGATTGTGGGTTAATAAATCATTATTACAATGGTTATTCCATAATTCTTGGAAATGATACTTAGGAAATCTTTCAATAGATTTAAACTTCGGTTTTTTAACATCAAACATATTAGAGTTTCTAAGATTTCTGGTATGTAATTGATTACGGCGAAGCCATGTACCTTGAAAGGAACTTGGTAGCTTACTGTTTATAAAATCATACATAAATAATAATTTCAAATAATTAGCTGATTCATGTAAAGGAAGGACATTCATTTTTTTAAATAAAGGCATTGTGTGTGAGATGTGTTTCTTACTAAAAACAATTCTTATTGCCTTTTTTTGCAATTTAATTAATGGGTCCATAGTAGATTTTAGACCACAACTCCAGGCAGGTAAACAGTAAAGTAAATGACTATTTATAAGTGAGTGAAAAAGCATTTTTTTGCTATCTAAATTCAGTATATGATTAGCTCTACTTATAAGAAATAAGGAACTAGAAATCTTTTTACGTAAATGTTCTACATGATATTTAAAATTTAAAGAAGGATCTATAAATACACCTAGGAATTTAATTGCAGGAATATTGCTACTTGAATTGACATAATTTAAGATTTTTATTTTCTCAGGATCAAACTCATTTTCATTGTTAAAGTTTAGCTTAATATTAAGAGCATTCCAATCAATAGTATTTTCATTTTTATTAAATATCATGATTTTAGTTTTATCAGGATTTAAGCTCATTTGATTACTCCTAAACCAATCAGATATCTTTTTAAGTTCATTGTTTAATTTCAGTTTTATCTCTGTAAAGTTTTTACCAGAAATTAAAAAATTACTGTCATCAGCAAATAATAGGGTAAATAAATCAGTACAGTTTTTAAGATCATTTATGTAGATTAAAAATAGAATTGGTCCTAAAATAGAGCCCTGTGGGACACCTCTATCTATGTTCAGCTTTGTTGAGTCAGTGTTGTTTACATGTACAAATTGCTGTCTATTACTTAAATAATTTTTAAACCATTCAAGTTCAACGCCATTAATGTCAATTTTTGACAACTTTTTAATTAAAATAGAGTGTGGAATTGTATCAAAACATTTTGCAAGATCACAGAAGACTCCAATTACAGTTTTATTATCATTTTTTGCTTCAGCTATATAATTTAAGAGGTGTATCACGGGGTGTATTGTAGACTTTTTTGATTGAAATCCATACTGATGTTCAAAAATGATATTATTTCTAATCAAATAGCATGACAGTTGTTGATAAATGACTTTTTCTAAAACTTTTGAGAAAATAGCTAATAAACTTATCGGCCTATAGTTTGATGGATCAGCTTTTTCATTAGAATTATTCCCTTTTAACTTAAAAATAGGTATAACTTTTGCGATTTTAAATTCAGAAGGTATTTTTCCAGTTAAAATAGTTTGGTTAATGACATGAGAGAGAGGAAGGGCAATAACAGAAATTATTTTCTTCAAAAAAGAATTTGTCAGGCCAAAAATGTCCATACTTTGTTTATTTCCCATTTTTTTAACAATATCTATAACTATATTTGGATTTATTGTATGCATTTTAAAACTGGAATTATAATTAGGTATATAGCTACACGGATCAATGTTAGAAGGATTTATTTTAGATGATATCTTGCTTGCTACAGAAGTGAAGTGTTCATTCAATTTCTCAGAAATTTCTGCATTATCTAAATATATAGCATCATTAAACTTCAATTCATTGATACATGTTGCTTTATCTTTTGTTTTTCGGATTGCATCTCTAATAATATCCCAAGTTTTCCTCAAGTCAGATTTACATTTTTTTAGCTCATTGCAATAATACAATTTTTTAGCTGTTTTTATTGCACGATTATAGACATTTCTATATCTATTATACATCCTAATATTATCAGCAGTTGGTTCATTAATACTTAACGTGGACAATTCAAATTTTTTATCTCTACATCTCATTAAACCATCAGTCATAAATTTTTCAATTTTATGTATGTTCTTATTAATTCTAATCCTTTGTAAAGGAAAAGAAAGTTCATAAAATTCATTAAAAAGCTCATAAAATTTATTAAAACAATTTTGGGGTTCTAAACTGTTAGTTACATTTTCCCAATTAACATTTCTTAATAGATTGATAAACCCAGTAATTTTTTCTTCATTAATATTTCTTGTAAAAAAAACAAGATTCTTTACTTGCTTTATATGAATAAGGTGTTATTGTGAAAATTGGGAAATGATCAGATATATCATTTAATAAAATTCCTGAATGAAAACTATTATCTTTTGCGTTAGTAAAAATTTGGTCAATACATGTTGCTGATGTCCTAGAAATTCTTGTTGGTCTTGTTATCAAAGATAAAAAACCATTTGCAATGCAATTTTCAAGGAAATCATTTGTTTTTTCATGACAGTGATACTTTAAGATGTCAAAATTAGAATCTGTGAAAATGTAAGAGGCACATTTAAAAGACATTAATTTACTTTGTAGGTTAGAAAAATTATCAATAAAAAAATCCATTTGTTGAGATTCAGTAAATCCCATTATAGAAGTATTAGGCCGGTAGACATTACTCAAAACAAATTTTTCTTTGTTATATTCAAGTTGAATTGTGAGTGACTCAAATAAGCCTTCTTCAAATGTTGACAATTCATTCAATATTTTGAATTTTAGATTTTTATGAATATAATAAGCTATCCCGCCGCCCCCTTTATTCTTTCTACATTTATAGATAAAGATATAATCATCTATTTTAAATATATCTTGGTCATAAATAGTCCAGACTTCTTGCAAAGATATTACATCTATTGTAACTTTATTTTCTTTTAAATAATCTATATATTCTTTAAGCTGAATAAATTTACTATTAAGACTCTGAATGTTCCAAGAAAGAAATTTTAATGTTTGAAATTGCTTACATGTTTCAATAAATTGTTTGTTATTAAAATATGAACATGCCAAATCAATTTCATAATACGGATTTTCATAATTATTACCATTTAATGTAGAATCTTTATATCTAAATAAGAAATCATATTCAATATTATTTAAAATCTGACAAATACTACCCACCCTATCGAAAATCATTAGATAAATATAGTGTGAGACAAATACATAAAGGGTATGATGAAGAAACGAAGTTGGGGGAAAATAGGGAGAAGTTTTTGATTAAATGCCTAACCCCTGCTGGGGGCTTAGTTGTTTATTCATATTTCAACCTAACCTAACCTATTCTATACCATCTTAAAGGTTTTCCAAATGCCTAAATCCTGCAGGGGGCTTATTTGTTAATTCATATCTTAACCTAACCTAACCCTCTGTAAACCATCTTATAGGTTAATTAAATGCCTAACTCCTGTGGGGGGATAGTTGTTATTTCATATCCTATCCTAACCTAACCTATTGTATACCATCCTTCTTATGTTTAAAATCAACCTTGTAGAGCTAGAAAAATGTGTCAATCTGAAAAGAAGGGATTTAGGATCTTTTAAAAGTAACCAATCACAGTTGACCTAGCTTCCCTCCAAAATATTCTGGATTCTAATTGGCTTTACAGCCCTTAAAATTTAATGTTGACACAGAAAAATTCTTAGATGGGAAGAAGTCTAAAATTTAAACTATTTTCTTTCAGGATTAAAGGATTTTCTCACGTGGTAAAATAAATATACATATTAGGTACATATATTAAACTATCAAAATATGATATTTTATAATTGTTGTACAGGTTTAATTCCATGTGGGGTTATGTGGAAAATTGATAAGTATTAATTTAAAAATAACGGTTTGGTATTAGATCTAATTTTAGTACTTTTGCATTATTAAACTTTTTTTATTACTTTTTTCCCCTTACCCCTGACATCAAGACTTTTAAAATCTTATCCCCATGTGAAAAAAATGTCAACATGATATTTTTTTCTTTCAGCAGAGGGGGTAAGGATAAGGAAGGTTATACTGTAAATAATTCTTGTATTTAAATCTTAATTAGAATAAATAAAATGATCTTAAAATGGTTTGCTGCAAAACTGCTTAAATACATGATTCTATTCTTACATTTTTAGGACTTTATTAACCCTTAACGGTCAGGGGGGGGGGGCGTTGAACGCCCCCCATCCGGTTTTTTCTATCTCATTTTCTGTGTGTGAAAGATAAAGAGCCCAAACTGCGTGACTTTTTAAGTTTGGGTATGACACATAACCGAGAGTTGGAATTTTTTGAATATCTCCATCCTGGCAGGCACAGGATGCCAGCAAACCTGGCAGGGTCATCCAGGTAAAGAGCAAAAATATTTTTTTGACTTAAATAAAGCATTTTATCTTACCAAAATACTAAAATATCCTCTAGTAGTACACCCTTATATTAAATACAGGTGTTCAAGTCAATTTCAGGTTCCAGGTATGATCCTGCAGGTCCTGATCCTCCAGGTCTCCAGAAATCTTTAAATGGCTCCTGTGGCCTCAATTTTTGACTTAGAGACTTCAAATTTAAAACTTAAGCTTTTCTTACATGTCTACATAACGTATAAAAATTTCATAAAGATCCGCCGCCGTTTTCCTGCCGACCGCCGACTGCGGCGGCTGGCAGCTGCCAAGTACAGCTGCGGCCGCTGAAATTTATATTTTGATATTTGAAATATAAAATTTACATAAAGATTAACATTTTCTGCAAAAAAAATTTTATTCTAGCTTAAAAAAAAAAAAATTACAGCCGTTTGAAATTTTTAAGTAAAAAAGGACCTAAAAACAAAGGTTGTTAAATAAAAGGGTGAAGGAAGCGAAAATTGACCTTGACTTACTTAAGGTCGGAAATTCATCATAACACAGGAGACTTGCACAAAAAAATTTAGCCCTCTAGCTCTAATAGGAGCTGAGATAACATGGGGGGGCGTTGAACGCCCCCCCCCCCCGACTGATTAAGGTGCGGCAAGGGGCCCGACTGTAAAGGGTTAAAGAGATGCTTCGATTATAAAATTGTACCTTGTTGTAATAGGAATCAGTAAGTTTTCCATATTTCAGATGAATGAGATAATTTTAACATACAAATATTTGTTGTCAAAAAGTAAAAAATCAACATGTTTTAATGGACCTACGGACTTTCTGGTGACAATTGTAGAGTTGCTACTTTTTCAAAGTTGCACCTAACTTTTATAGGAATTATCATACAAAGTTTGAAATGATTAGGACAATTCTAACCTTATAATTTAATGAACAGAGCTTATCATAACAGCCAGACAAACAGACCTTTGTTATAGAAAAGCTTCGCTTTAAAAAAATAGAATTGACTAATAAAACAAAAAAGGTGGGACTTCTATATAGTTAAAACTACCTAACTAATCACAGCTAAGCATTTTTTCCCTCCATAAACTTCTGGATTGTAATTGGTCAATTACAGCCCTTTAAATTTGGATAGTAACACAAAAAATCCTTATGTGGGAGGGGGTCTCAAATTAAAAGGACCCGTTAAATTTAATGTTGACACAGACAAATTCTCACAGGGTAGGAGGTATTGATTTTAAACTATTTTCTTAGGGATAAAAGGATTTTCAAATGTGTTAAAATGTTAAAAAATAACATACAAATAATATCTATTAATAATTTTAATAATATTGGTCTTTTAAATATCTTTTATTTTATACAAAATAATATGAACCAGAACAGGTTTAATGATATTCTACTTGGAGCCTGGTGAATAATTCATTTGCATTTAATATAAATAATTCATTTGCATTTAATATAAATAATTCATATGCATTCAATATAAATAATTCATATATTATATATCCATTATAAATAACTGTTTTTTACTGAATTCTATTTAAAATATTAAAATAATGCATATTTCTTATTTATAAAACTTTAAATTATTGAATTTATCTTTGTTTTTTATTTAAAGTTATTGCTTGTCACTTTACCCCTAACATGAAGACTTTTACAACCCATGTGAAAATATGTCAGTGACCTTTTTAGTTTTTAGTTAGTGTTAACACATATTAGGCAGGGAGGGAGGGAGGGGACATTATGCTGTTTATTACACTAGTCCCCGAAGTCAAAACAACATTGGGAACCTTTACAGAATTTTAAAAAGTTGTGTGTTTAAATGTTTTTACCACTAATTGTAATATACAGAAAGGATAATTTTGTGTATTAAAATTGGGGATGTGCATCAATTAATCAGCCATTGTCTTATCCCTTTTATCCCTACATTTATGACCTGTATCCTCTGCCTTTCTTATCCTAAAAAACCCGACATCTTACATATTTGTAACAAGATATATCTTTAAAGCATATTTAACAAAAATGTCTTTTTTAGTGGGGGGGGGGGGGGGTTGTCGTCCAGGATAGGGAAAATTTTTATTTAGATAAATCTTGTATTAAAATCTTAAATTGTAGGGGTATATTTCCTAGTACAGGAAGAAAGGGGATAATGGGCCGTTAATTTCACTAGTCTCCAAAGTTTTATAATAGTAATGTTTTCTTATTCATGGTCTGAACAATGTCTTATTGTTTCATTAGATATTTGTTGAGTGTTCAAACCTTTTTACCAATAATTGTTGTCTACAGAAGAGATATTTTTGTGTGTCATCATTGGGAAAGTACAGTAGTTTAGATCCCTGTATATATATAAATTGATTCCCTAAAATAGATCAACATTATTTAAAATTTTGATTACATATTTCTATCCCAGATATTTATGACTTATTTCCCTTTCTACAGCTAATTAATCTACATATATTGTACAAAACTTAACTGTTTTTCTCATGAAAAAAAGATATTTAAAAAATTTAAAGCAGCTTAACAAATATTTCAAAGAAGTAAACATCTTATACAATATTAGCAGCCGTGCCCCTAGAATTCAGGGGCTCTGTGTTGGAAAGGTAAAAAAGGAAGGAAAAATAGCCTTAAACCATCCCAAGATAAACATCTGAAAATAAAATAGCCTAAAACTGGGACCAAATTGAAGCTTCCCTTAAATGGAGAACTCAATAGGTTCAGTAGTTATAAAAATCTTAAGCTATAGACAAAGAAACTTACTACTTTGATATTAAAATTTGAATAATAATAAAATTTGAACTCTATTTTTACCTCCTAAAAAAAGGACAAACTTTCCTGCTTTTTGTTTAAAGTGTAAACTTGAGACATATTAATTGGGGGCAATTAAACTTGTCAATCCATGTGTAAATATGCAGGGAGAGAGGGGAAATTGGGCTATTTATTACACTAGTCCCCAAAATATTATAATGTTTACTAATTTGTTGGCTCAATAACTTTGAGGAATTTAGTGAATTTTGATTGGTTGGTTCATTGAGTTGAGTGTTTCATTTCAACTACTAATTGTAATGTACAGAAGGGGTGCTTTTGTGTTACTTCATGTGTAAATCAATTTATCGGCCATTGTCCTTTCCCTTTACATCCCTGTGAAATATTTTATGACCCCAAAAATATAAAGGACTAATTTTACTGCTTTTTGTTTTAAGGTGTAAACTTGAGACAAATATATTGGGTGCAATTAAATTTGACATGCTTTCTTTAAAATGTTTCCCATATGTGGTGTGTGTTCAATAAAACAAATGCATCAATTTGGCTATTTGTAAAATCAGTGCAAACTGTTCCTTTTACTTTGCTTCACTCTTTTAATTTTAAACATCCAATCATTGACTTATATTATGGGGGAGTAGTTTGTGTTGTGTATACTATTTTCTACTTTAAGTCAGGTTAGGTTAGGATAATTAGTAGCCCCGCTGGATTAAGTTACCCCAAGTATATGCCCTGCAGGGTTAAAGCCTTTGCTTTAGGGAAAACACCATATTGTGAATAATTTTCTTTGTAAAAAAATGTGTTGATTTGTATACACACCTATATGGGAATGAATGATTTCAGCATAAATCTTTATATTTCTTACCCCCCCCCCCCCCTGGGCACATATTGGGAAATACTAGATTTTGATATTTCCAAATTCTTTAGCACAAAGTACCCCCTCTAATTTAACTGAAATTATAAAACAAGAACATCCTAGTCTAAAATTTAACTAAAGGTAAAGACTTTGCACATAAATATAAATCTTGTATTTTTAGGATTGTTTTTCTTATGTGGCCATTAGTCTTTTAATGTATTAGAACTTAGCCTTGTCAAAATTTGAGCAGAAACAGTTTAAGACCAATACAAACCTTGACTGAAAGTGAAGACTTTTTTTCAAAATATTTCTTTTATGTGAAACCGATAAATAAATACTTTAAAAAATACTTTAAAAGACAATCAAAACTGGTCTAATTGTATTGACAGCAAATTTAACGTGTAAAAGAAAATATAAGCAGCATAGAACAATTTCTGCATGTATTCAACACAGCAGGAGATATGGAGATATTTTGTTACAATATCCTATAATATATCAATATAAAATTTGTCGCAACGCTGTTTCACCACTACCCATCTGCCTCTCTCTTTCTCTCTCTCCTTCTCTTTCTTTAAAACTTTCCTTCTTTTCTTTTATTCAACAAAACTGATTACAAAATATAAATAAACCAAATTTGTTGCTATGCTAAATATATAACCTTCTTTTTGATTTTTATATATGCAGTGCACAGACTAGAAAATACTATATTTACTAAGAATACCTTATATTTTCCTATATAAGGTTTACATTTTTATATTTAGTCTTAAATATCCTTCTACTCCCCGGGCCCCCTATCCCCCTGCCAAATACTAAGCTTCTCTGAATATTTTGGAGTTATATGTCATACTTCTACTTTTACTAACATATTAGAAAGAAATATAAATTTGATATCAAGGCATAAGAGCAAAAAGTGCTCCAATATGCCAAAAGAGTTTGCCTTATCATTTTTGTTTCATGAAGCCCCTTTGGACAGAGAGAGAGAGAGGGGACGGTTATGGGCTGTTTATTACACTAGTCCCCAGAGTTTTTTATAATAATGTACCTACGTACAAAACACTAGTTTTATATAGTAGCTTCACTACTAAAAAAAGCTTAATAACTGGCATATTAATAATATAGACAATTATTAGGTAAATTAGCTTTTATATACAGCTTGACTGACGGACAGACGGACAGACACTGGTATTATGTAGTAGCTTTGCTGTATCAAAATAAAAATATGGTAAAATAGTTAAGCTACGCTTATATTTATCCTTGTCTTGCCTTAGTATTTGTATAAAAAAATATTAACCCCCACTCCCCCACTGTGAAAGTTGCTAATATGTAATTTCTACAATGAAGAAATGCAGCTACTCTATTATTAAAGTATGTTACTTCAATTATTTTTAAATTGAATTTTCTCTCTCTACCTACCTATCTATCTATCTAAAACTTTGGCCTCATTCATTAGGTGACGTGGATTCACGATTTTTAGCGCAGCTTTTAATTCATTGGATAAGGGTTTAGATTTTTTTTTTGTAAAGAAAAACTCAAATTTTGTTGTAATCTTTTTCATTTGTTGTATTTTGGACATAAATATCCTTGTTTTAAAATGAGGATATACCCATCCATTCATTCTTTCTTGCACATAGTATTTTGTCTACAATTCCACACTTTTTTAAAAATGAAAATTAATTGGGATGAGATTGACGCCATTTACAGTGTACAGTGGGGCTACAAATATAACTGATATAACCTAACCTAACTAGGCTTAAAGTAATGATAAAAAAACAAAATTCAAAAAAGTTGGAGATGAAATAGAAGCAAAGTAGAAGGTATAGTTTAAAATGTTTTGACAACTAGCAAATTTTAAACTATTGGGGGGAATATAGACGCACCACCTACGTAAAGGCCCCATGTGTAGTTTTTACTCTAAATTTTTTCACACATTAATTTAAATTTAGGTCCTTACTGTCTTTCCAATCAGGGATCTAAAGGGATAAGACAATGGCCAATAAATGGATGTTCATCCCAAATGATTATACACAAAACAACTCACTGTAGATTACAATTAATTTGTAAAAAGTTTGGACACTTAACTTAATAAACTAACCAATGAAAATTTGATTTATGTCTCCAAAGTTGTAACCAACGTATAAGAAAATGATTTATAAATCTTTGGGGACTAGGGTAATAAACAGCCCAATGTCCACTCCCTCCCTGCTTTCCAATAGTGTGTCTACAGTTTAGCGCGCTTTAAATGGTGTAAACTGTCATACAAAATACATACGTCTGGGGTAAAGTAAAAAGTAAACTTTAACATTAAACCTGTTCTGGGTTGTATTCAATATTTTGATAGATCAAATTTGTAGGAATCTATTTTTTACTACATTTGAAATCATTTTATCGTGTGAAAATTGTTTAAATTTGAGACCCCCTTTTTTCTGACAATTTTTCTGTGTCAAAATATATAATTTGGTCTTAGAAAATAATCATAATATCTTTTAAAATTTAAATCCTAAATTAAGACTATTATAATGTATATCAATTTACTACTTAGAATCTATGAGATCCCAGATTAGCTTTACTTTTCTTAACAGGTAAATATTTGAAAGTATTTTTTAGAATAAAAAGATTCCACATGTTTTTCTTGGAGGTTAGAATTACAGGATATGTTGTAAAACAAGGATGACAACATCCGTAAAAGCGAATATAAATATAAATGTTTAAACTAAGAAGCTACATAGAAAAATTTGAGAAAGGTTGAAAAGTTTTGAGTAAGTTCGAACATTTTACCAAGTAGCGCCTATGCTATATGTAGAACAGGAATTTTAACAAACGTTTCTCTTGAAAAACCCTGTAGATTTATTGATATAAAGATAGATTGATTGATATATTGATAGAATGATTAATTGAAATATTAATAGATATATTGATTAATTGATTGATAGATTTATTAATTGATAGATTGTTTGATACATTAATTGATAATAGATTCATTGATTCATTGATAGAATTGATAGATCATTTATAGATTCATAGATTGATAAATTGTTTAATAGATTGATAGTTAGATTGATGATATATTGATTGATAGATTGATTGATGGATTGATTGAATGAGTGATATATTGACTCATTAAATTATACATTGAGAGATAGATTGATCTTTGATATATTGATTGATTGATTGTATTTAAATATTTAGTATCAGCCCGCCTGTATAGAGAACCAGTGAGCAAGTCTAACCGACCAATAGTCATGAATGCCATAGAATTTGTTGTCTTCCCGGGGGCTGTCAATAGAGAAACAAGGTCAGTTCTTGGGTTAGGGAGAATTTGATTATTTTTTCATTTAGATGTAGTACCTATAGGACTAGGCTTATATACCAAGTTTCAAGAATCTAGCTCATTATTTAGACCATTTTACTCACTGTTTGAGTTTAAGTGTCGTTACGCGTAAAAAAAGATAGCCTAAAACCTTTCAGAGACATGTGTTTAGTTCCCCTTGAAAGGAGAACGCAATTGGTTCGGTGGTTATCTAAGTGGGATATTTTAAGGACAAACCAAAAAAGTTTTCTTTTTATTATAAGGTGAATTAACACTAAATACATTTTTTTTGTAAGTTAGTCTGTCATCTATGCAACAAAAGACATAAAACTTATCTACTTATTATACATGTTTCGTGATTTTCTTTGATTTTTTGGCTTAAGTAGGTGTTCCTTCTTTACTTTACTTTTTTTACCACTGAACATCTGCTTTATCATGAACTTTTTCTGGTTGTCTATATCTATTGGATTTTTTGTGCTCCTCTACTTATGGATGTTATCATTCTTGTCATAGACTGAGCTGTTTATAATATTATTCCCCAAAGTTTTATAATAACGTTTTCTTATTCGTTGGCTTAACAACTTTAGGGGCTGTTATTGAATTTTGATTTTTTGGATCGTGTTCAAATGTTTCAACCACTAATTTTAGGATGCGCCTGCTGGAGGAGATAGAGAGGTGTGACTGTCCACATTTCCTTCTTCTCTTCCGAGACAATCGTCTACAGTTCAGAGCTCTGTACGCTTTCTACCCGGACACTGAAGAGGTAATCATTAATCGATTGTTTGATTATTTCATTGATTAATTGATTGATTGATTTTTTGATTGTTAGATTAAATCAGCCATTTATATTTCGATTGATTGTTTGATTGATTTGTTGATTGATACATTAATTGATTCATTGATTAATGCATTTATGATTTAATTAATTTATTGAATGATTCAATTCATTTATTGATTGATAAATTGATATTGATTGATAAATCGTTTTATGCAACAATTGATTCTTAGATTAATTTATTGATTGATTCATTGATTGATTATCAATTGATTCATTGATTGATAAATTGATTTATGCATTGATTGATTAATCAATTGATTCAACTATTGATTCAAGAATAAATTGATAGATTGACTAATAGTTTCATAAAATTAAATTGATAAATTGATTAAATAATAGATAGGTTGGTTAATTAATAGATTTATAGATTGTTTGAAATAGATGTATTGATTCTTTCAATAAAAAATTGTTAGATTGTTTGATTAATAATTGATAGATTGCGTTAATAATCGATTGTTTCATTTTTAAAAAAGAGAATGATTGATTGATTTACTGATAGATTGATAGATTTACTGAAGTGGTTGATAGATTGTCAGATAGTTTGATGGATTGATTGATCGATAGAATGATAGATGAATAGTTTGAAGTATTTTTTACCCAAAGCACAAAAACAGTTAATTCTTGCATGGTATTATAAACAGCTTTCCGCGGTTATAAAATATACATCGGCATCTCGGGGCTAGAAAACAGGTTTTAATCTTATGATTGTACAATTTTTATATTAATAGAAAGCTGGATATAATATGATGCTAGACATAGTCTTTTCATATGGATGATAACCGGTTCTTATCCACCGGATATTAATTGGATTTAAATGAATACAAGAATAGTTATTTCTCGCATGGTATTATAAACGGCTTTCCGCGGTTAGAGAAAGTACAATTATAAGATTAAAACTAGTTTTTTTTTCAAGAAAATATTTTCTCGTATTCATTCGAATCCGGTGGATAGGAACGGTTTTAATCTCATAATTGTACATTCTATATCCGCAGAAAGTCGTTTATAATACGATGCGAGAAATAACTATTACTTTTTTTAGGTGTTTAAAATTTATGGAAACGGGCCAAAACAAATTGTGGATAACATGATAGACAACTATTATAAATACAATTCAGGAACATAATTTTATCCAACCAATAGGAACTCTAGATTTAGTCATGTGATCTTTATTCAACCAATAGGAACTCTAGATTTTATCCTGTGGTTGTTATATAACCAATAGGAGCCTTTGATTTAGTCATGTGATCTTATTCAACCAATAGGAGCTTTAGATTTAGTAATGTGAACTTGTTCAACTAATAGGAGCTTTCAATTTTAGGAACTCTAGATTTTATTGTGATTGTTATTCAACCAATAGGAGCCTTTGATTTATTCATGTGATCTTTATTCAACCAATGAGAACTCTAGATTTAGTCATGTGATCTTTATTCAATCAATAGGAACTCTAGATTTAGTCATGTGATCTTTATTCAATTAATAGGAACTCTAGATTTAGTCAGTAGATCTTATTCAACTAATAGGAACTCATATTTAGTCATGTGATCTTATTCAACCAATAGGAACTCTAGATTTAGTCATGTGATCTTATTCAACCAATAGGAACTCTAGATTTAGTCATGTGATCTTTATTCAACCAATAGGAACTCTAGATTTAGTCATGTGATCTTTATTCAACCAATAGGAACTCTAAATTTTATCATGTGGTTGTTATTCAACCAATAGGAGCCTTTGATTTATTCATGTGATCTTTATTCAACCAATGAGAGCTTTAGATTTAGTCATGTGATCTTATTCAACCAATAGGAGCCTTTGATTTATTCATGTAATCTTTATTCAACTGTCTGACTCACCCTGTATATATATTAAAATTGTGTCACTTGTGTCTGTAGGTGGAAAGAAATTTACCCAAATCCACACGAAGCACTTAACTGTTACAATCGACGCCTTCACAATCCACAACGGGCTCTGGTTGGGCAAGAAAACGAGGCTCCCAGACAAGAAGGGCCTACCATTGGTCATCTAGATGGTGGGCTGGCCTACTATTGGTCATTTAAAAAGTGCTGGCCTACCATTGGTTAATTAGATTTAATATTGAACAACAATTGGTCATTTAGATTGTGTGCTGGCCTACTATTGGTCAATTAGATAGAAAACTGACCTTTTAGATTGATCACTGACCTACTATTGGTTATTTACATTTTTACTGGCCTGTCATTGGTCAGTTAATTTAATAGTCCTGGCCTCTCATTGGTCAGTTAATTTAATAGTCCTGGCCTCTCATTGGTCAGTTAATTTAATAGTCCTTGCCTCTTATTGGTTAATTTTATAGTTAAATCTGATTGGTTATAGTAATTATATGAATTGCTGGCCAATGATTGGTCAGTTTAATAGTAGTTTTGAAAAGATTACTTCTGATTGGCCACAGAATATTGATTAAAATTTTTACTTTTAGAACTTAATAGATACAATACACCAAGAAAAAAAAGCTTAAATTATCCTTCTAAGTTGCAAAAATCTTCAAATCTTGATCGTAAAAAGAAATTGTGTAAATTTCGCATAATTCCTTAAAGTTGGGTGTTGGGTTACAGTCAAATGCTCTTAATACGTCACACAGAGAGAGATGGGACAATGGGCTGTTTATTACTCTAGTCCCCAAAGTTTTATAATAACGTGTTCTTATTCGTTGGACTAACAACTTTGGGAACTTTAGTGAAGTTTGATTGGTTAATTTATTAGGTTGAGTGTTTAAACATTTCAACCACTTATTATAGATTACAGAAAGGATAATTTTATGTATCATTATTGGGTATGTACATCAATTTATTGGCCATTTTATTATCCCTTAAGATTCCTTTACAGGGTAGCTTCTTATAGGTCCTGGGAAGGTTTATAACTATTTTCTTGGGGGGTGGGACACCCCCAACCCCCCCAAAAAATGAAAAATACCCCTTTAAAAAAAAAAAAATTTCTTTTTAAAACTAAATTAAACTAGTGGGGTACACTACTCCGCCCCCCCTCAGAAAAAAAAATCCCCCCTTCAAAAAAAAATTTATTTTAATTTTTCTCTTAAATATAAAATACAAAATTGGTTTGATTAAACCGCTTGGGACAAACAACAACCATCTTTACAGAATTGCACGAAAAAAATGCCCCTCTTCTTATAAATTCCCTGATTTTAAAATGAAAAAGTGGTTAGATATAAAATTGTGTCGTGTCTGTTTGAGTGAAAAAGTTATTTATACAATCGTATAATAGACATCTTTCTGCGAATATTAAAATGAAAAATTATAAAGTTTAAACCAGTTTTTTATTAGCCTAGAAATGCCGAAGACACGGGCTCAAAACTGGTTTTAATCTTATGATTTTTATTTTGATATTCGTGGAAAACTATCTGTTATATGATGCTATACATGATTTTTCAGTATGGCTGACCAAACTGGTTCTAATCCAGCGGATATTTATCGGTTTCGAAGCCATACTGGAAAAGGTTGTACGTAATATTTCCCTTGTAAAATAGGATAAAAAATTGTAATATTTTTATTTTTGAAAATTTCTGTATTACTTAGCTTAAACTAAAAAGCTCCATTTTAGTGAAGAATAGAACTTTTTTAAAAATATTTTTTTTGTAATTAAGCATTTTTTTGCATTTGAAACACTACTCCTGTGATGCTATAAGATCAGGAATCTAAAGGGATAAGACAATGGCCAATAAATTTATGTACATACCCAGTAATGATACACAAAATTACTTAATTAACCAACCAATCAAAATTCAATAAAGCTCTCCAAAGTTATTAAGCTAACGAATAGGAAAAACTTTGGGGACTAGTGTAATAAACAGTCCAATGTCCCCTTCCTTCCTGGGATTTGCATTTAAATTTTTTTTATGTGTTTTTTCCAAGTAGAGAGGGGATATTAGGCTGTTTTTTACACTAGTCCCCAAAGTTTTATAATAACTTTGGGGACTTTACTTAAATTTTGACTAGTTTGTTCAAACGTTTCAAGTACTATTATATAAACAGGGCAATTACATTTTGTATATCATCATTGGGAATGTACTTCAATTTATCGGCCATTGTCTTATCCCTTTAGATCCCTAGTTACTCCACTTTTCTTTTACAATGTTGTACATTTCAAAATTCTACAGTTTTTCATTTATTTTTGAAATTCCAAAATCATCAATGATAATTATTATGTACCTTTTTAAATTCTTATTTGTGGGGCTCGGCAGCTATCAAATAGTCGCTATCAATAGTTAGAACCTTTATTTTTCTCTCTCCCTCACTTTTTCTCCATCTCTCTTTTTTTTCTCTTTCTCTCTCTTTCTCATATGGATGCTTAGAATGTTAAGAACCATCTCTCTTTCTTCCTCGCTTTCTCTTTGTCTCTCTCTTTCTTTCTCTCTCTCTTTCTTTCTCTCTCTCTCTTTCTCCCTCTCGTTATGGGCGCTATCAATATTAAAAACCCTATCTTTCTCTCCCTCGCTATCTCTTTTGCGCTCTCTCTCTCTCTCTCTCTCTCTCTCTCTATCTATCTATCTATCTCTCTTTCTTTCTCTCTCTCTCTCTCTCTCTCTCCTTATTTCTCCGTCTCTCTATGTCTCTCTCCCTCTCTCTCTCTTTTTCTCTCTCCCTCTCTCTCTCTTTTTCTCTCTCTCTCTCCCTCTCTCTCTCTTTTTCTCTCTTTCTCTCCGACCAACCAACCAACCAAGAAAACAGCCGTTATGCATTCACTTTTCTCTATCTCTCACTTTTTTCTCCTCTCTCTCTTTCTCCCTTTTTCTTTCTATCTCTCTCTTTATCTATTTCTCTCTTTTTCTTTCTCTCTCTCTCCCTCTATTTCTCTGCCAGCACACCCCATCCCTCTCAGGAAAATTATTTAAGCAGCAAAGCGACTTTATTTTGGCGGCTGGCTTGTGGCTGTTTGGCAGCTGTAAAGACCTGTTTTTATGCAAGAGGAGCTAATTTGTACACATTTATTCAATTCATACTAGTAAAATAATATGATTATTTTTAGGTATAACAAAATAATGAAGAAAAAGTTTCATAATTTTTAATTTTATGCATTTTTAAGTTATTACCTAACATTTTTACTAAACCTATATTTTTTCTAATTTATATATTATTAATTTATAATTAATCTACCACTTTACCATATTTTTATACATTTTAATTTTATATACCTAACCTAATATATATATTTGTGCTTAAAAATAATGTGGGGGGGGGGGTGTTATCCCCCCCCCCTTCGCTTAGTATTTTGTAGGGATGTTTAAAACATTAAGAATTGGGGGGCAATAAGTTTTTAAAGCTATTGTAATACCCCCCCCCCCTTTTAATTAACAAATAGCAAATAGATAGTTTTCTTAAGATATTAGAATCATGTAATGTAAAAGAAAAATGTGAATTTTTAAAAGCGAAGCTTTTCTATAATTAGGGTCGGTCCGTCCGTCCGTCCGTCCGTCCGAGATAGATAGCTTTTATTCGTTAATTTAGGCATGTTAGAAATGTACTATCGATTTCAAACTTTGCATGATGATTCCTGTAGTAGTTGGGTACGATTTAGAATGCGTAGCAACTCTATAATCAATACCAGAATGTCCGTACGTCCATTTTAAACATGTTGATTTTTCTACTTTTTTAACAACAAATTTTCAAGTGTTTTAATTATCCGTTTTATCTGATTTTTGGTATATTGATTCCTGGGACAACAAAGAACAATATTATAAGCGAAGCAACTCTATAATCAAGTCCAAAAATGTAAGTATGTCCATAAACATTATCCTGTTTTTAAGCAGTTTTTCAACAAATTTACCTACAATTTTGATTAGACATTTATACATTTATGTTCCGATTTTTCAGTTCAGATACTATACAAGTGTAAATGTCCATTTGTCCTACCTTTTCAGTGCTTCGCTTTTATGGATGTTGTCATCCTTGTTTTTAAATGATTAACATAGAAGTCTTAAAGAATAATAATTTTTACATTCTGATAATATATATTTATTATAAACCCGTGTTTTGGGGTAATACATATTACCCAACGGTCGCTATGATATAAAAAAACTTGGATCTACTGCAGTTCACGGTAAAATGTTTCTGGTAACGAATATCTATGAATTTTCTAGGCTGCTAGCTGCCAAACGGCTGAATGTACATGTCATGCCCGCACACTGTGTTAAGCGGCATGAAAAGGCGGTCAACAAATAATCTGGAATAGTCAAGATCCAATGATGCACAGGCAAAGCTTCACTGAAGAAAAAACGCATATAATAAGTCTTTTTTGCGCATTTATGTACACTGCGAATTAACTGTCTTAGGCTTTTTCTCGTCGGTTAAAATTCTGTGCGAGCATATTCCACCGTTTGCCGTTTGCAGGCTTTAAAATTTACAGATTTTTGGAAATATTCGTAACCAGGAATATTTTACCGTGAACTTCACTTAACCTAAAAACTTAATAGAATATTAACTAAGTCTACTAACAACCAAAGTTTATTGTATAAAAATATTAATTTTTATTTTATGCTTTTAGTTATATTTTGTAAAATATTATATATAAAAAAAAAACTGTAAGGATTTTATTTTTATATTTAGCAATTTCATTAAAAAAAGTTTAATCCCGAGATAAATCAATTTTTTTGTACTTTAATATTATTATTTAACTTTTTAGAAATATTTCATATATGAAAATATATTTTTTTGTTTGGTTTTGATAATTGACTTTAGATACGAAAATAAAAATTTATTATTTTTGTCAGCCACGTTTAAGCCTTAGTAAAATCATCATATTCTAACTTTAAAATTCAGCTGGATGTCTAAACCTTTTTCTAAACAGACAATCTACATTTTCATTATATTATTATTTGCACACAAGCGGATTTAAATTTGAGGCTTATGCGTGGCTGCCGAGCCCTGATTTAAAAGATTTTTGTTTTGATTTCTAAAGGAGGATTTGTCTTTTCAATATATTTCAGTTCATAGATTTTTCTTTGAAAATTTGAAGATTTTTTCTTTAAAAAATCAGCAACGGCTTACAAACTGTTTAAAATTCGGAATGAAAATTCATGTCTAGTATGAATGAAGGACGTCCAAGCTTTTTATGTTGAGGGAAGTAAAATGATGGGTTTCAAATGTTTGAGAGTTTCAAAGGTTTGATAGGGAGGGGGGGGGGGGGGTTAATATAATTTGAAGATTTTTTTCTTTCAAAAATAAGCCATGGCTAACAAACTGTTTAAAAATTGGGGTGAAAAGTCATGTCTAGTATGAAACAGGGACAACGTCCAAGCTTTTTATTTTGAGGGTGTAAAATAAAGGGTTTGAGAGGGGGGGGGATTTTATGTATTTTATAAAATTTTAAGGGGGTAAAATGAAGGGTTGATGAGGGGGGTTAACACCCCTTTACCCCCCCCCCCCTTGGACGTAACATGCATAAATTATAGAAACAAAGCAAAATCTAAAATACCAATATAACAAATACCTATTTAATATTTAATTTTCGTATCCGCAGTCAATTGTCTATATAAAACTAAACTAGAAATATATATTAATTACCAAGTATTGCCATGTTTATTTAGGGGAAGGGGGGGGGGTGGAAGATTTGTAACTTTTTGGAAGAAAATATACCAAAAACCGCCATTTATTGGGGAGAATAGTAAAAAACGGCGGTTTTTGGTGCATTTCTTTGCACATCCCTCCCCCACCAATTACCTATTACCTACTTGATTATTTGTATTTTTATTAGGGTTGGACAGGATACTTTTTTGGCCGGATACCGGATATCCGGCTGATTTCAAATGCCGGAAATCTGGCTGGATATTGAAAAAGACCAAATGTCCGATCGGGTATCCGAATAGTTTCAATATCCGGTATCCGGCCGGATATCCGGCCCAACCCTAATTTTTATTCGTTAAAAAAATGAGCTTTTACCCCTCTTTTATACCAAATTAATTCTACTAACAAACCAAAATTCAGGACTTGGTAGCCGCCCCCCCAAAAAACCGCCGCAATTTGTATAGATAATTTGGCGGTTTGTCGGCGGTTTTATGGGCGGCTGTCTAGCCCTGCCAAATATACTATTCTGTACTAATGTATTAATTATATGAAATTAGTATTATTAAACAATTATTAAAACTATTGAAAAAAAACTGGATAGTTCTATGAAGGCAGCTTTAAAGGTTGTTTACGGCAAAACGGCTGTCGGCACTTAGCTAGTTTATAAAAATAAATATGTCTTAACTTTTTTACCAATAATTTAAATCTCCACAGGGGGGTGATTTGTTTAATATAATTGGGGGGTGTTTATTATAGGTATATTATAAGGGATATTGATATTGATCCCCAATGATAATAAACATAATATCCCCTTCCCTGATATTAATCTAACTCTAATAATGTGTTAAATTTATATATAAACTGACGTTTGACCATAAGCAGCTTTTAAAGTTTTAAAAAATAGTTATTTAAAGCATCGTTTTATAGTCAGCTTGCCGCGGATATTAATATTAAAGATTATAATTAGTTTTGTTTGCTTTGAGGGACTGAAGGCTAACAAAACTGGTGTTAATTTTATAGATTTTATTTTAATGTTCGTGGAAAATTGTCAGTAGTAATACGATGCTATATACATGATTTTTCAGTATGGCTGACCGAACCGGTTCTAATCCAGCGGATTCAAAGCCATACTGGAAAATTAGATAAATTTCAACTGGATCCAAATTATTAGTTATTGGGGTATAGTCCCTTTCATGGCAACGCCTCTTGAGGGGCGTTTTGTCGTATTTTTAAAAGTAGCTTTTCCCCTTATTCTAGCCCCAGCGTGGCCAATTGCCTAACCCTGCGGGGCAATTACCTAACCTATCAAAAGCTACTGTATAAATACAACAAAACGCCCCTTAAGAGGCGTTGCCACGAAAGGGACCTGTACCCAATGAATTATTGAAATTGTCATTCTAAGAATGTTTTGTGTAGGAAATCCTTTTTTATACTAAGTAAATAATAATAATAATAAAAATTGTATTAGTTTTTTTTAGTAGCCAAATTACTCTATATTTTGAATTGTCCGTATGTCCGTTTTTGGGGAAACGCTCTTACAAAATGTATGTAGACGATCATTATATTATGTATTATGTATTATGTTTTTATAGTGAAACTACTCTATAATTAAGGTCAGTCAATCCGTCTGCCAGTTAATTTAGACATGTTAGAATTGTCCTCTCGATTTCAAACTTTGCATGATGATTCCTGTGATAGTTAGGTACGATTTAGAAAGCGTAGCAACTCTATAATCGTTACCAGAATGCCCCTATGTCCATTTTAAACATGTTGATTTTTTACTTTTTTGACATTAAATTTTTGTATGTTAGAATAATCTGATTCATCTGATTTTTTGAATACGGATTCCTTTTACAATAAGGTACAAAATTATAAGTTAAACAACTCTATAATCGAGTCCTAAAAATTTAAGAATGTCCTTAAACAGTATTCGTATTTAAGCAGTTTTTTAACAATTTTACTTACAATTTTGTTTAGATTTTATACATTTGTATTCTGATTATCGAGTTCTGACACTCAACGAGTATTAACCCTTAACGGTCGGGGGGGGGGGGGGGGCGTTGAACGCCCCCCATCCGGTTTTTTCTATCTCATTTTCTGTGTGTGAAAGGTAAAGAGCCCAAACTGCTTGACTTTTTAAGTGTGGGTATGAGACATAACGGAGAGTTGAAATTTTTTGAATATCTCCATCCTGGCGGGCACAGGATGCCAGCAAACCTGGCAGGGTCATCCAGGTAAAGAGCAAAAATATTTTTTTTTACTTAAACAAAGCATTTTATCTTACCAAAATACTAAAATATCCTCTAGTAGTACATCCTCATATTAAATACAGGTGTTCAAGTCAATTTTAGGTTCCAGGTATGATCCTGCAGGTCCTGATCCTCCAGGTCTCCAGAAATCTTTAAAATGCTCCTGTGGCCGCAATTTTTGACTTAGAGACTTCAAATTTCAAACGTAAGTTTATCTTACATGTCTACATAATGTATTTAAATTTCATAAAGATCCGCCGCCGTTTTCCCGCCGACCGCTGACTGCGGCGGCTGGCAGCTGCCAAGTACAGCTGCGGCCGCTGAAATTATATTTTCATATTTCAAATATAAAATTTACATAAAGATAAACATTTTCTGCAAAAAAATTTTATTCTAGCTTCAAAAATAAAAAAAAATACAGCTGTTTGAAATTTATAAGTAAAAAAGGACCTAAAAACAAAGGTTGTTAAATAAAAGGGTGAAGGAAGCGAAAATTGACCTTGACTTACTTAAGGTCGGAAATTCATCATAACACAGGGGACTTGCACAAAATTTTATAGCCCTCTAGCTCTAATAGGAACTGAGATAATAAGGGGGGACGCCCCCCCCCCCCCGACTGATTAAGGTGCGGCAAGGGGCCCGACTGTAAGGGGTTAATGTTCGTTTATCCTACCACTTCTATGGATGCTGTCATCTTTGCTCAGTAGCACTTAAGGAGGAACATAACATTGGACCTTAAGGAGGAATATAACATTGGACCTTAATCCTTGGCTAAAAACTTTGGGTACTTATAGTGAAAATTGGTTATTTTTAAACTAGTAATGTTAAAACCTTTTCAACCAATAATTTAGATCTACATAAGGAGATATCTTGTTCATCATTGAGGTTATAACATTTATCTTATTTTGTACTATCCATAAAGATCCGTGTTAAGAATTCTGTAAGGATATGATCGTGTAAGGCGTTTTTTAGTAGCAAAACTCTAATTCAAAATATTTGTCCGTGTAAAAGAAGTGAACTTATTAAAAACAAGGATAACAATATCCATAAAAGCGAAGCTCTGAAACGGTAGGACAAACGAACATTAACACTTTTAGAGTATCTGAACCGCATAAGCAGAATATAAATGTATAAGCATAAACAAAATCGTACAAAAAGTTGTTGTAAAATGTGTAAATTCAGGATACATTCTTTAATTTTAAGGATTTTATTATAGTGGTGCCTCGCTCTTAATATTGTACTTTTATATATCCGCGAAAAGCCGTTTATAATATGATGCGAGAAATAACTATTAAAAAATCAAAAAGAGCTAACCATACGGACGTACGGATAGACCGACCATTATTACAGGAAAACTTCGCTCTTAAAAAAGACTTTCTACATTTAGAGTTTATATTTCTAAAAGATGTACAATAATAAACTTGGATCTTAAGGAATAAGAAAATGGGCATAAATCAATGTAAAATTCCAATGATGATAAACAAAACTAATTCTTTTGTAGTTTAAACCAACCAATCAAGATTAAAGTTCTTATTATGTATGAATCATCTTTTCGTTTTTTATTTTTTTTTTTGTTTTTTTTTTTGATATTTTACACAATATACAAAATTGCTTTCAAGGGTAGGTAGGGGGTGGTTTTTTTGGATAGAAATTAAAATAAGGGTTGGTTGGTTGGTTTCTTCAGTATTTTATGACTCATTTAGTGAGTATTTCCTGAAAAAGTTGTCCATTTTGTGACGTTGGACCGCTTATCTGTTAATTATGTTTTATGTGTAGAAAAAGTAATGTATCTTTTATTAATATTTTTAATTGCTATGATACTGTTTTTCGGGCCTTTCACAGTTTTATAACAAAATTTTCTTATTATGTTGGGGCTTTTAGAATTTTTTCATTGGTTTTTGCATTAAGTTGAGTATCCAAACGTTTCAACAACTAATTGTAATCTGCAGAAGGTATAATTTTGTGTATCATCATCGGCCATTGTCTTATCCCTTTAGATTCCTGGTCTTTAGTATGTCTGTATATTATATTTAATCGATATGTTTCATTTAACATCCATAAAAGCGAAGCACTGAAACGGTAGGACAAACAGACATTAACAATTGTATAGTGTCAGAACTGAATAATCATAATATAAATGAATAAGAGTCAAAGCAAAATTGTAAGTAAATTTGTTGAAAAACTGCTTGATTTAGGATAATGTTTATGGACATACTTACATTTTTAGGACTTGATTATAGAGTTGCTTCGCTTATTACATTATACTTTGTTGTCCCAGTAATCAATATACCAAAAATCAGATCAATCGGATGATTAGATCACATAAAAATTTGTTGTTAAAAAAGTAAAAAAATCAACATGTTTAAAATGGACGTACGGACATTTTGGTGATAATTATAGAGTTGCTACGCTTTCTAAATCGTGCCTAACTATTAAAGCAATCACCCTACAAAATTTGAAATCAATATGACAATTCTAACATGCCTAAATTAACGAAAAAAGCTATCCGTTACGGACGGACCGACCCTAATTATAGAAAAGCTTCGCTTTTAAAAAGTTTCTAGGAGTGAAGGGAACCCCCTCAGGGTTTATGCAGAAAGAAACTTCCCTCCCCCCATAATATTACATTTTTTTAAAATAAGGTGTAAGGGGTGTCTGCTTCACTACTCTTTTTGAGGACAAGAGATGTTTTTTTTCATTTTATTATTTTAAATCAACTCTTTCAGTTTTTTCAACATGTTTTACAAGCCAGACCTGATCCAAAAGTTTTTACTGCATCCAAAATTGAAAATTGGGCGTACTACTAATGTGTGTTTAAAATCTTTTACATGACATTATTGTGTTTATGCCGCCAATCAAATTATTTGAATATCCCAGGGATGTTATGATTGGTAAAAAAAGCACTTAATTATATTTAAGTGTAACTAAAAAAAAGAGCGCTAAGTTTTATTAAAAATACATAATTTTAAAGTATATTTATTAAAAAATTTAATTCGTTTTATTAATGTTTGGGATAACTTATTTTTTGGAATGACCAATTTTATCAAACCAACAGCTACGCTCCTAGGGGCCTCTAAGCCCTTTTAAAACAAGCGAAGCTCTGAAACGATAGGACAAACGAACATTAACATTTGTATACTGTCAGAACTTAATAAGCAAATTATTATTGCATAAATATAAACAAAATTGTAAGTAAATTTGTAGAAAAAATGCATAAATACATAATAATAAGGACAAACTTACATTTTTGGACTTGTTTATAGAGATGCTTCGCTTATAACATTGTACCTTGTTGTAATAGGAAATAGTATTAAAAAAATCATTTGAATCGGATAATTCTAACATACAAAAATTTGATGTCAAAAAAGTAAAAAATCAACATGTTTAAAATGGACATACGGACAGTTTAGTAATGACTAATGAGTTGCTACACTTTTTAAATAGTACCTAACTACTACAGGGATCACAATGCAAAGTTTGAAATCGATAGGATAATTCTAACATGCCTCATTTTCTCATTAGGGTTGGGGTACGTTCCAAAAAAAAGACAAAAACCCTTTCGAAAACAATAAAAAGAATCATATTTGTCTAGCGGGATCTTAATAGACACACAAAAATACTCCTTCCAAATTCTATAATAGGATTCTTATTATACTTATCTGTCCTTTTATCTTTTAATTTTCTAAAGCGTCGCGTCTGGTAAAATAGGAAATATTAGTCAGAAAGGAAATTCCATTGTAGATTTTCTACGCAGCAGTAGGTACCATATCTATCTATCTATAGACCATATTATATATTCATTCGTGTTTCAATTAAATCCAAAAAACATGAATTTTGGGACATAGATTAAGAATATAAAAAAAACATTTTAAACTGCATGCATTTTGTTTCTATAATTTGGAAAATAAAATATTAAAAATGTTATGTGATATAGTTTTTAAAAAAAAAATATGCATTATAATTCCTTATTCAAAATAATCTTCAAGACGACCTTTTTTTCACACAAACTGGATTTCTTTTTCCGCCATTCTACAATGTGCTTTTGACCCCTCCACATGGCTTTTTAGCAGTAGTAACGTGTATTCAATCAAAATCAAACATAAAGCAGCCAGGACTAAAGCTACTCTCATATTTTGTTGATAACTATCAAAACAGTAAGTCTTTCTTTATTAAAAAAACTTAACTTATACATTTGAATTTAAGATGTTAATTTAAACATTTTGTCTCAATTATGATCATCAATTTATGTATGTAATTTCAGGAATTTGCAACTGTTTGAATAAAGATATCACATAACATATTTAATATTTTATTTTCCAAATTATAGAAAATGACTATTTCTTGCTGAAACACTGCGCCCCAATTTGGGAATAACATATTAAATTAGTAAAGTCTGCATTTGTCAACTTCAAAGCTGGAATGGGCATGTTTTTTTCAGAAAAAAAAATATAAAAAATATCAAAGTAAAAAAGTACGTCCGTCCGTCACGGATAGCTTTTTTCGTTAATTTAGACATGTTAGAATTGTCCTATCGATTTCAAATTTTGCATGGTGATTCCTTTAGTAATTAGGTACGATTTAGAAAGCGTAGCAACTCTATAATTATTACCAGAATGTCCGTACTTTCATTTTAAAAATGTTGATTTTTTTAACATTTTTAACAACAAATTTGTATGTGACCTAATTGTCTAGTTTTTGGTATACTGATTCCTGGGACAACAAAGTACAATATTATAAGCGAAGCAACTCTATAATCAAGTCCTAAAAATGTAAGTATGTCCATAATCATTATCCTGTATCAAGTTCTGACATTCTACAAGTGTTAATGTCCGTTTGTCCTACCGTTTCAGAGCTTCGCTTTTATGGATGTTGTCATCCTTGTTTATCTATCTATCTATTTTTTAAATATTATGTTCAAAAAATCTTCTAAAATATTTGTAAAAATCCTTTAAATTTAAATTTGTTTTACATTGACATCTGAAGAGTGCAAACATGCACGAAACAATTTGTAATGTCTGAATAAATATGTAAAATTCATATTTTGTTTGTGAGTTAACCTCTTATATCTATCTATCTACTCATATATTTATTCATCTATCTATTTATATATCTTTTTATCTATTTAGGATGAGGAACATTTACTATGAATATTTACGAGCGAGATATGAAAATCACATGCAAAGTTTGATACAAGTCAGAGAAAAACTGGAGAACAAGTTGAACATGCTCCAAGAAAATACTCCGCAAAGGTTTGGAGCTTTTGGAGCTTTTGTGGATATTTTATTAGAATAGTGGATGTAGAATCTACGTGGATATTATGACAGAGGGGAAAATATGTCTTTAATTTAGCTTGCCTATGTGGAGCTCATTTATTGGCCCATGCGTTCTTCCAGTAAGAGGGAAGGGAAGTAGATGGGGTAGAGGGTGTGAAATTTCGGTATTATCCTCTTAGTAAATTTTTTTTCAATTTTGAAAATTTGAGTACCAATCCCCCCCCGACAGCAAACTATGAACTCTAGCCGCAGCGCTCGGCCCCCTTGCCTGCCTAGCCGCAGCGCTCGGCCCCCTTGCCTGCCTAGCCGCAGCGCTCGGCTCCCTTGACTAAAACCTAACCTAACCTAAAATAGTTGTTCGTCGTTGTCGGGGGTGGGGGGGGGGAGGGGGTAATCAAATTTTCAAAATTAAAAAAAAAGAGGATAACGCCGAAATTTCTTATTAGCGAATGTACTTTATAATTCACATTGTCTGTCCGTCAGTCTGTCAATATATATGGGAAATGAGCAGGGGCGTCAAAGCTTTTTTATTTAGGGGGGGGGGGTAAATTTTTTTAAGAGGGGGGGGGGGGGTAAAATGGCGGGCGAATTTTTCTTACCCCTTATCTAATAATGAAATACTATTAATCATTTAGCAATAAATATGCGCGCGAAGCTCGCCAAAATTTTTTGTTACGAATTATATATTTTTGGGGGTATTTACCCCCCAAAATTGTTTGGGGCGGGGGGTAAATACAACCCCCTTAATGGTTAGGGGTGCCTTTACCCCTTTACCCCCCCCCCCCTTGAACGTCCTAGAAAATGAGATCTACTCAACTCAACTAAAGCTAGACTTTTGATTTTTCTTGTCAACATTCCCATTATTATGCAACATATTTGAGTACATAACATCAATAGCAGTCTGACTGCTTTGAAGCTGCTTTTTAGCCGTTTATATTTCCTAATGCTTTTCACATATCTGCGTGGTGTTTTGGGTCCAATTTTCAAAACTTTTGTAGGTAAAGGTATCAAAATTAAATGTTATACAATTAGCTTTATTTTTGATTAAATTTTAACTTTGTCTGTTTATTAATCCACAATTTTGTTGGGGAATAGTCCCTTTCGTGACATCGAACCTTAAGGGGCGATTTGTCGTATTTTTAAAATGGCTTTTTATAGGTTATTTTAGGTTAGGTTAGGTTATATTGGGTTAGGTGATTGCCCCACAGGGTTAGGTAATTGGCCCCGCAGGGTTAGAGCCCCCCACGAAGGGGCTAGAAATATGAGAAAACCTACTGTGAAAAATACGAAGAATCGCCCCTTAAGGTGCGATGTCACGAAAGGGACTATACCCTTTTGTTGCTTCGCAATTTATTGTTGTTGACACTTTAGTTTATTTTATGTTTCAGGATTCTGATAATGGAATTGCTATCCACCCATGACTTGGTCCATCAAAGCTTACTGGTAAGTTAAAGTCAGGGCTTGGCTGCGCCTCAAATTTAAACCCGTTTGAATACTTTTATTCTATTATTTTGAAATCGATTATTAAAAACAAGGATGACAACATTCATAAGTAGCGAAGCTCAAAATTTAATGATAGACATCAAGAAAAAATAATCTTTTGAGTATGTTAAAAAGACATGAATAAAATAAATAACGAAACTTTTTAAAAATGTATAATATCTTTTGAAGCATTAAGCTAAGAAACAAAACGTAAAATCTAGGATTCGATCCAGCACCCCAACCAATAGCAAGTCTTTATTAAACATGGTGAAAATATGTAAAATGTTGACTTAATTAATTCCTAAAAATTCCAGCTGTTTATCTTGAACAGGAGTCGAAAAAATCATGAAAACTTGAAAAACTAGGAATCGATCTAGCACCCCAACCAATTATTATATCTTTAAAAACTTTATAGAAATGTGTAGAATGTTGACTTAATTAAACCCTAAAAATTCCAGCTCTTTATCTTGAACAGGATTCGAAAAAATCATGAAAACTTGAAAAACTAGGAATCGATCTAGCACCCCAACCAATTATTATATCTTTAAAAACTTTATAGAAATGTGTAGAATGTTGTCTTAATTAATCCCTAAAAATTTTAGCAGTTTATCTTGAACAGGAGTTAAGATAATTATGAAAACTTGAAAAACTAGGAATCGATTTAGCACCCCAATCAATATACAAATCTTAATGAAACCTTTTAGAAATGTGTAGAATGTTGACTTAATTAATCCCTAAAAATTTTAGTCGTCTGTCTTGAAAAGGAGTCGAGAAAAATACGAAAACAAAAAAATCTAGGAATCTATCTAGCAACCCAATTAACAAACAGATGGACAAAACAATGTATAGATTAGATGCGCATATGTTATGGGAATCTTCACTAAAAATTTCATCTGTCTATCTTTTATATGAGCCGAGAAGATCACGTTTCCCCCACTTTGTCTCATATAGACGGACAGACGGACGGATCGACGGACGGACGGACATTTCGAATTATAAAGTCGCTTCGCTACTAAAAACTATATAGAAATTGCCCAATCCTTTGTTCTTTTATTCATTTCAAAATGAGAAGGTGAGGGGGGGGAGGATTTGTGCTCGGAAACTGCCGTTGTATTTCCTTATCTTATAATATAAGGCCGAAAGGCTTTTTTTTCAATAACAGACGTTCTCAGAAATTGTTGGTTGGAAGCTTAGGGGCTTATGTCTTATCCCTTAGATCCCTGGTATTTCATTTATTATAACAAAGTAACGTATTTGGAGAGTGGGGTAAAAAAGAAAGTGTTTCATTGTATGATGGTGAAATAATCTTGGCATTGAAAGAGTTTTTTTTAAACAAGGATGACAACATCCATAAGTAGCAAAGCTCAAAAATTATGAATGGACATCCGGAAAAAAATGAACTTTAAAAAACTTAAATCACGAATTAATCTTGATAATAATTGAAATATGTAGAATGTAAATATATTTAATCTGTGAAAATTTCAGATGTCTATCTTGAATAGGAGCCGAGAAAATCATGTTTCTCCACATAGCGTTACGGACGGATGACAGACAGACAAAGTGAATTGTAAAATAATCGGTCACCTGATAAAGCAGGGAGTAGGAACCATTTTTTAACGACCTAAGTGTAAGCCGAGATTTGAACCTATCACCTCCCAATCGACAAGCAGATTCCCACAGCTGCGTGTCCATTTATTAATAATAAGTGTATTGTATTTAGATTATGTCTCACAGTCCATCTCTAGGGTAATAAATCTATTGTATTCAGAATATATCTGACACTCCATCTCTAGGGTAATAAATCTATTGTATTTAGAATATGTCTGACAGTCCATCTCTAGGGTAATAAATCTATTGTATTTAGAATATGTCTGACAGTCCATCTCTAGGGTAATAAATCTATTGTATTCAGAATATATCTGACACTCCATCTCTAGGGTAATAAATCTATTGTATTTAGAATATGTCTGACAGTCCATCTCTAGGGTAATAAATCTATTGTATTTAGAATATGTCTGACAGTCCATCTCTAGGGTAATAAATCTATTGTATTCAGAATATATCTGACACTCCATCTCTAGGGTAATAAATCTATTGTATTTAGAATATGTCTGACACTCCATCTCTAGGGTAATAAATCTATTGTATTTAGAATATGTCTGACAGTCCATCTCTAGGGTAATAAATCTATTGTATTTAGAATATGTCTGACACTCCATCTCTAGGGTAATAAATCTATTGTATTTAGAATATGTCTGACAGTCCTTCTCTAGGGTAATAAATCTATTGTATTTAGAATATGTCTGACAGTCCATCTCTAGGGTAATAGATCTATTGTATTTAGAATATTTCTGACAGTCCATCTCTAGGGTAATAAATCTATTGTATTTAGAATATTTCTAACAGTCCATCTCTAGGGTAATAAATCTATTGTATTTAGAATATGTCTGACAGTCCATCTCTAGGGTAATAAATTTATTGTATTTAGAATATGTCTGACAGTCCATCTCTAGAGTAATATATCTATTGTATTTAGAATATGTCTGACAGTCCATCTCTAGGGTAATTAATTTATTGTATTTAGAAAATGGCTGACAGTCCATCTTTAGGGTAATAGATCTATTGTATTTAGAATATTTCTGACAGTACATCTCTAGGGTAATAAATCTATTGTATTTAGAATATTTCTAACAGTCCATCTCTAGGGTAATAAATCTATTGTATTTAGAATATGTCTGACAGTCCATCTCTAGGCTAATAAATCTATTGTATTTAGAATATGTCTGACAGTCCATCTCTAGGGTAATAGATCTACTGTATTTAGAATATGTCTGACACTCCATCTCTAGGGTAATAAATCTATTGTATTTAGAATATGTCTGACAGTCCATCTCTAGGGTAATAAATCTATTGTATTTAGAATATGTCTGACAGTCCATCTCTAGGGTAATAGATCTATTGTATTTAGAATATGTCTCACAGTCCATCTCTAGGGTAATAGATCTATTGTATTTAGAATATGTCTGACACTCCATCTCTAGGGTAATAAATCTATTGTATTTAGAATATGTCTAACAGTCCATCTCTAGGGTAATAAATCTATTGTATTTAGAATATGTCTGACAGTCCATCTCTAGGGTAATTAATCTATTGTATTTAGAAAATGGCTGACAGTCCATCTCTAGGGTAATAGATCTATTGTATTTAGAATATTTCTGACAGTCCATCTCTAGGGTAATAAATCTATTGTATTTAGAATATTTCTAACAGTCCATCTCTAGGGTAATAAATCTATTGTATTTAGAATATGTCTGACAGTCCATCTCTAGGCTAATAAATCTATTGTATTTAGAATATGTCTGACAGTCTATCTCTAGAGTAATTAATCTATTGTATTTAGAATATGTCTGACACTCCATCTCTAGGGTAATAAATCTATTGTATTTAGAATATGTCTGACAGTCCATCTCTAGGGTAATAAATCTATTGTATTTAGAATATGTCTGACAGTCCATCTCTAGGGTAATTAATCTATTGTATTTAGAAAATGGCTGACAGTCCATCTCTAGGGTAATAGATCTATTGTATTTAGAATATTTCTGACAGTCCATCTCTAGGGTAATAAATCTATTGTATTTAGAATATTTCTAACAGTCCATCTCTAGGGTAATAAATCTATTGTATTTAGAATATGTCTGACAGTCCATCTCTAGGCTAATAAATCTATTGTATTTAAAATATGTCTGACAGTCTATCTCTAGAGTAATATATCTATTGTATTCAGAATGTGAAGCCAGAAGAGGAGGGAGTATCTGAGACGTCAGAATCAGCAATTAATCAAATTGAAAGATTTGTAATTTCACATATAAGAAAATGTAAAGATTATGTTTAATACAATTGATATATGGTTTATCAATAAAGTATCTCAAATCTAAAGAATATTTACTTCTCTAAATAAAATCTATTAAATTAAATTTTTGAAGCGAAGCTTTTCTATAATAGGGGTCGGTTCGTCCGAACGTCCATCCGGAACGGATATCTTTTTTCGTTAATTTAGCCATGTTAGAATTGTCCTATCGATTTCAAACTTTGCATGGTGATTCCATCAGTAGTTCTAGAAAGCGTAGCAACTCTATAGACGTTACCACAACGCTCGTACGTCCACTTTAAACATGTTGATTTTTAACTTTTTTAACAACAAATTTTTCAGTGCTTTAATTATCCGATTGATCTGATTTTTGGAATACTGATTCCTAGGACAACAAAGCATACTCGCATTTAGCCAGTTGGGGCTTAATTGTATCTTTATGAACCTAAAATTAAAAGTGCATAATTCAAATATTACGAGCAACTTTAGCAGAAGTACAGCTACTCCATAATTATTACTTATTTTTCGAGTTCCTATTTGAATTTATCGAAAACCTTAGGAAATCTTTCATTTTAACTGAAAGCATTGCTGGGTATTATTAGGTTGAGTAATGTATAACAGACAACCGACTCCTTGACTGAAATCCCAACAGTGTATAATAATAAGTTGCGACTGTTTACAGGCTAAATCATACCCCTTCTATAACTATTTTTTTATAACAACTGAAAATTTAATTGATAATTTTTTTGTTTATTTATCAATATGTGAATTTTTTGTGCTTCGCTACTTATGAATGTTGTCATCATTGTAAATATATTTGCACATCCTATTATATAAAGTAGTAAGCGTTTTTTGTCTGTCCCGAAGGATCTCGCTAACCGCTGAACCGATATTGTTCTCCTTTACAGTGAAGCTTCTTATAGGTCCTGGGAAGGTTTTAAACAATTTTGGGGAAAGGACTCTTCACCCCCTTCCCCAAAAAAATATTTTTTTACTCTTTTGAAATTCAAATTTAACATGGGATGAGGTCGAATTTTCCCCTCCTACCTTAAGTGCCCCTAGAGGCTACTAGGGGCGTAGCCGCTAGTGCTATTATAAAGTAGTAAGCGTTTTTTGTATGTCCCTAAGGATCTCGCTAACCGCTGAACCGATATTGTTCTCCTTTAAAAATAAAGCTTTTTATAGGTCATGGGAAGGTTTTAAACTATTTTTGGGGAGGGTGTCTTCACCCCCTCCCCCTCCCAAAAAAAAATATTTTTTTACTCTTTTGAAACTCAAATTTAAAATGGGATGAGGTCGACTTTTCCCCCTCCTACCTTAAGTCCCACTAGAGGCTTTAAGGGGCGTAGCCGCTAGTCTTTAATATTTACTTCTTTAACTTTTGTTGTGTCTTATAGATAACAGAATAATTAGTATCTTAAATAAAAATAGCACAGCGTTGTAGCGTGCAGATGGGGGAGGGGGTTCACCTGTAGCACCCCCTTGAAATTAAACTTGGCAAAATCCTTGTAAACGAAACTATCAGACGAAATGCAAAATGTTTGCTTGTTAAAACTAATCTACTGAATTTATTCTGAGAATTCCAAAAAAGCCTCTTGAAACGCTTCTTTATAACTAGAAAAAAGAATTGCGTATTTGTTGTAGTATTTTTCAAAACCAGGCGCATGGATTTACTTGACCCCGTCTCAAATTTATTTAATATTCAGACTTCTTTTGAATAATTTCTAAGAATTCCTTAAAAGCCACTAGGAACGCTTCTTCATAACTACAAAAAAGAATTGCGTATTTGTCAAAATTACGCTGCACATGGATTCAATTTTCCCCCGTCTAAAATAATTTTTTTTAGACGTATTTTGAATTTTCTGAGAATTCAAAAATATCAAAATCTTCATGCCAGCTTCATGTCAAACGCTTCTTGATAAAAAGAATTGCGTATTTTTGTTTACGCTATCAACTCACCAAGGATGATAACATCATAACTATATACCCTAAAACTAGAAGGTAAGCCAAACGACATTAATACTCGTAGAGTGTCGGCTTTCTTAATCGTTATTAACTGTTGCACGAATCATCAAGCTAAGTTTAAAATTGATAGGACAATTCTAACATTTATAGATTAACAATAAAAGGTATCTGTAACGGACCACAATTCATAGATATTAGATAATCATCTAAACAATAATTAATATATTCATATTATAGTCAAAATTTTGATAAAAGATAATTTTTTCACCGAAACGGTATTATTGCTTAAAATATTTTCTTTATTCAAAAGTAAGACCATGATATCCTAAAATTTTAAACAATACATTACAATTTAATATAATATTAAATGTTAAAATATATCTTTATACATAAATAGTTTTTATTATGTTGCAGTCATTGACCATTTATCCTTATATAAAAATAACAGGATCTGTGTCTGTATGTGTGTATGTCTGTACCGAAGGATCTCGTTAACCACTGAAATTGCCTCTAGGGGCGTAGCCATTTGTACATATAAAATAACAAAAATATCTTTAATTGGCAGTAATCTTTTCATGGCTTTCTAAATTTATTAATTTTTAAAACTCGATACACTTATTTGTTAAAAACGCAATATTTTTAAAATACATTCAAATGAATTTTAGTCTACTAGCGGCTTCGCCCTTAGCCTCTAGGGGCTTGGGCCCCAAGAGGTTTGATCAAACAAAATTTTCGTATCTTTATTTTTTTCTTGGGGGGGGGGAAGGGGTATTTTTAATTTTTAGGGGGGTTGGGGGTCTCCCACCCCCCCCAAGAAAATAGTTCTAAACCTTCCCGGGACCTATGAGAAGCTACCCTGTAAAGGAGAACCCGATCGGTTCAGCGGTTAGCGAGATCCTGCTCTACAAACAAACAGACATACAGACAGATTCTTCATTTATTCTTCATTCATCATTCTACTTTGTATTATAGAGATTAAATTTGACAAGGAACAATGGATATAGGAAATACGTGGATATTTTGACAGGGGAAAATTTGCCGTCAATTTTATTTTGATTGACTTCATTTATTGGTCATTTTGTTAATCCAGTAGGAGGAGAGTGGATGGGGTAAAGGAGCTAGATGGGGGATATACTAATTTCAGCATCACTTTATCAGAACTACATCCAAAATCTAATGCAACATCCAAATAATAATATATCCATTTATGGAACCATTCTATGCTTATTTATCACTGGTCGCCGGAAGGAAAAAGCAGTTTTTTGAAAGGGGCTATCTGAGATTATTACAGATTCTGATTTATACATATATAGACTAATGAAAAATGCAAAAAACGAAATCAAAAGCGTTCCTTCTTGGGAGAAAATCCGGGAAAAAATTTTTAGCTATTTTTAACCTAAAATTCACATGGGCAAGCATGCAAAAAATATAAAGACATTTTAAAAATGTCATTGCTCAGCACCTAGAAGTGGTAGAAAAATGCTACGCATACCATTGGAAAGGTCATAAACTCTAGTTTTCATAAAGGTATATAACGTTTTTGTACTATTATTAGTTTTTGAGCTATCCTCTAAAGTATACTCAAGTTCTAAAAATGCAGTTTTTTCATGAATTTTAAGTTTGATACTAGTTACACAAACCTTTTTAAAATTATATTGCTTAGGAGTTATATAACTATTTTATAAAGGTACATTTGTATATTTTGGGTAATTTCAATTTTAGCTTAATTAAAAATTGTCTTTGAAATGCGTATAGTTTGTAGTAAGAACCAAGGAGGGAGGGCGGAGTTTATACACTTATAGGAAATGAAATGCAGTATAAAATTTTGCCCTGGATGTTTTTGGGCTTGTTGTTATAGTTATAAACCTTATTTTTTTGTTGTAAAATTATATGATTAAATACACAAGTAAAACTTTGAAAATTAAATTTTGGCACTTTCCTTCTAGGGGCTAATGGGGTAAAACAGCCCCTAAGACACTAAAATCTAATGTCTGAGCTTATTTTTAGAGATATCAAGCAAATTTTTTTAATGTAAACCCTTTTTGCATAATTTAGCTAGGTAGCCACTAAAGATTTCATTTTGGCACTTTCCTTCTTGGGGCTAGTGGGGTATTTCATCCTCCAAAACACTAAAATTTAAGACTTGAGGTTTTTTTAGAGATATTAAGCTGATTTTTTAATGTTAATTTTATCAAATAATTGAGCTATGTTGCAACTAAAGATTTCATTTTAACACTTTCTTTCTCGGGGCTAGTGGGGTAAAAAACAACCCCAAATTGTTAAGTTATAAAATACAGGAAAGGGGGGGGGGGGAGGGAGTTTATACACTTTTAGGAAATGAAATTTAGTATAAAATTTTGCTCTGGATGTTTGGGCTAGTTGGTATAGTTATTAACCTGATTATTTTTGTAATCTTATATAATTAATTATCAATAAACATTAAGTTTGACACTTTCCTTCTAGTGGCTAGTGGGTAAATACTAAAACTTCCCCCAAAACTACTAAAAGTTTAAGTTCTGGGCTTATTTTTAAAAATACTGGGCTGATTTTGTTTATGAAAACTTTTTTTCTTCAAATAACTTAACTAAATAATCACTATAGATTTTAATTAGGCACCTCTTTCAAGGACTAAATTATTTTTTTCTATGATTTGAAATAAGTTTTTATTAAAGTTCAACATGAAATCTTTGAAAATATGCTCAGAACTCATAATTTTTGTATTTTAAAGGTGTTTTACCCCAATAGACTCTAGAAGGAAAGTGCCAAAAAGAAATCTGTAATAACTCCTTAGTTCAATTATGTGAAAAATGTTTACATTAAAAAAATAAGCTTAATGTCTTCAAAAATAATCTCATATCTTATAACCAATCACATCGTAGAACCAACTTTAAAAAAAAGAAGTCCAAAACAGCCAGGGCAAAATCTGATACTGACTTATAATTTTAATATGTTTTAGGAAGCCCCAAGAAGGAAAGTGCCACATATGGCTACATATTTAAATTATGAGAATAAATTTTAAGTTAAAAAATTTTCTTGATATCTTTAAAAATAGGCTCATAACTTTAAATTTTAGTGTTTTGGAGCCCCAAGAATGAAAGTGCCAAAATGAAATCTTTAGTGACTACTTTGCTAAAATATGTCAAAAAAAATTTACATTAAAAAAATTAGCTTGACATTGAAAATGTCCAAAAATGTTAACATTAAAAAAATAAACTTAATGTTTTTGAAAAAAATCTCATATCTTATAATTTCAGTGTCTTGGGGGCTGTTTTACCCCACTAGCCCCTAGAAGGAAAGTGCCAAAATTAAATTTTAGAGTTTTACTGGTGAATTTAATCATATAAAAGATTTTACAAAAAGAATCCGGTCAATAACTATAACAAAAACAACCAGGGCAAAATTTTATACTGCATTTCATTTACTAGTGTATAAACTCCCCCCTCTCTCCTTGGTTCTTACTAAAAACTATACACATTTCAAAGCTTAAATTGAAAGTACATAAAATATACAAATATACCTATATAAAATAATATATAACTCCTAGGTGCTAAGCAATATAGTTTTTAAAAGTTTTGTGTAACAAGTATCAAACTTAAAATTCAAGAAAAAACTGCATTTTAAAAACTTGTGTATACTTCAGAGGATAGCTCAAAACTAATAATAGTACAAAAACGTTATATACCTTTATAAAAACTAGAGGTTATGAGCTTTCCAATGGTATATGTAGCATTTTTCTACCACTTTTTCTACTAATTTTATACTGCATTTCATTTCCTATAAGTGTATAAACTCCGCCCTCCCTCCTTGGTTCTTACTACAAACTATACACATTTCAAAGACAACTTTTAATTAAGCTAAAATTGAAATTACTTAAAATATACAAATGTACCTGTACCTTTATAAAATAATTATATAACTCCTAAGTGCTAAGCAATATAATTTTAAAAAGGTTTGTGTAACTAGTATCAAACATAGAATTCATGAAAAAACTGCATTTTTAGAACTTGAGTATACTTTAGAGGATAGCTCAAAAACTAATAATAGTACAAAAACGTTATATACCTTTATGAAAACTAGAGGTTATGACCTTTCCAATGGTATGCGTAGCATTTTTCTACCACTTCTAGGTGCTGAGCAATGACATGTTTAAAATGTCTTTATATTTTTTGCAGGCTTGCCAATGTGAATTTTAGGTTAAAAATAGCTAAAATCTTTTTCCCGGATTTTCTCCCAAGAAGGAACGCTTTTGATTTCGTTTTTTGCATTTTTCATTAGTCTATATATGTATATATCAGAATCTGTAATAATCTCAGATAGCCCCTTTCAAAAAACTGCTTTTCCCTTCCGGCGACTAGTGTTATTGTTGTTGTCATGCAGCTGCATTTAGATGAACTTTGAAAGTGTATCGGACGATTTCAAAATTGACCGAGATCACATAAACATGTATCTTTTCAACTTTTAATAAATAATTTAATCGTTTCGTTTGTACCCCTTTCAAATGTTTTTGTTGTCTGAATAATGAGATATACACTCAAGATAATACTTGACCTTAAAAAAAGGAATCTGTAGCAAAGCTACCTTATAACTCACAGTGTCAGTTCCTCGAAGAAGTTTAAAAGATAATAATAGTTATTTCTCGCATTGTATTATAAACGGCTTTCAGTGGATATAGAATGTACAATTATGAGATTAAAACCAGTTTTTTTAGCCCCGAGGTGCCGAAGGCACCGGCTAAAAAAACTGGTTTTAATCTTATGATTGTACATTTTTATATTCGTAGAAAGCTGGATATAATTCGATACTAGACATAGTTTTTTCGTATGGATGAGAACTGGTTCCTATCCACCGGATTCGAATGAATACGAGAAATGACTTTAGAATTTAGGATTTATGAAATGAATTTGCTTTAAAAATGGGTAAAAATATTTTCTAGTATTACCTCAAAACTATAAAATCTGCTGAATCACAGCCGGTTCTCAGCTGTACTGAAAAAATCATGTATATTATCGTTTTACAGACAATTTTCACGAATAATTCTTAACAATCATACAATTAATACCAGTTTTAATCATACGATTTTTCATTTTAATATCCGCGAAAAAATGTCTTTGTCTTCTGTCCGAGCACAAAACATTTCCTCCTTTTGTATGAAATAAATTAAGAATTACACTGGGCAGAGGGGGGGGGGAGGTTCTAACGTTAATAAATAAATAAGGCTAAATTAGATTAGGTTAAATTAGGAACAGGGTAGCCCCGTAGGGGAGATGCATAATCAAAAAAAACCCTAAATGCCAGTATTTTACATCTATTTTACAAACAAGAGGGAGTGGTGGTGCCCTACTAGCAACTTTGAGGGAAATAACCTCTTATTCTATACCATTTTTTAAGCATCTTGATCGAAAACTTTTTTTTTAATGGTGGAAAAATCCATAAACCTCTCTGATCTGAATCATAAATTTACATTCATCTAATTTATCCTATTTTGCATGAAAAGGGATTTTCCATACAAACTTGTAATTTGTATTTGGGGTCATGATCAATAAATAATTTGTTGAGTAATATTCAGGGAGGGAGGGGACATTGGGCTGTTTATTGAACAAGTCCCCAAAGTCTTCTAGTGACGATTTCTTATTCGTTGGTTTGACAACTTTGGGGACTTTTGTTGTGTTTTTATTGGTTGGTTCATTAAGATGAGTGTCCAAACGTTTCAACCACAAATTGTAATATACAGAAAGGGTAATTCTAAGTATCATCATTGGGGATGTACAATCAATTTATCGGCCATTGTCTTATCCCTTTAGATCCCTGAGAAATTTCATAATAACAACTTTTTACACGCCCTACTAGAATCATGAAAGAATAGTCATACATTTTTACAACTTTTTTCCTTGAACTCGGGATATTTCTTTGGGAATGTTTAATATAACGAAAAAGTATCTTGCCTTATTTTTTTTCAGAATAATTATTGCTACCATGAAGAGTGAAGGTAGGATTTGAAAATATATTTCTCTTAAAAACAAACCATTTTTGCCTTACAGCTTATATGTAAGCAATTGATTTATCTTCTTAAAGTGTTTTTTTATGCTTTATCAGAAAAACAACAAATTTTGCCTCAATTGCGATTATTTTTGACTATAAGAATAGATAGACTTTGTAAACTTTATCTAAAGAGAACCTTATGTTTAAAATTACTTTTTATCATGTACAAAATATGTTACATTTCCTCAATAAATATTAATTAAAACAAGAAAATTTAACTTTTATAAGGAGATTTAAACAGGTGGAATCCAGGAATAAGCTAAATATTTCTAAAATGATATTTGGGGGGCAAATGAAGAGGTCGTCAATTTTACGATGTGTTGCCTCCCAACGACAGCTGAAAAACACGAATCAATTTCGTTATTGGTATAAGCTGGTTGGAAACAGTAGAAAGCTCCTATGAAAACCGTCATAGCTAAGCTATTTTCACTTTATCTTACCGTCCGTCTGTAAAGCTATGAAGAAAGTTTGATTTTCTCGGTTGCTAATGAAATATTGGGTAATGGTTACATGTAACAATGAGCAAAGCATCCAGTAAATAATTTGCTTGGTCTGTCTGTCTTGTTGTAAAAGACAAAGATACTTGGTTTTTATAGGTTTTGGGATTTTATTATTTATCACATAGGGCTCTTTCTAAAAATCTTCTAATCTTTATTTTGTGCTGCGCTACTTATGGATGTGGTCATACTTTTTTTTAAAAAATCTATATGGGTTTTTGAATCCTTTTCATCATAAAAGTTTTAACGATTTTTTTTTCTAAAATCCCTATCTTGCTCAGATTGGCTTGGCTACTTTCTGGAAATATTCTATATTTCACAATTAAATGAAAGGCATTTCCGAGTTATAAAGAAATAGGGGGAGAAAAGGTTGTAGATAAAAAGGGCTGAAAACATTTCCCAAATAAAAAAAAAGCTGTCGTGTCGTGAGTGAAGAACCCCGTGTAAAATATCTACAAATTAGGGCGTAGTAGGTAATTATATTGGGGGTATGTATGGAAAACATGCTTTTTTAAAACGTGTTTATTCTGGTTTTTTTTGTATAAGAGAATATTTAAGATTAGAGGGGGTTTGAGCTATATGTAACTTTACCCACGGGGTGGGGACCCTGAGCTGACTTTCAATTGGGTCTTTTGATATCAGCCAATGGCGTCGGAAATATATAAACACAAAAGAGCAGGATATTTGCTAGCTGACGAAAAAGGTGCCCACCACTAAGGACAGGTATTTGTCTGGGTTATACATCTATACTTATACATTTATTGCTAAGAGATTCAAAGTGTAAGACCCCGTAATGTAATAGGATATGATAGGGGTTCAAATCATCAATTAAATTCTGAAATGAAGTTTTTATTTTAACCACATATTTATATTGTTGAAATGGATATATTATTACTTTGATCTTACACCATATTAGCTAATGCAACAATCTTTCTTTTCTCCCACCTTTACCGCATCCTTTCCCTCCTACTGGATGAAATGACTGACTAATAAATGATGTCCATGTTAGCAACCTAAATTGACAACAATTTTACATCTGTCATATTATCTACCTATATTCTACATCCATTATCGTTTAAAATATTACTGAGACAAATATAATATCAATTACACACCCTCTATGTACGTCCACCATGCCTTAAATTTGATTTTGTTTTCATTTTAAAGTAGTAAGGGACGGGGGGGCTAAGCCTTTCAGTAGAAAGAGATACCATAGAGAAAATAAAAAGAGCAGAGGAGAATTCTAAAAAAAAATTTTTGTTGTGAGAAATCCTTTAAAATCATATTAAAATCTACAGAAAACAAAATCTTATGTTAATAAACCTTTTACAATTTTTCAATTTTCACAAAAATAATTTTGCCTCACTAAGTGACCTAAAACCATCCCTGGACCCAAGGACGTCCAAGTTTTTGTGGAGAAAAAATAATAAAAATATTAAAGTTGGGTTAAGTCCTAATTGAGGTGGTTAAATGGAGCGTGAAGCGCTTCACATTTTTTATCCCCCTCAAGAATTGTCTAACAAACCTTTCTACTTCATATAATAGGATAAATTAATCACTAGAATATTTGGTTTAAAATTTTTTTTTGTTGTGTTGGAATACAAATCTCGATTGAGGGGGAGGCAGTATTTAACTTGAGAGGGGTTGAATTTGTAAACTTTTTGTAAACTACCCCCCCCCCCACACACACACTATAATGTTAAAATCTATATAAGAGGGTGGGAGGAGTAAATATTTTATAGTTTTCAATGTCTAGGTTTCGTGTGTTTAAAGATATTTACTTTTCGTTGGAAATTAGACAAACCATTTGCAAATTAGAATCTGAGTTGGGGTAAAAAATATCAATAGAAATGTCAGTCTGAGAAAAGTTTGGATTTAAGTATAGGATTTATTTAAATAATATTTGTCTTATGCACTAATATTTATTATATTTTTCATAAAGTTACACGGTCAATTTGAATTTAAATTTTGGAAAACTTTGCAACTCTTGTATATTTATTCTATGGTAAAGCCCAATTGTTATACACAGATTATACACGCAACACGGATAAAGAAACACAAATAAAAATCTAACATAGGATAAAATTAACAAAAGTTGTTTTATACCCCCTGATGTAAAAAATCTCGGGGGGGGGGAGGGGAGGTAGGGACAATTAGTCCCCTAAAATATATTTTCTAAATTTACCTGGATTTTAAGAACCAATACCAAAAACCGTGGCGCGAAGCATAAACAATTTATTTTAGAAGGGTTTAACTCTTTTTATGCGATCTTTTCCATGTCCCTGCACCCAAAATTTAGCGGCAGTGCGGGAGAAAATTCAAAATTCTGTGGAAAAGAAAAAAAAATTGGACTAACCCCCCCCCCCCCCCCCAATGCCCCTCCCCCAGACAAAAAGAGTTTTTGACATTTGATGCATGTCTGACAGAGGTCTAGAGATTGTGGGTTTAAAAATATGACTAATACCAAAAGTTTTATTTGTGTATATAAGGAAAAGGAATGGATTAAGGACATCAGATTCTAGCTGGCTGTTGGCTGAGAAACACTAAAAAGCTGTAAAAAAAAAGCTTGGTTTTTGTTTGTATCTTAAGGTAAAACTTATAATTTAGCCTAAAAATATCCTATTATATAAAGTAATGAGATTTTTTGTCTGAATCTTAAGAATAACTTAACTGGTTGAGTTCTCCTTTTTAGGGAAGCTTTACATAGGGATGGTTGAAGGTGTCATATTTCAATTTTTTTCATCTACAAATACAGAGCCCTAGATACTAGGGGCACAGCCACTAGTAAAGCATAATGCTTCGACTTTAAATTTGCCGTAAGCAAATCATTTACTAAGGTATTTTTAAAAAGTAGCTAGGCTTCTTTTTAATACACTTTGTCCGTCCTTAAATCTATTGTAACGCTATGGGAAAAATTTGATTTTCTCGGATGGTATACAAGATAGACGTCTGGATTTTTAATTGTTATATCTTGCATCGAATTATAAACAGTTTCCGCGGATATAAAAGGTGCAATTATAAGATTAAAACCAGGTTTTTAGCTTCGAGATGCCGAATTTTTATTATTATTTTTATATTCGTAGAAATCTGTTTATAATACGATGCTAGACATAGTTTTTTTCGTATGGATAAGAACCGAGTATTAATAGGTTTCGAATGAATAGGAGAAAAATATTTCCTATAATGTATAACTAATAAGAATACAATATATTATCTACTTAGTATGTGAGTCTGCCAGTCATGCTAAATATAATATTAAAATTTTTTTTACATATGTGAAAGGTTTCGTGATCTATTTTCTAATTTTTTATTTTTTTTTTACTACTGAACATCTACTTTGAAGTAAGTTATTCCGTATTTTCTGTTTTTAATAAGTTTTGCAACTAATTTACATAAAATATTGTAAATATTCTGTTGTCATATAGCCTGGTTTTAGAGCTTCGCTTATGGATGTTGTCATCTTTGTTATGTTGTTGTAGCCATCATGCCGTATGTGTTTATCAGTTGAAAACATAAAAAGATCTGTCTGGTGCATAAAAATATATCTATATGCTCTTTTTAAAGCGAAGCTTTTCTATAATTAGGTGCGGTCCGTCTGTAACGTAGCTTTATTCGTTAATTCAAAATGTTGAAATTGTTCTCTCGATTTCAAACCTTGCATGATGGTTCCTATGGACAGTTTGGTACGATTTACAAAACGTTACCAGAAAGTTCGCACGTCCATTTAAGCATGCTAATTTTTAACCATTTGACAACTAGATTTTAGAGCTTTGCTTTATGGATGCTGTCATCCTTGTTATGGACGTCTGTGTTTAGTAGAAACATATACATGAGTATATCAAATATACTATACTGTACATAATTCTATATCTGACGCGATGTTTTTCTTAACATTTTCGAAATAACGTGATAAAATTTTTTTGTAAACTCAAACGAAATTCGATGATAGTGTGGTATGCGGCAGCTCTGGACCATGCAGAAACCAAGACATTATAGTGATGCTACGCACCTAGCTAAATCCTGTTATTCTACAATTATAAAGCCACCTGAAAATATGTCAGATAACGGTACTGATTTCATCTCTCAGTTGTCCTGCAAATGGAGGGAGGGGTGTTACCCCTCCCTCTCCCATCTTAAGCACCGGAACCTTCCCCTTCAACCACCAAGTTATCAGCACCACCTCAACCCTGAGGATAAAGGATCTAAACCTGCCCTCACCTGATAGAATCACCCCCACACAGACTGTTGTTGTCACAAGTAATCATCAAACCTTCCCTCTTTAGGACCCAGACCTACCACTCAACCCCTCTATGCTTATCTACCTATTGTGCTGCTCCATGGGCTATCCTGCCTGCCCCAGACAGGGATAGCCATCTACCTAACCATTGCAATTATCTATGTTTCACTGTATGATTTATCTTTAACTATCTTTATTCCTAATCCATATGTATTTATATTATGGTTAACTGTATTCTTAATTCCCCCCACCCTTTCCAGGGATGGGGAATCATGATTGCCCAAACTGACTATTGTATATGTATTATAATGCTTTTATGTTATGATCATTTATTCCTATCCATGTAGTTATTGTTTGTTGTATATAGCTTTAGTATCCTTTAACCCTTCAATAAAGTGACAACTGAAATAGATGTTGATTCTTGTCTAGTGAATGCTAGAGAAGCGTAGCTTCTCTATAGTAAGGTGTCCACGTCTGTTCACACTGCCGTAGTCTTTATTCGAACTCTGGTGTCTGCCATTTACCCTAGGCGGATACCACAACTTTTGGTGACAGCTGTGTGAGATTACGGCGAACCACAAGTGTAGAGCAGACGCGCATCTGAGGCTAAGGTACTCCCAGCAGTGAAACTGGCAAAACTGACACAAGCAACCTGAATTACCCACCCTGGACAGCAAGTCTAACTCTGCATCCGGCAGTTGTGGAAGTGAAACTTGAAGAAGAACCGCGAGAAGCGCCGACATCTAACGGAGAATTGAGCGCTCAAAAGGCTGAAACAGGCCTGCGGACCGGCTGAAACAAGCCAAATAAGTGTAAACGGCTGAAAATAGGCCAATTTTACTGCAAGAGATAGCAGGATCCGAACCAGTGGCGCTAGCAGGACGGGACATTCCCTGCCGCCATCAGCTGGATTTGGATAAGCGGCGCTAGCAGGACGGGACATTCCCTGCCGCCGATAGGCTGAAACACGCCACATAGCTGCAAGCGGCGCTAGCAGGACGGGACATTCCCTGCCGCCGATAGGCTGAAACACGCCACATAGCTGCAAGCTGCGAGCCAACATACGAGTGTAGTGCACCAGAACAGAGAAAAACTACGTCAACTCCAAGTATCCTGAGAGGCTACAACGCAGCCACCCATCTAGAAAAACAGATATTAGGTCACATTGCAGGGATTACCAACCTGGTGTGATGGCTAAACAATAGATTTATGAGCAAAGCTTGGCAAACAAATTGTTGTGTTGTGATAAATCTAAAAATAGAACAGGCTTGGATTTATTGTGTATTGTGATAACAGCTAAAAATAGAACAGTGTTAGTAAACAAATCTGTTATGCAATTGTGATAAGGACAAAAATAGAAGCTAGATTTAATATAATAAAGACCCTGATATACAATCAAATCACCTCAAGCCTATAGCACAACAACAATACACCCCTTATTCCAAGGGAAAGGGAGGAGCCCCTCTCCATTGAAGGCAAATACAATCAGGGTGATATAATAGATAAGCCTAGGATTAAGAAGAAAAGGCACTATTACACCAGCACACAGTTACCCCCCTCCCTCACAGGGGGAACGGACGGAGTTACCCCCGTCCCCTCACGCGCTCCCCCCCTACCCACACTAGACTAAGTCCGTCTGTAGTGTGGGTCTAGCGACCGGGATCACAAAGCGCCATTCACGGGTAGGGCAACAGAGTGCGGAAAATATCATAAGTCCAACGGACAAAGCGGACCAACGAGAGAGCGAGTTGAGGGACAAGTGCGCGTTTTATCTGTGTGCGCGGATTGACGGTGCGTAAGCGCGCTGCACGGAAAGGAGATTTCACGCACACACACACACACACACACCCACACAGGAGAGGGGCCACTCTATAGCATACAACAGAGATATTTTTTTAGGAGAAAAACTTGCAAGCTCCTCCCTCCCTGTCTACAGTGTGATAAGGAAAACTAAACCAGTTCCTTAAACCCGCTCAGACCCTCAACATCTCCTAGCCCTGCCAACCCTACTTCAAAGCTGAGTGGTTAGTGAAACAAATATATGTATATATAAATACCCAAGTGATAAATAATGTTGTTTTTTTTGTATCATGGGTACAAGCAAGTGAATACTAACCTCACCAAACAACACTGGAAACTGATATGGTAACTGAACGAAAGTACGCCCACCCTGTGGACATAGCCTGACTTGCTGCCCCACACTGGGCAGTGGTGGTGTGTACCTGGACCATCGACCCTCATAGTTGTGAACTATATACAGAGGAAGCGTGATTTTTTTGGAGCAAGGAGGAAAAGCTAGCTAGCTCTGGGGATATCCCTATACACGTATATATATATATATGGGCGTGTAGCCATGTATATATATAGATAGCCTACCTATCCATATATCTACTAGCGGATACGCTCCTAGAGACATCTGTGGATGCCTAACATATTCCCTGTTACCTTTAAGCTAAGATCCGCTGGTTACCACAGAAATCAAGAGCTATACTGGAAAGGAGAACCACTCAGGCTCAACAGTTAAACAAGACGCTGGCACCAACAGACCAACCCCCTGCTACTTATCATGGGGGCGCGCCAGCCACAGAAACTCTTGAGCCAGGAGGACCGAGCCTACGGCTACGTGGACTACCACCCTAATTACACAGCTATAGTATTTATACTAGGGGTGAGCCGGCTCGAACCTCCTTGCGGCGCGGCTACTCTACTCTGCTTCTATATCTACAAGATACTACTTCTGTTATTACTTTGGCCTACTGTGTTGAGTACAGTGAACATCAAACACATGCCAGGTCACAGACCCCTGGTCCCTGAGATGCCCTTGTCTGGAAGGGTGACTGAATGTCCGCTGCACAGCTCCTGTTCAGTTGGTGCTCAACGTACGAGAAATAGCAATACTGGACTGGGGATTGCTGAACCTGTAGGTGTCCTCCTGGGGGTGTTGAACGATGCAACTGAGCCTAATGAGAAGGTGACAAGCTTCAGAGACTTAGTGGCCAGCCCCAAGATGGACACTACCACCAGAACTGAGACTCCAACGGGGCCCAGCCCCAGGGCCAGTACCACCTGTTTCTGGGGTGGAAAGGTCCTCCCTGGCGCTGGCCTCACCAAGCTGGAGGATGGGGAGCTGTCCCAGGGGAATAGGCTCTTCACCCAGATGCCCGACGCGTACCTGGGGGTGGGGGAGCCGCCACCCAAGCCTCCCTGGGAGCCCCCAGGCATGGAACGACTGGGGACCGGCCTAAGGATGGGGACTGGTGACCTGCTGCAGTGGAAGACTTTACCCAGCACGGAGGGAGCAGGGTTGACCAGCAGCAGTGAGGCTGTTCCCCCACACTCCAAGACCAGATGCCGCTACTCTGTTGAACCACTGCACATGTCCCAGCCAAGTTCCCCCATGCTGCTGAAGATGGAGGCCCACCAGGATGCAGAGCTCCAACCAGGGAAGTCAATAAGAAGGCCATCCCTTGCCAAAACCAGAACCACCGCAGGGGCTCCCCACCAGCAGCTGACGGAGCCTGGCAGGGACGCAATACCAGCTGGCAACTCTGGCCCAACTCAGGTGGCTACCAACAGTCTGCTGACAGTCCGGAATACAGTTCAGGCTACCATCAGTATGGCATCTTCTGGGCCTTGCTGGTCCACCTGTGGGTACCTGTCCACACACTGGCCACAGGTACCCCCCAGAGATCATAGCCCCCTTTCCGACTGGCACCATCAACGGCCTTTGCTACCAACCACCTGGCATACCCAGAGGCAGGATCCCTCATGTGTAGAAGCACCTGCAGAAGCTAAGGCCGAGGCTGGCCTCGCCACCCAGGGGAGGAGAGCCGCTGTTGGATGGAAGGAACCTGTGTGTATGGGGAGGAGGCTGAATGTAACCAAGGAGCCACCACAAGCAGCCCAGCACCGCCTGACCCCTAGTAGGGGAGACCCTGTTTGTCAGCTGGTGCCCCAACTGGAGGAGGAGAGACCTGGCAGGTTGATACACCCTGAGGAAGCCGGCCTGATGGGACCCAGCTGGACGAAGGGGCGCTGCCGCTTCAACGGCCACACAGCCGCCAAGTGTAGAACCGGTTGGGACCGGGCAATGAAGAAACACCAGGCCGCCCAACAACCTGCATGCAACCAGTCTGCCACCCAGGTCCACCTGGAGGGAGATGCCCAGCCGTCACCCCAACTAGCTGCCGCCGCTGGGGCCGCGGCTACCCAGGAGTCTGTGTCTCAGATTGGGACCATGGTGGCCAGGATCAACGTGCTGGGAGGAGCGGCTGAACCCAACCGGGTTGGCCTGGACCTCAGCCGCAACCACAGGGGACCGGTGTCCGTAACCCCTGTCACCCCCAGCAAGAGCCGAGGGGCGCTACCCAGCGCCACCGGGACGGTGTACGAGGAGGCCCTGGCGGCCGCCGAGTGGGAGAGGCAAGAGGCGCTAGCCAGCGAGTCTGAGTCGATGTATGGGACGCCAACCGGCGTCGCCACCTGGAAGGAACGAGAGGTGCTTCCCTGCACCACCAAGCTGATGTCTGGGGCGACAACCGTCGCCGCCACCTGTGAAGACTGGGGGGTGCTATCCAGCGCCCCACGCTTGTGCCTGGGGCGACAACCGTCGCCGCCACCGAGAGACCTGGACCCCTGTGAAGACTGGGGGGTGCTATCCAGCGCCCCCACACTGGTGCCTGGGGCGACAACCGTCGCCGCCACCGAGATACCTGGACCCCGGAATGAGCCCGCAGCCCCAGAGGAAGGGGTGACACCCGTCACCCCCAGCCAGCCAGAGCCCCCAGCCAGCAGGGAGAGTCCAGCTGTCCCTCACCCTCAACTGCATCCAGCTGTCTACCTCCCTCAACCAAGCCAGGGTAATTGTATTGCACTGGTGTACCAGGAAGTTTGGGCTGGGCCAAACTTGCCTGCGCCCCCTGCATCTGCCCCAGGAGCCAGGGTATCAGCCATTACCAGCCAAACTGAAGAAGCTTTGACCGCTGCCTGGGGAGTAACACAACTAGATGCGCCAAGTGCCGAGCCTAACCATAGAAGTAGAGGATCCCCAACAATTATGTCTACCCAAGATGGAGAAAATGTGCCTGGACCCTTTCAGGCTAGGGGAGGAAATCCGGAGCCTTGTGCCACCAGCAGCAGTGTCCGTGGATGGGCCTGTCTCCCAGCCAACTAGAGCGGAGCCACCCTTGCAGATCCAAGACAGCCTCCGGCATAAAGGATGGACTGTTACCTTTCCCTACCCCGCAGGTCGGACTGCCATGCACCACCCTGCCAATGTCCAGAATGAGCCTGAAGGAGGCAACGCTCCTACAGTATGGCAACCACCACCTGCCCGCGTTGACAGAGACCCTGGAAGCCGAATGAACCTGACCAGTCCCGAGGGCGAAGAAACTGCGCATGCATCCAGTAGCCAGCCTGCCAGCAGCAAGGTGACCAACACGATGGAGACCACCAGCCCAGTGGAGAAACCTGAAGAGGTGTATACCAGGCGGCTGTTGGTCCAAGCCCCCTCATGTGCTGTGCCACCCCTGGAGGTTGCCAGGGTGGCCTCAGAGGTACACATCCAACGGCCAGAATATCCAACAGGACCAGCTACTCCAGCAGATATAGCCGATTCCGTTAGACCTGGGGAGGGCTGGAGTCCACCACCGTCCAGCAACTGGTATCCTGGCGGACCCATTCCACAAGGACAACAAACTGAAGGCCGCAACCACTGTCGGAAGTCTGGCGGTGCAGACAACCCCTCCAGCCTTCCGAGGGGAGAGTTGTGGTATGCAGCAGCTCTGGACCATGCAGAAACCAAGACATTATAGTGATGCTACGCACCTAGCTAAATCCTGTTATTCTACAATTATAAAGCCACCTGAAAATATGTCAGATAACGGTACTGATTTCATCTCTCAGTTGTCCTGCAAATGGAGGGAGGGGTGTTACCCCTCCCTCTCCCATCTTAAGCACCGGAACCTTCCCCTTCAACCACCAAGTTATCAGCACCACCTCAACCCTGAGGATAAAGGATCTAAACCTGCCCTCACCTGATAGAATCACCCCCACACAGACTGTTGTTGTCACAAGTAATCATCAAACCTTCCCTCTTTAGGACCCAGACCTACCACTCAACCCCTCTATGCTTATCTACCTATTTTGCTGCTCCATGGGCTATCCTGCCTGCCCCAGACAGGGATAGCCATCTACCTAACCATTGCAATTATCTATGTTTCACTGTATGATTTATCTTTAACTATCTTTATTCCTAATCCATATGTATTTATATTATGGTTAACTGTATTCTTAATTCCCCCCACCCTTTCCAGGGATGGGGAATCATGATTGCCCAAACTGACTATTGTATATGTATTATAATGCTTTTATGTTATGATCATTTATTCCTATCCATGTAGTTATTGTTTGTTGTATATAGCTTTAGTATCCTTTAACCCTTCAATAAAGTGACAACTGAAATAGATGTTGATTCTTGTCTAGTGAATGCTAGAGAAGCGTAGCTTCTCTATAGTAAGGTGTCCACGTCTGTTCACACTGCCGTAGTCTTTATTCGAACTCTGGTGTCTGCCATTTACCCTAGGCGGATACCACAATAGTAGTTCGAGTTCTCGGATTTTTTAAAACTTGTTTTGTTCCCCCCCCCCTTATTTTTGTGCATTAACTGGTGTTTATACAAATGCGCCAATTTCAAATCCTCTACCTAAAATTTTTTTATAATATTTTTTATTAAAACTCAAATTAAAAAGTAGAAAGGCGGTTGACTTATCCCCCTCCCACTTTAATAATACCTAAAGGCTTCTAGGGGGCGTTGCCCCTAGTCTATCTTAAAATAAAAGCTATATCTTGCATTATTTTTTTCAATTAGGTGTTTGAACACGAATTGCATATAGTAAAAATATTTTGCTTTTTTAATTGTTATCCTAATAAGATAAAAGTTATACTTAAAAATTGTTTTAATAGTTATCATTATATTTTGCATTTTAAAAAATCACCAAAATTGACCAAAATATGCGTATATATTTTGTACTCACTTGCGTCATTTATATTTCAGAATTTATTTACCCGTCATCCGAAATTCAAGATACGTCTGGTGCATAACAATACATTTGGGTGCACTATTCAAAAGCGAAGCTTTTCTATAATAAGAGTCGGTCCGTACGTCCATCCGGATTGATTTTATTGATTTAGATAAGTTAGAATTTTCCTCTCGATTTCAAACTTCGCAAGATGATTCCTTTGACAGTTGCAGATGAAAGTTAGGAAACGTAGCAACTCTAAATCGTAACCGGAAAGACCTTTTAACATGCTAATTTTTAACCTTTTGACAACTAGATTATAGATCTTTAGAGCTTTGATTAATGGATGTTGTTGTTAGAAACGTATACATGAATATATCAAATATACTGTACATAATTTTATAAATGACGCGATGTTTTTATAAACTCAAACTAAGTTCAAGATATGTCTGGTGCAACATAATAGTACATTTAGATGCAGTTTTTTTTGTGTTCCAAAAAGGATTTGATTAGTTCAACTTTTTCCATCGGACATGTAAGATAAAAAATTACTTAGATTCTTAATTCTTTTAAAGGAAGCCTGCAAGAAATACCACGCTTTGACTGCTGAAAGACTGCCACAATTAGACCCATTACCCCAAATTTGAAGCCTTTAGCTTCTATAACAAAAAAGTTCTAGGCATTTTAAATTGACATTTTATATACAATGGAAATTTTGAAAGAAATTCAATGCTTATGTTAGAAATTTTGAAATTAAACTACGTGGCCTAGAAACAAAATTATAAGCTTATTTTTGTCATAGATTTAGGTTGCCCGTAACTAATTATATTTTTACAATAAAAATACCCATTTTTATAGTCAAAATCATTAAAAAAAATTAAGTTTAACTTGCATTGTACCGAGTGTACTGTAGCCAATCAGAAGGCTGAATCAGCTTAACAACCAATCACAGCTGAGCTTGTATAAGTTTCCCCCTTTGTGTCCGCTATGATTTTCGTTTAAAAATGCAATTTAAATCGATTTTTTTCATAGATTTTGACTATAAAATGTGGTGTTTTTAATGTAAAAATGTAATCAGTTACCGGTAATCTAAGTTTCTGACAAAGATAAGGTTATAATTTTGTGTCTAGGCGACGTAATTTAATATTGTTTTTTCTTTTATGAGCATTGGAAATCTTTCAAAATATCAATGTACATAAAATGCTATTTTGAAATGCCTAGAACTTTCTTGTTATTGAAGCTGAAGGCTTCAAATTTGGGGTATTGGGTCTACTTGTGGCAGTCTTTCAGCAGTTAAAGCGTGGGCGTTCTTGCAGGCGTCCTTTAAGGAACACTAATAATTTTTTGGAAATATTTGTCATATCATTTTATATTTTTTCAGCGGTTAGCAAGATTATTTGCTACAGGCAAAAAAGCTTTACTTTATTTAATAGAATATATTTTATTGTCAGTCCGTAACCGCTATTAAAGATATATGATTTTTTGTGAAGATCATCCTCATTTAATCCGTCAGTTGATCATACTACAAAATACATGTTAAACTTTTTCATGATTATCTATAGCATATCAGAGAGAGGGGACAATGGACTATTTATTACACTAGTCCCCAAAAATTTATAATAACATTTTCTTATTCGTTGACTTAACAACTTTGAGTGACACAATCCAATCTTTCCCGATTTTGTATAATTTTTGATGGAACACGATTCCAGTGACGTCATATTTTTCTTTCCCGAAAAAGGGAAGGGGGAAAGATTGGGTTGTGTTACTTTGGGTACTTTAGTGAATTTTGATTGGTTGGTTTATAAGAGTTAAGTTAAGAGTTAAAATGTTTTAACCACTAACCTTATGCTGGAGAATGGTTAATTTTGTGTATCATCATTGGGGATATACATTAATTTATCAATCATTGTCTTATCCCTTTAGATCCTTGCTAGCATAACCTTCTTTCTCATTCGTTATCTCTCTTTTATGATAACTGAACATCTTCTCTACAACTTACTTTGTCCGTTGTCCATCTATGATTTTGTGATGGGTCTGCTACTTATGGATATTGTTATTCTTGTTATATTTAGGATTATAGTTTCTCTGCCCAGGATGGACCCTTATATGTACCGTGAGCTACATGATCGGTAAGTTCATTTTTTGTTGCAAAGATTTTCTATCCTATAATATAAAGTAGTAAGGTGTTTTTTATCTGTAGTGAAGGATCTCGCTAACAACTGAACCGATATGGTTCTCCTTTACAGTAAAGCTTCTTATAGGTCCCGGGATGGTTTTAGGCCATTTTATTTTTATAAGAAAATGTTTGTATTGATTTAGGTTTTTTTTCTGCCCTTCCTTATTCCTTTGAATATAGAACCCCTAGATGCTAGGCACGCAGCCGCTAGTCCTATAATATAAAGTAGTAAGGTGTTTTTGTCTGTAGTGAAGGATCTCGCTAACCACTGTACCGATATAGTTCTCCTTTACAGTGTAGCTTCCCATAAATCCTGGCAAGGTTCATAATTATTTCATAATTTATTTAGTTACCACCACCCTCCCAAGAGAATTCGCCTTTAAAAAAAAGACCTTCTCCAAAATATTTTCTTTTACTTTTTCGTAGCGAAGCTACTCTATAATTTGAAATGTCCGACTTTATGTATGTCTGTCTGAAACGTTTTAGGGGAAACGTGATTTACTCGGCTACTATTTAAGACAGACAGCTGAAATTTTTATTGAAGATTCCTTTGACATATGCCCTTGTCCATCTGTCTGTTACTTAGGGTGCTAGATCGATTCCTAGATTTTCATGTTTTCTTAATTCCTATTCAAGATTGAAGGCTGAAACTTTCAGAGATTAATTTATTTTACATTCAAAATATTTTCAACAAGATTTATTAAGATTTGTTAATTAATTGGGGTGCTAGATCTATTCTTAGATTTTTAGGTTTTCGTGATTTTCTCTATTCCTATTCAGGATTGACGGCTGAATTTATCAGGGATTGAATATGCCTTTATTCTACATATTTCCATCAAGTTTCATTAAGATTTGTATATTAATTGCGGTGCTAGATCGATTCCTAGATTTTTAAGCTTCCGTGATTCAAAGGTTGCGTGATTTTAAAGGCTTCGTGATTTAACTATTTTATCAAGTTTTATGATTATTGTATGACACTGCTATAGTAATTTTTTTCCCGATATATATTCAAATTTTTTGAGTTTCGCTACTTATGGATGTTGTCATCCTCGTTTAAAATAAGCCATTGAAAGTGGAGGGGTCGACTCCCCCCCCCTGCTTCAAAGGCTCCTAGAGGCCTCTAATAATAAAGTAATATGATGTATGTCTGTTTGTACCGAAGGATCTCGCTAACTGCTGATTATCGGGATAACAAAACTGGTTTTAATCTTATGATTTTTATATTTAAAGTTTTCATTTAAAATTGTTTGTAATACCATGCAAAACATGATTTTTCAGCATAGTATGAGAACTGTTGAAAATTAGTAAATTGTACATTTATATACTAATTGAGAAAGGAAAATCCTATGACGAATAGGAATAACGTTAAAAACATAACAACTCTAAAGTTGTGTTTAGAATAGTTATTTATCGCATCGTATTTTGAGACATCTTTCTGCGGATATAAAATAAAAAATATGAAAACATTTAGACCATTAGTTTTGTTAGCCCCAAGGGGCCGAAGGCCCGGGCTAACACCGGTTCTAATCCAGGGGATATCTGTCGGCTTCGAAGCCATACTGGAAATGTAATAACGTCTATATCAGTTGGAGAGTTGAATCCTTTTTTATAGAAGCAGAAATATAATCTATGATTACGGTTTTGACCCTCTAAAAAACGTAATCTACCATTCCACTTTCCCCTCTCTTGTTGATGATATCATCAACGCCAATATGATTTTAGTAATCTACCATTCCAATTTTGCCTCTCTTGGTGATGATATCATCAACGCCGATACGATTTTTGAAATGTACCATTCCACTTTCAATAGAGGCGAAACTGGAATGGTTCATTTATGTTTACATATCAGCTTATTCATAAACATTGATTTCTTTATTTAAAGCGACATAATAGTAATGGTATATTCTAGTTATTATTTTCATTTTACATAAAATTTTTTAAATTATAAATAGTATTTTATACATTCCTACAATTAACATAATTTAAATATAGTATGTATGATTTCAATTATGTCAATGTTAAAAATGTAAACCACCATTCCAGTTTCGCCTCTCTTGAAAGTGGAATGGTACATTTCAAAAATCGTATCAGCATTGATGATATCATCACCAAGAGAGGCAAATTGGAGTGGTAGATTACAAAAATCATATCGGCGTTGATTATATCATCACCAAGAGAGGGGAAAGTGGAATAGTAGATTACGTTTTTTAGAGGGTCAAAACCATAATCATATATTATATTTCTACTTCTATAAAAATGGATTCAACTCCCCAACTGTATATGTTTTAAGCTTCCTGCATTTAAGCAATTTCACAGCAGATTTTTTAAAGTTATTTCAATAGTACATTATTTTTTTTCAATTTAAAAAGCCCATCTGCCTTACATATAATATTGTTTGTGTGTGTTTGACCGCATTCTTATTTCTCTTTAGATGGAATGCGCTGATGACGCGAATGGAAAGGCTAAAAAGCGCCCTGAATATCGCAGCAGAGAGGAGCCAAGACTTGGATAAAAAGTAAGAAAATTCCTTATGGCTGTGCCGGATATCCGGCCGGATACCGGATATTGAAACAATCCAATTACTGGATATCCAGATGATTTCTTATGCTTATGATATCCGGTGTTGGCCAGATATCTGGCCGGATAACAAATATCTGGCTTTAGAAATCAGCCAGATATCCGGTATCCGCCAAAAAAAGTATCTGGCACAACCTCAATTAATTCCTCCTCTCAAAAAGCTTTAAAACAATATAAAATACGAGTTGCTTTACCCCTTGCCTCTAGGGGAGGGAAGGGGAGGTCTGTAAAATATCTTCTAAAGCTTTACTATAAATTACAATTGATTTGAACAAGATTTTTTCTTTGTTATTTTTAGAGTCAGGAAACAAAAACTTACTACTTTATATAATAACCTTGGTGGACCTCTTCTATGGGTAATTTAGTTGGGAGGGGGGGGGGGGGGGGTCAGTCAACCATTCTTTTCGATCTTAGTATCAGAAAGATAAAATTTATGGCTCGGCAGCCACGTTTAAGCCTCAGCTGTATGCCTAAACCTGTTTCTAAACATACAATACTTTTTTTTTCGAAATCTATTTCTATAGAAGCTGGTTTAAACAGCGCGGCTGCCGAGCCCTGATAAATTATAGAATAATTTTATTTATGTTTTAGACGAGACATCACAAAGCTGTTGTACCATCATGGCTGGGTGGAGACCAACCTCAAGGTAATACCTACTAGGGAGGGAGGGGACATGGGGCTATATATTTACACTGGTCCCCAAAGTTTTATAACAGCGATTTTTTAATCGTTGTCCCAAAAAAGACTTTTTTTAAATTTTGATTGGTTGGTTCATTGGTTAGAATGTCCAAACGTAATTGTAATCTATAGAATGGGTAGTTTTATGTATCATCATTTATCGGTCATTGTCTTATCCCTTTATGAATAACTACTCATTACTTTTTGAGTGCTTTTCTCATACCAATAAATAAACCACCTTTTATATATATTTTTAAATAAAAAAAATAATGTCTATTTCTTGTATCATATCATCTCATTATACTGTTTAAATATTTCTTATTTTTTACACTGTCTGTCAAAATTTGCTTTCTGGTTATTGTTTCTCTGCTTAGGAAAGTAATTGTTCTTGTGTTTCTAATAAAATATTTTTTTTCTTTTTAGTATGTTGAGCCAATGAGAGAAAGGAATATAGCTAAAATCTTCTTTTTAAAAGTACAGCATTATTTAAGTACATTATTTTTTAGTACAACATTTTAAAAGCAAGTACATAATAAGTGATGGTTAAATACAGGGAAAGCTTTAAATTTTGAAAAGATGGGGGAGGGGGGGAGGTAAAAAAGGCCCCTTTTAAAATATTTTATCTTGCGCTAATTTTATCTTTACAGGTATCTTTTATTAGAGAGATAGAGAGGGGGGGGGGATGGTTAAACAATAGGAAAGATCATTTTCATTGTTTTTTAAATAGAAATGACTTTTTGGTCTGTTTATACTAAATTATGCAATATAAAAAGTAGCTAAAAAATGCATGATCAAGAAGATTTAAGCTGTATAACTGTATCAGGCTCTATGAACACGAGCGTCCTCACCTGGACAACATCCAGAGAGACGTCTTCAGCCACGTCCAGGCAGGATTTAATAGGATACCTTATTGAAGAGTAGCTGCGCTAATAATCTTTTTACATATTTTCTAGTATGGCTTTGAAATCGATACTAAAAAAATCATGTTTAGCATCGTATTACAGACTAATAAAAATCATAAATACCAATTTTGTTAGCCCGAGACTTTAGCCTTTTTCATTCTAATAATCGCGGCAAGCTGTCTATAATATTATGTGATAAATAACTATTCTTGTTTTTTTTTTTTGGGGGGGGGGGGGCTAAAACGCTAAAAAGAAGCAAAGACTAATTTTGAAATTAAAAGAAATTACAAGAAAATATTCTGTCTAATAACACGTAAAAGACATTATGCTTAAAAATATTAACTAATTTATGATATCCTATTAATTTATAAATTTAGGACTGCGCTCCTTTCGTGGCTGGGATCTAAGGTTCCCGATGATCAACATACTACAAAACACAGCAAGTCTGCAGCCAAAAGAAATAACACAATGAGCATTTTTTTTCTATTCTTCATAACAATCTGTATAATATCCCATGGTGCTGTTATTTCATCCACAAAAAAAGTATTTTTATTACAGTATAAGACTTATGGATAAGAATACTCGATCTTGGCCATATCGGAAAAAAATTAGCTCTTTCACAGGAAGCAGCGTATTGTGCCTGTAAAAAGATTACGTCAAACAATACAAATGACCAATGATAGGCTAGTATACATTTTACAAATGGTCAATCAAAATGTATACTGGCCTATCATTGGTAATTTGTCTTGTATGATGTCATTTCTTTATAGGCACTATAAGCTGATTTCTTTAACAGTCATCATGTTGAAATTATCTTCCAACAATTGGCGTGCACATACACGGGTGTTTACGCTACATACACACCACCTTTTGCACGCCTTTGCTGTAGTAACACTGCTTCCAAGAGACTACTCATTCTATTTTTGAAGCAGGTTTTTTTGCTGTTTGTATGTTATCACTCTTAAACGCCACAACAAAAATATCTCACAGAAAAAAAGGCAATTTTTAGGACTGTCTTTATTGCTTTTCAGCCAGGATACACTGGGATAGGACTGTCCATACAAATAATCATTCCCAATAAAATATGTGGACATTATAATTCATTTTCAGTTGTCCTATCTCTATCCCAACATTCACCATTGCAGGGTAAAATAATGTTTTCCAAATTAATTCTTGCCTATAAAATGAACACATAGACTGAAGCAACTATTTACCTCATAGTATTTCATATTTGTATCCAATAGTTACTTTTAAAGATTTAAAATACTTTATACATTTTTACATTTTTGTTTATATTTGTATTGTTTACTCTGATATGTAGCTTTAATAAAATTTTTTAAAATTTGTTTTCTTCTTATTTTTAAAAAAAGCGTAGCTTTTTGTAAAATTAGGGTTGGTCCGTCCGTACGTTTGTCTGTAACGGAAAGCTTTTTTCATTTACTTAGAATTGTCTAATCGATTTCAAACATACAGATTTTTAACTTTTTGACAACAACTTTTTTATTCTAAATAATTATCCTATTCAACTGATATTTTGGAATAATAATTGAAGCAGCTCTATAATTAAAAAAAATATGTCTTTACAGTATCCTGCATTTATACAATTTTGCAACGAATTTATGCATAATTTTGTTTAGACTTTTGAATTAATGTTCTTGTTATTATGTTTTAACAATTTACAACAATTAATGTCCATTTATTCTTCATTCTGATTTGAGAATTTCGCTTTTTTGGATGTCGTCGTCCTTGTTGTTTTTTTCTCAATTATTTTGATAGGTTAGCCACATAATAATAAAGCATATCCGTCTATCCGTACGATATTACTTTAAAGCATATTGCCTGCACGTAAAATAAATGGGTCGTCGTCATTGTTTCTACCCGATTTGAAAAGTTTATATGTTCGGGGATTTAATGAAAATACCTGCCTTTGATTTAGACTTGTTAGCATTATCATATTGATTTCCAACTTAGCCTGATGATTCCTATCATAGTTAGGTACAGTTAGCAACTGTATGGTCATTTCTTCAAATTCTGTATGTCCATTTTTAACCTGTTTTTAAAAATCTTTTTTAAAAACCATTTTCTATAATGAGAGTCGATTGGCCAGTCCGTCTGTCCATCGGTGACGGATAGCTCATGTTAGAATTGTACTATCAATTTCCAACTTTGAATGATGATTTCTACAACAGTTAGGTACAAATAAAGAAGCGAAGCAGATCTTTAATCGTTACTAGAAAGTCCGCACGTTCATTTAAAACATGTAGAGATTAACTTTTTTGATATTTTTTTTTGTATGATATCAAAAACCCATTCATCTGACTTTTGAATTTATGATTCCTAGAACAACCAGGTTTAATATAATAAGCGAAGCATCTCTATAATTAAATCCTTAAAAAGAAAATATGTCTTTATACTGTATTTAGCCTATTTTGCAACAAATTTATGTATGATTTTGTTTGTACTTACAAATTATTGTTCTGCTTATAAGTTCTGACACTCTAAGCTCGTTTGTTCTTCCTTCTGATTTTAGAGCCCCAAGAAAATAGTTATAAACCTTCCCGGGACCTATGAGAAGCTACCCTGTAAAGGAGAACCCGATCGGTTCAGCGGTTAGCGAGATCCTTCGCTACAAACAAACAGACAGACAGACATCGTTCTACTTTGTATTATAGATTACAGAGATACTATACTTTTTAAATTGTACTTGAGAGGAATTCTTAATCAAACTTAATAAAATTTTGTTAATTAGCTCAGAATTTAATTTGACAAGGATGACAACATCCATAAAAGCGAAGCACTGAAACGGTAGGACAAACGAACATTAACACTTGTATAGTATCTGAACTGAAAAATCTGAACATAAATGTATAAATGTCGAATCAAAATTGTAGGTAAATTTGTTGAAAAACTGCTTAAAAACAGGATAATGTTTATGGACATACTTACATTTTTGGACTTTATTATAGAGTTGCTTTGCTTATAATATTGTTCTTTGTTGTCCCAGGAATCAATATACAAAAAATCAGATCAAACGGATAATTAAAACACTTGAAAATTTGTTGTTGAAAAAGTAGAAAAATCAACATGTTAAAAATGGACGTACGGACATTCTGGTAATGATTATAGAGTTGCTACGCTTTCTAAATCGTACCCAACTACTAAAGGAATCATCATGCAAAGTTTGAAATTGATAGGACAATTCTAACATGCCTAAATTAACGAATAAAAGCTATCTATCTCGGACGGACGGACGGACGGACCGACCCTAATTATAGAAAAGCTTCGCTTTTAAAAAAAGGGAGTAGTAGGTTGCGCTAAAAATCCATAAAGGTGTGAGTTTTAAGGCTTAAAATAGTAGTAGAACGATAATATTCTTTAAATATGTGTATTGTGTATTTCTTATTGAAGACAACTATTGACAAAAAATTGATTAATTTTTATCGTTCTACTACTGTTTTTAACTTAAAACTCACAACCTCTACGGATTTTTAGAGCAACCTACTCCTCCCTTTTTTTGCATAACTTTTTTTTGTAAATTCTCTTCAGGATATATAAAATATGATTTCTCGTATTTATTCGAATCCGGTGGATAGGAACCGGTTCTCATCCATATGTCAAGCATCGTATTATATCCAGCTTTCTACGAATATAAAAATGTACAATTATACAATTTTTAGCCTGTGCCTTCAGCACCTCGGGACTAAAAAAAATTTGTTTAATCTTATAATTGTACATTCTATATCCGCGGAAAGCTGTTTATAATACGACGCGATGTAAGAAATAAATATACCAGCATAGCTTCTGTATAATTGTAAGTACATCCCAATAATAATAAACAAAATTATCCCTTATTTAGTTTTAAAATATTTGTTAATAATATGTGTAGAAATGTACAAATCAATCAAGATTTATAAAATAACCTTAACCCTTAACGGTCGAGGGGGGGGGGCGTTAAACGCCCCCCCATCCGGTTTTTTCCATCTCATTTTCTGTGTGTGAAAGATAAAGAGCCCAAACTGCTTGACTTTTTAAGTATGGGTATGACACACAACTGAGAGTTGGAATTTTTTGAATATCTCCATCCTGGCGGGAACAGGATTCCAGCAAACCTGGCAGGGTCATCCAGGTAAAGAGCAAAATATTTTATTGACTAAAACAAAGCATTTTATCATACCAAAATACTAAAAAATCCTCTAGTAGTACATCCATATATGACATACAGGTGTTCAAGTCACTTTCAGGTTCCAGGTATGATCCTGCAGGTCCTGATCCTGCAGGTCTCCAGAAATCTTTAAAAGTCTCCTGTGGCCGCAATTTTTGACTTAGAGACTTCAAATTTCAAACTTAAGCTTATCTTACATGTCTACATAATGTATTTAAATTTCATAAAGATCCGCCGCCGTTTTCCCGCTGACCGCTGACTGCGGCGGCTGGCAGCTGCCAAGTACAACTGTGGCCGCTGAAATTATATTTTCATATTTCAAATATAAAATTTACATAAAGATAAACATTTTCTGCAAAAAAATTTTATTCTTGCTTCAAAAATAAAAAAAATTACAGCTGTTTGAAATTTATAAGTAAAAAAGGACCTAAAAACAAAAGTTGTTTTATAAATCGGTGAAGGAAGCGAAAATTGACCTTGACTTACTTAAGGTCGGAAATTCATCATAACACAGGGGACTTGCACAAAATTTTATAGCCCTCTAGCTCTAATAGGAACTGAGATAATAAGGGGGGACGCCCCCCCCCCCCCCGACTGATTAAGGTGCGGCAAGGGGCCCGACTGTAAGGGGTTAATGTTTGTTTATCCTACCACTTCTATGGATGCTGTCATCTTTGCTCAGTAGCACTTAAGGAGGAATAGAACATTGGACCTTAATAGTTGGCTTAAAACTGTGGGTACTTATAGTGAAAATTGGTTATTTTTAAACTAGTAGTGTTAAAACCTTTTCAACCAGTAATTTAGATCTACATAAGGAGATATCTTGTTCATTTATCTTATTTTGTCCTTTCCCTAAAGACCATTGTTAGGAATTCTGTAAGTCTAGTTTTTAGTAGCGAAACTCTAATTCAAAATATTTTTCCATGTAAAAGAAGTGAACTGATTTAAAAAAAGGGAGGAGTAGGTTGCGCTAAAAATCCGTAAAGGTGTGAGTTTTAAGGCTTAAAATAGTAGTAGAACGATAATATTCACTAAATATGTGTATTTCTTATTGAAAACAACTATAGACAAAAAAATTGATAAATTTTTATCGTTCTACTATTGTTTTTAACTTAAAACTCACAACCTCTACGGATTTTTAGAGCAACCTACTCCTCCCTTTTTTGGCATAACTTTTTTTGTAGATTCTCTTCAGGATATATAAAATATGATTTCTCGTATTCATTTGAATCCGGTGGATAGGAACCGGTTCTCATCCATATGAAAAAACTATGTCAAGCATAGTATTATATCCAGCTTTTACGAATATAAAAATGTACAATTATACAATTTTTAGCCTGTGCCTTCAGCACCTCGGGACTAAAAAAAATTAGTTTAATCTTATAATTATACATTCTATATCCGCGGAAAGCCGTTTATAATACGACGCGATGTAAGAAATAAATATACCAGCATAGCTTCTGTATAATTGTAAGTACATCCCAATAATAATAAACAAAATTATCCCTTATTTAGTTTAAAAGTAGTGGTTTATAAAATGTGTAGAAATGTACAAATCAAACTATAAAATAACCTAAAATTTTTAAGCCAACAAATTAAAGATCGTGTTTTAAAGTTACTTTAGATAAAGGGGATAATGGACTCAAAAAATGGACCTACCGTCAAAGTTTTAAAAGATAATTAGATTTAGAGTAATATGTTCCACCAATAATTTAAATAAATAAAAGGGTTAATTTTGTTGGTCATTTTTGGTTTTGTGGGTACAATAATTTTAATCTACAAGTACAGAAGGGGTAATTTTGATTGTCATAATTGATGGGTACATTAATTTTTATTTCTATTTAGTTTTAAGCAAAAAACTATTCTTATGATCAAAACACTCTAAATATTTTTCTCATTTATAAACCCAAATCAACTATGCTACTTTAATTAGCGTATAGATATTCAGGGACCTAAAGGGATAAGACAATGACCAATACATCGATTTATATCCCCAATGATGATGCACATAATTACCCCTACTTTAAATTAGTATAAGTATGGACACCCAACTTAATGAAACAACCAATCAAAGTTCACTGAAGTCCCCAAAGTTGTTAAGTCAATGAATAAGAAAACTTTGGAGACCAGAGTAATAAACTGCCCATTGTCCCCTCTCTCTCTCTCTCTCTGATAAATATTTTTAACCTCTCATCTCTCACACTTCTTAACAGCGCTATACAACCAGGGAGGGAGAGAGGGGGCAGGGGGGCTGTTTATTACACTAGTTCCCAAATTTTTATGATAACATTTTCTTATTCGTTGAATTAACAACTTTGGGTACTGTTGTTGAATTTTGATTGGTTGTTTAATTAAGTTGACTGTCCAAACGTTTCAACCAATTATTGTAATCTATAAAAGGGGTTAATTTGTGTATCATCATTGGGTATGTACAACATTTTACCGGCCATTGTCTTATCCCTTTATATCCCTGATATATATCGCTACATCTCTTCATTAAATTTAGTGTCTGCCCACTTATCCTGTTCAAATTGGCATTTTTTTGTCCCACCTGTCCTAAATAAGTTTGGGTACCATTCTTATTAAAGTTTGGATACCATTCAGATATATAAGTTTGGGTACCACTCTAATTACTTTTCCTTTTAGGTGCCCCAAGGCTGGCTACTTGTCCTAGGAAAAGAGTTTTCAACAATGGGACTGGACAGTGTAGTGATCCTAGTGAAGTTCCTGGATGGTAAGATAGACAGACAAACAGATAGTCACACAGGCAGACAGATAGACAGATAGACAGACAAACAATGGGATTGGCCGGTGTAGTGATCCTAGTGAAGTTCATTGATGGTAAGATAGACAGACAGACAGACAGACAGATGGACAGAGACACAGATAGACAGAAGACAGACAGACTGACAGACAGTGTAGTGATCCTAGTGAAGTTCCAAAATGGTAAGACAAACAGATCAATAGATAGATAGAGAAATTGAAAGACAAAGGGAAAGACAGACAGATGGACAAAAGGACAGACAGACAGACAAACAGACAATAAAACAGAGACACAGATAGACAGAACACAGAAAGACAGATTGAAAGACTGACAGACAGACAAATAGACAGACAGACAGATGGACAGACAAATAGACAGAAGGACAAACAGACAGAAGAACAGACAGACAACAAGGCAGAAATACAGATAGACAGACAGACAGACAAGGCAGAGGCACAGAAAGACTTACAAAAAGACAAACAGATAGACAGACAGATGAAAAGACAAACAGAAAAAAGGACAGACGGAATTACGTATAGTTGTGCAGTCCAATCTAACGGCTGTCCATTTTTAGGTCGAGCCAGAACAGAAGGTTGCTTTCAGTCTACTGCGGCAGATATTATAAATAATCGGTCTGTTCTTTCTTTTTTCCAATCATTCAAAAACAAAACTTTTTTCAGACCGTCTATCTATAATGTCTGCCGGCTCTTAAGAGAAATCTAGGCTGGCACTATCCAATATACAGGTAGAGCTGCCATTTCTCTTTTACTGTACCTTAACCCATAAAGTATATAAAATACGGGATGGGAAAACTAAGGCTGGTAGCTAGGATAAAGCTTTAGGTGTAAACTGATTTATTAAACATATTAATATTTAATTCTTTCAGCAAACCAACATCAACCTGCCCCCTACTTCCACGACCTTGATACTTGCAGAAACAAATGCCCGGACAACCACAGTGGTAACCCGGGATACTGGAAGACCAGATGCTGGAAAGAACAGGAAGCAGATTTGAAGAACACACTGTATAAACAGCAGGTACAAAATTTATTCCAGCAAAGTGCCTAGAAGTCTTTGTGTCTGTCTGTTAACAATATCTATCTTAGCCAACAATTTGACTTTGACATTGATGTTGATATAAGATCTTGGATACTGTGCCATACCTAGAATAACTCCTGACCATACAGCTTGGTCTAATTTAGCTCTTATTGATTGTGGGCACATCCAAACTTTACCCCCCGGCTCTTGTTCACAAGGCCACTTAAACCCCCCCCCCTCCTTATTTCCTCCGGTACTTGTACTTTACAAGACCCATCCCATTATTAGCTTCAATGGTTCTGTTCAACCGGAACTTAGAAAATAATAATCACCAATAAAAAAAAAAGAAAAAAAAAAGGGTAGTATATAGAAATATAATAAAGCTATCCAGAAGTGGTAAATGAGGGAAGTTTTCATTACAAAACCGCCCGGAGCAATTACACGCTCAAGGCATAACACCCTTCACCTACCCTCCATTAACCACCCCACCCCTCCACAAAATACACGTTCAAAATCCGACTCTGCAACTGTTGTGAACCGGCGGCCTAAAATCGTCAGAGTTTTAGCCAAAAAACATAAACTCAACACCCCGTTTGAATTACGCGCCTAAAAACTCCTTAAAACAAAAAAAGCGCTACTTCAACGGAAAAAACCGGTTGACCGCAACTCTAGGCCTGTCGTTTCTTCACGCAGGCCCAGTATTAGTCGCACCCCCCCAGGCCAAAACAGCCACCACCGTAGCCCATCCCTGTCACCTATCCGAGGATTCCCTACACCCCCTGCAGCTCCCCAATTACTTGCAGCCCCCCACCTACCCTCCTCACCTGTTGACCCATTGATAACATTTCCCGTTACACATCCGTATAACGGCCTTTCACCACAAACCCCCACAACCCCTACAGATACTGAAGAGTTTGAGCTAGCCCCACAGCAACTAGATTGGGATAATTATTCCCCCATACCATCCTTTCAAAAATCAGCTTCAATTCTTGAATAAGCTCTGGAACAACTCTATTCTGAAGATTTACAGAAAGAGGTTCAGGACGAGGTTTTTTATAACCCTGAACAGTTCCCGTTACACGACCACCTCCCAGGCTCCGCTTATAACGCTTCCACATCGACACACAATATTAGTGTCGATCTATCTACGCTTTTTACAGCGCAGACCCCAACCATGACTGATGAGGCAACCAAACTCATCATCGAATGCGATGAGTGCATGATGATATACGAAGACTGTCAGGGCATCATAAATAACCCTGACAGGTTTAGCATTGAAAAGCTAGACAATAGTCTATCATTATTGGAAGAAAAAGCCTCGTCAATTCCCCACATCATAGCTTTCTTTCACAACAGCCCAGACCCAAGGGTCACCGAAGCTGACATAAACAAAGCACTACAGCTACGTTTAGCAATGCGCTCGAAAATCGAATTCATTCATGAACATCGTACGTCACGATTGAAAGCCCAATCAATTACGACAACTGCTGCTCCAGCAGTACCTCTCTCTACCTGTTCTGACGACTCGACTACCACTTCAGCAGTCGGATCCGAGGCAGGTACCTTACCATGTGACAGGCAAGTAACTGCGCCTCCAGCAGTTACGGCTCAAGCCACAGCTGTTCCTGCAGCAACTATGCTCTAGCATACAGCCCCCACCCCCAACCGCATAAATCCTACGACATACAGGGTGAAGCAAGCAAGGGTAAAACAAAAAAGGGACCCTCTGCTTGTGGAGCTTGACGACCTCTGCGAAAAATTCACCGACCTTAAAACCACCGAAGTTAAGCAGTTAGGTCAGTTCAATAAGCTCAATGCTCAATTTAAAGAGCTACTTGAGAAAGCACAGCGTACCTTACAGAAAGCCAAAACCTTATGTGAGGACGCAATGGTTACTGACATGGAGCAAGATGCAACAGCATTAGATGCCCAGTCAACCATGCTTGAAACCGAGATATCCAGCTTGGAATCCTTCGTTGAAAGTTTGAGAACTCGATTTGGGGTACCTATCTCAGGACACTCTTTCAATCAGTGGTCATCTAACATTCCTATCCCTCACTTTTCTGGGGCTAAAACGGATAAATTTGACCTATTCACGTTCCAAAAGAAGTTCCAGATTTACATCGACTCAATGCCTTCGATAGCAGAAGTCAAAGCGTTAGAAATCCTGAAGGAAAAATGCCTGCAAGGCAACGCACAGATGTTGTGCTCAGCCGAAAAAAACATTAAGGCTTGTATGAAGCAACTGTCGTTCCACTATGGCAGTAAAACCAGCATCATAGCCAAACGCAAGGCTAAAATCATGGAACTTGGACCATGCCCAAAATACAACTGGGAACAGCAGATCACCTGGATGGTAAAACTCCGTTCATTACTTGCTGATACCCAAGAGTTCGCAAAAGAGAACGATGCGGAGCAAACTCTGTATCACGGCAAAACAGATATCGCCAACTCCGTGCTGAACCTTCTCAAAGGTGACTACTTTAAGGAAATGTCAAAAACGTTCCTCAAAAGCGCTGATGAAAATGGAGAGGAAGATGGGCAGTATTGCTATGAACAGCTTCTCCTCTTCCTTGATTGTGAGCTACGCCAACTCCAATACCAACTTAATCAGCATGAAGGAGCATCCCTCCATACTGGCACCACAACCTCTGTTGGAAACAATGCCAACACGAGCAGTGGTAGCTCCGGCAATAGACAGCCACACCAGACTGGTAACAACCCTGGTCAGAAAAACTTGAACCGGAGTAAACCAGCCTCGAACACTTACACGGCTTCAACTTTCAATGCATCAGAGGAGCCAAAACAACGCTTTAAAGGCAAGACTGTTGACAAGTCGGCTAAGACGCAAACCCCACTCTTAGCATATACAGGCGCATCTTCAAAGCCCGTATTGACTGATTGTGCTCTTTGTCAAAACAAACATACATATTTGTTTGAATGCAACGTGTACATCAACACACCGCACAAGGAGAAACGTAAACTCCACGGCAAGACAAAAGCATGTCACAGGTGCCTTAGGATGGACGCCAACGTCAATTTTGAAAACATTGACGACTGGTGGAATCACCACAAAAATAACTGTCGCACAACCTTTTACTGTCAAACCGACAATTGCCAGTACGCGTCACTACACCGTGTACAGAAACACATACTTGCGTGTTCTGTTCATACCGAGCAGAACAAGCGTCGCCTGGACGACTTCCGCAAATCCTTGCCAAAGGACATGCATATAACCTCTGGCAATTTACTGTTCATGGATAATATCACCATGAATCTCCAAACCTCCGACTCCTTACCTGAAGATTCCGGCCCCAACACGTTTCCTGATGTTCCCGCCCCTGGCATCTTCATGTGCCAAAATGTTCCTGACCCCTCGGGGAACCCGCTATTCGTGTTTTATGACAGCAGGTGCGGTACTGCAGCAGTCTCAGCCTCAGCGGCTATAAGACTAAACGCGTCAGAGCACCGCCCAGGACCGACCCTCATGAACGTAGCAGGCGGTAAAGTTGTCCACTTACCCTATGGAAGTGACAAGTTTACACTGCCCGTTGACGACAGTTCTATGTCTGCGACCATAATCGCCGCAAAGATGGACACATTAACGGCTCCGTTTCCCAGATGGGAACTCAAAGAGCCGTACAATGACCTTGTTGCACATTACAAGGGTCATGAACTCCTACCAACTGTACCCGATGTCATTGGAGGAGGCCAAGTCGACATAATTCTTGGGATCAAGTACAACTACTTGTTCCCAATGCGCATATGCTCATTACCCTGTGGCCTGTCATTGTACAGAAGCCCACTCAAGGGTGTCAATGGCCACACAGGTGTACTTGGTGGACCACACAAGGCTTGGGCTAAAGCAGCTGAGACGGTAAATTTCGTTGGTGCTGCATTATTTTTCACTCACAAACTGTCTGCATATTGTTACACCACTGAATCACTTTTCAACAGTGGCAAAAATTGGTGTGCAGCTGACCTCAAAGATGATACCTTCCCACATCTCCGTCCAATCACTGTAGAGGAAACTACAGATGAGGACACTTTGCTGGATGTTCATACATACAGCTCAAATATCCAACATGTCAAAACACATGAAAGGAAATTCCTCAAAAGTGAAGACATTGGCACACAAGCACCTTACTGTGTATAGGATGCCGCGTTTGCAACGATTGCAAAAACGGCGATATCCTGGAGGCAACTTCTCTCAAAGAAGAAGCCGAACAATTCCTTATCAAAAACTCGGTTAAGTTCAAACCTGACGAAAAACGGATCGTAGCAACCCTCCCTTTCATTGCCGATCCGGTTAAGGAGTTGCAACCCAACAGAAATAGAGCCCTCAAAGTCCTGGAGTCACAGTTGCGAAAACTCCAAAAAGATCCTGAGGCAAAACTACAGGTATTGGCATCACATGACAAGCTAGCATCTAATGGCTACTCATGTGACATTGATGACCTGTCCACTGAGGAAAGAGCTTTAGTAGACAACCTTCCAGGAGAATATTACCTCCCTTGGCGCTTTGTCACTAAAGAGAACTTAATCTCAACACCTGTGCGTGTAGTCTTTGACGCATCTGCAACGACTTCCTCAGGTAAAAGCTTAAATGATGTCTTGGCAAAAGGCACCAACAAATTGGAAAAGATCCTAGCTTTGGATATCAACTTCAGAGCAGGCCCGCATGCCTTCGCATGTGACATACGGATGGCTTACAACCAAGTCAAGTTGGAACCATCTGAATTCCGCTGGCATAAATACTTATGGGTCGACAGCCTTGACCCCAGTGGCACTGTCAGAACACGTATTATGCGCACAATCATCTACGGTGTTAAACCCTCTGGCAACCAAACAGCAGAGGGAATTGAACAGGTAGCTCAGTATGTCATGGACAACTTCCCTGAACACACTGCAGGTGCCCAGGTCCTCAAAACTAAAACATATGTTGATGATACCTCTGATTCAACAGACTCAGCAGCTGATCTGGATAAACTTATTGCTGGAGTTAAATTCACACTTGACTTAGCAGGCATGAGTGTTAAAAGCTTCGTCAGATCTTCAGCTGTACCTGAAGATACCGTGTCCAGTGACGGAATACATGTCGGATACCTCGGCTATCGCTGGGCACCACTAGCTGACACCCTCAGCTTGGACGCAAAACCGTTGTCATTTGGTAAGACAAAACGAGGGAAAAGACCTCCACCAGTAGAAGGCAGCCTTGAAGAGGCTCTTCTACCTAACTTTACCAAAAGAACCATTCTGTCGCAAGTTGCTTCAAACTTTGACATCCTTGGGTTATGCACCCCTGTGACTGCTAAATTCAAAGCAGATTATCACGACCTCCTTTCATATGCCACTGGTTTGGGATGATGGGCTCCCAACCAAGCTGCTCATCACCTGGGTGGCCAACATTGAAACCATGCAACAACTTGCATTGGTTTCATGTCCACGGTCAGTGATCCCGGCAAACTCTCAACCCGAAGTTGATCTGTTAGTATCTGTTGATGCTAGCCAAAACATGGCAATTGTATGTGTGCATGTTAGATCAACATCTCTCTCAGGAGAGGTCACTGTCCGTTTAGCAGCTGCTAAATCCAAGATTGTGACCGGCTCCACAATCCCTCGAGCAGAGCTCAGGGCAGCTGTTGTAGGCACCTTTCTTGCAACAACTGTCGCAAAAGACCTCAAGAACAAGGTTGACAAGGTCACCTTTTTTACAGATTCCAGTGTTGTCCTGTCTTGGCTTCATCAAGACGCGCGACCACTCTCCCTTGGCGTGCGCAGCTGTGTAATCGAAATTCGAAGGTTCTCTTCCCCTGATCAATGGCGTCATGTTGAATCTGAAAACAACATCGCAGATCTTGGGACTCGTTTCCTTGCCACTATCAAGGACATTGACTCTAATTCAGAATGGCAGAATGGCAAACCCTGGATGTATCTCAACTACCAGGACATGCCAGCCAAATTCTTCAAAGACCTCAAGCTAACAATGGAGGCAAAACAGGCCGCTGCCCCAGAGGTTAGAATCCTTCACAGTGATTCAAAATCACCTCAGGAAAGGACAGCTGAGATAACAAAGTTTTCAGGTTATCTCTATGACCCGTGTAAACGGTCCTGGCCTAAATCTCTCCGTGTCATTGCCATTATTCGAAAGTTCTGCTTCTTTGATTTCAAATCATATCGCAGTAAGACGAAGGCAAAAGCTGCACAACTCACCACAAGGGTTGTCCAGCTATCGGACGAGGAAATCCAGACAGCTGAGAATTACTACTTTAGGCTAGCCACCAAAGAGATAATCAAGTTCTCCAGCTCAAAGGCACACAGCAACAATGTCGTCTACGATGATGGGATCATAAAATACAATGGTCGTATTGTCGAGGGAACAAACATTGAAGATGTTGACAATATCATGCCAGATTTGTCTCCGCTTCATTTCGTTAGACCAATTGTTGATCGTCATAGCATAATAGCATACTCCATTATGCTATATGCCCACCAAGAGCTCGCACTACACAGAAATGTAAATGCAACACTCTTAGAGTCTAGGCACATTGCCTACATTCTCAATGGCAGAGATCTTCCAAGGAGATTCGAGCAGCTTGCCCACACTGTCGTAGGTTTAAAGCCAAGCTTTTAGAAGCTGAAATGGGACCAATCCATCAAAACAGATTGACCATTGCTCCTCCGTTCTATTACTGCCAACTTGACCTCATGGGTCCCTTCCTGGCCCACTGTGAACACAACCACAGGTCCTCAGTCAAGGTCTGGGGCCTAGTCTGTAGAGACCCAGCTTCCTCTGCTACTGCTTGTTATGCTATGACAAAGTATAACACAGACGCCTTCCTACAGGCTTTCCAACGGTTTGTTCATCGGTACTGTTACCCCAAAAAGGTGTACATCGACCCAGGTGCACAACTTATCAAAGGCGTAGCAAAGTCAGAATTTTCCATGGCTGACATTACCAAAACACTGAATGGAAAAAGCTGTAGCATCGAATACGAAATCGGTCCTACCGCTGCACACAATTATCAGGGATGTGTGGAACGCTCTATCAAGGAAATTAAAACCTTGTTCAATGCAACATTCAACGGTCTCAAATTGGATGTTATGTCATATGAAACTGCGTTCTCATACATTGCCAACGAGATAAACAACATGCCAATCTGCACTGTATCCAGGACTGAGGACATAGGTCATGCAGACCTCATCACTCCAAACCGTCTGATACACGGCAGAAATAACAGGCGAGCACCCACTGGGCCAATGAGGGTAGAACAACCCTCCCGTCTTCTGGAACAGATGGAGCGCCTCTACCAATCATGGTGGCAAATCTGGCTGTATGAACGTCTCCCAGATTACATCCCAAGGCCAAAAAAGTTTGGCAAAACAGGTCCACAGCCTAAAGAGATGGATATCGTTGTCTTTCTCCGTGCCCCAGATGAGTTAATCGGGGACCAACTTTGGCGCCTTGGCCAAGTGTTACACCTCATCACTTCCGATGATGGTATTGTCCGTCAAGTAATTATTCGTTGGCGGAAACACTGGAGAGAAGAGTTTCATGAAACCAGAAGAAGTGTCAGGCACATTGCTATTCTCTTCTCCGAGGACGAGTTATCGTTACTCGACCAAATCAGGTCCGCGTCTTCCCAGTGTGACAAGTCATACCTCACCGAACAAAACCACTGAGTACTGGTCTACAGAACTTATTGCTTTTCTCTTCAAAAACACGGCTGAAACTGCCACTAAATCACAAATGAGTACTGGTCCCCAGAACTTATTGCTTTTCTTCTTCAAAAACACGGCTGAAGCTACCTGAAAACTGCTTGCTCCTGCCTTAATTTTACAATTCAAATAACCTTGACAAAACCAATCATGTTTGTACCTAACGGTGTTTTTTTTACTTTACTTGGCACAAACAAGACTTCTTGCTTTTTCATCATCACTGATGTGTTAACAGCATTTTATCATTAAAGTAATTTTAACTCTTCAAAACACAACTACCACACTATGTAGTAATGTACTTTTAATCATTTCAACCTCATAAGAAACATAACTACAGCGCTGTTTACGGCGTTGTAGCTTAATCAACTCATCGCTCCACCATTTCATAACCAAACGGTGGGATTGTAATTATCTCCCAGTTGAGCAGAACCGGAGTGTTACAACATCCATAGAAGCGACATTTAGTACTATTATAATTTATTTTGTCCCTATATATTATGTAAAAAAAACTATTGTATCCCTTTATCGACACTACCGCGTCAAACAAACATTTTTTTGTTTTAGTCATGATGGATTCCAACAACAGAACCATCAAAGAAGCTACCCTAGAGTCATATAAAGCCAAAAAGAAAAGGTCAAAGGTGGTCCAGACTTTAGCTTACGCAAAGCTGGCAATAAATGAGGAACATTCCATTGATAAGCAACTCTATGATGATATTACCAGTGAAGGTATGGTAACACTTCTGCTGGAGGAAGCCCAAACGGCCCAAAAAATCAATTCGGTCAGAAAAACGATTGATGAACTCCAGCATAAAATATTCGATCTCTCGGACCAAATTGAAGCCACTGATGAAACAGGAGGCAATTTCACACCTGGCGAGGAAGATGATATACCTACACCAGAGTGGACCAACAAAGGCACCTTTTGTGAAACAACATGATACATCCGGGAACAAGTCGTCAAGAGAGCAAAGTTCCAACTACTTTCAAAAATGAAAGTCCCAGACGAGGATACGACTCCCCCTCCATTACCTGATGACTTACTGGAAGAAATCGACAATCTTGTGGGATACACGGCAAGAAACAATACAGAAAAACTGTATACTCAAGCCATTGATGTTGATCTTATCCGGCAGCTAGTCGGACCAGATCATGCAAAAGCCCGAAGGTACCAAAGATTCTTTACAGACACTATGTACATCAATCACCTTATAGCCAAACGAAAAACCCTTGAGGTACATCTGGCAAGATTGGAGTATACAGCTGCTCAAAAAAAGTACCTGCATCGAATGAAAACCGTGAAGAATATGGATGCCTTCATCCAGACCATCCCCAAATATCACACAAATCGTTTATTTTGCAGAAAAAAGACGTGTAAAGACTGTAAACATAAGTCCAATCCAACTTTGGCAACTTATGGTCTTCAGAAAAAGTCTGCTAAAATCCGTAATCCGGCACCGAAACCACCACAGCGCCAAAGATCACTGTCCACAGAGAGACCATCACGGCGTCAAAAATCACTGTCTCCAGAGCGTCCAACACTATCACAGCACTGGATAGCACCTTCACCAGAGTTTAGGCAACCCTCACCACCCCCAAGAGAGGTCCACTATCAAGAGGAAACTCAGTATCGGACCGATTACTATCAACAGGAAAACCACTGTGAAAACTCTCAGCAGATCTCCGAGTTTTCATATCAGTCTGACCACCAGCTTTATGGTCGTAGGGATTACCCAACGACCCATGACCAACATTGGGAGGACCAATATGACCCCTGTGACCGCCGCCAGTATCTTGATCAATATGACCCCCATGACCCCCGCCAATATCCTGAACAATATGACCCCCGTGACCGCCACCAGTACCAAGAATACAGCCGTGACCACCAAGAATACCCACATCACGAGGAATTCTATTGCAGGATGTCTTCCAAGCAGCCAAGATACTAAATTCAAAGTAAGAAAAATAAAATATTGTATCATTTTATCGTGATTTTATGAAAAAAAATATAAGTTTTTTTTTATGTGTTTTATCTTTTTAAAAAAAGTGTATATATTCCATATCCCGTTTTAAAATCCTAAAAAGTTTTATTCCACTGCCATAATTCTGATTTTTTCAGACCACAAAAAGCAAAAATAAAAATGGCAGCCATGAACATGCCCCTACACCATGGTAATTTTTTAACCACACAAATCAGTGACATTCGCGGTACGCTCGAGATGCTCCGGCTCGGTGTAGACATGTTCTACACGAACTTCCCTGCCGACAAAAAAAACAGCCACTACCTGGCCACATTAGCCCGCCCCTTTTATTTGTTGGAAAATGCGGTAGACAGCTGGGAGGAGAGCATGGGCAATATGTCAGAGCAGGAAGCCAGAGCAATGCTGATGACTTTTAGAGCCAAGGCCTTTGAGCTGGCCACAAAAATGGGACCAGCCGCTGAAGCCTACAAGGAAGCTGCGGACCCAAGCTGGAACCAGCCAAAGCAGCTTGTGCCATGGCGCCGAATTTCGGCTACTAAGCTTAAAAAACTGAAAAACCTTTTGTCACAGGCCCGGGATGAGGTAAGACGCATGCACATGATGGAAAACATGTATTTAAACCTGATAGACCAGTCAAACCTGGAGCTGGCCGACCTGGCTGTAGCCAAGGAAGTGGCCCAAGCCTATAAGGAACGGGCGCAGCACGCAATACAGCAGCGGGACCGGGCTGAGGCTCGAGCCCGCCTGGCCGAATATCAGGCTGAGCAGGATGCGGAGATTTATGAAGACCAGCTGGCGGCTGCCAACCTGGCCTATGAACAAGCCGTTGCAGCCAACAACAGGATCAACCAGGAGCAGGAACAGCTTCAGCAGCGCCAGGCAGATATAGCCATTGAGAATTTGTGCCTGACATTCCAGCTATTAAAAATTTAAATGCTCCACAATTTTATATTTTTTCAGATACACGGGTATGGATGTAAATAAAATAAAAACACAAAGTTTAAGTTAAAAAAATGAAATGAAATCTAATCAAAATTAAAGTAGGTCTAATACTTTAAAAATACCTTAATATTGTAAGGTAATAGCTTCAAGACCGGTTTGTGTCACCCTTTCCCACTAACAAAATATTGTAAAATATGCAGTGGTCTGTTTGCAACCCTATGTTCTTTTCTTTCCTCCCCGGAGTGTGCAGTCCAATCTAACGGCTGTCCATTTTTAGGTCGAGCCAGAACAGAAGGTTGCTTTCAGTCTACTGCGGCAGATATTATAAATAATCGGTCTGTTCTTTCTTTTTTCCAATCATTCAAAAACAAAACTTTTTTCAGACCGTCTATCTATAATGTCTGCCGGCTCTTAAGAGAAATCTAGGCTGGCACTATCCAATATACAGGTAGAGCTGCCATTTCTCTTTTACTGTACCTTAACCCATAAAGTATATAAAATACGGGATGGGAAAACTAAGGCTGGTAGCTAGGATAAAGCTTTAGGTGTAAACTGATTTATTAAACATATTAATATTTAATTCTTTCAGCAAACCAACATCAACCTGCCCCCTACTTCCACGACCTTGATACTTGCAGAAACAAATGCCCGGACAACCACAGTTGTAACCCGGGATACTGGAAGACCAGAGGCTGGAAAGAACAGGAAGCAGATTTGAAGAACACACTGTATAAACAGCAGGTACAAAATTTATTCCAGCAAAGTGCCTAGAAGTCTTTGTGTCTGTCTGTTAACAATATCTATCTTAGCCAACAATTTGACTTTGACAATAGTGTCCAATAAAAAATGAATACAATAGAATGATAGGCCAGTATACATTGTAATTGACCAATGGTAAGTTGTATACTAGCCTATTATTGGTCATTTGTAGTGTATGACATCATTTTTATTGGACTTTTCGCTGTTTCAAATTAATCTCTTTTTTTCAGTGAAACTTATTGGGATGAGAAATTGGCGAATACAGAAGACGATTATTACTATTATTACTAATAATACTATATAGTAATACAGTAATATAGTTTAAGTAAGTATAGCGGCTACGCCCCTAGAGGCCTCTAGTGGCACTTTAAATGATTTTTTTTATTTCAATTATCCAATTAGAGAAATAATTTGTATATGTTGCGTTTAAGTTTTAGGTACGCAAAAGTTTTTTTGCTATTTCTCTTGGGAGGGTGGTGGTAACCTCCCCCAAAATAGTTATAAACGTTCCCGGGATCTACAAAAAGCTACCCTGTTAAGAAGAACCCGATCAGTACAGCGGTTAGCGAGATCTTTTGTTACAAACAGACAAACAAACATCCTTTTACTTTATTAAAAGGATAGATACGCAAATAAAAGTAATAGGATTCTGTCTGTCTGTTTGTACCAAGAAATCTTGCTAACCGCTGAACCGATATAGTTCTCCATTACAGGGTAGCTTCTCATAGGTTCTAGGAAGGTTTATTTTTGGGGGAGGGCACCACCAAGAGAAATCGCCAAAAATATCAAAACTATTTCGAAAGTATAAGTGGTAGCAATCGTTACAATACAAACGTAAAAATTTCTCATCTGATTATTAAATCTTAACATTTTCTAAGCACATTTCACTACACTGATCAACCAAAAACGTCCTATTAACAAAAATATTCAGGAATAATGCCTTGATTTTATGGTATTTTGGGAGGGAAAAAGGAAAAAACAGGGAAAATCTAAACGTTTTGGTAAAAATCGGCGGAAAAAGCCGTTTTTTGAGGAAACGAGAAACAGTTTTGCCCTATATTTGAGATTATATGAATGAGATGATGTTAAGGTTTGATAATCTGATGAGAAATTTTCTCGTTCACACTCCCTTTAATATAAATTTAACCTGCGAATGTAGTAACACGTAGCAGCGAGTGAGGGGACAATGCGTTGTTTATTACAATGGTCCCCAAATGGTTTCTTATTTGTTGGCTCAACAACTTTGGGAACTTTTATTATATTTAATTGGTTGTGTCCTTGTGTTGAGTGTTCAAATGTTTCAACCACTAATTTTAATATACAGAAGGGTTAAATTTGTGAATCATCATTGAAGAGGCTAGGTTTTATATACAGGGTGCGCCACATAAATCCGGACTTTTTCTTATTTTTAAACAAATGAACATAAAATCGTCAATTTTAAAGATTTTATGGAATTTTAAAAACTGGAAAGCAAACTAGGTATATGACTATTAGAATATTCAATAAAATCGCCGCCAGCCTCAATCATCGCCTCTACCCGCCCCCTGAACCGCCCGCCGACCCTGGTCACCATATCCCTGTTCAAGCAGGCGAAGTTCTCCATGATAGGAGCAGTGAGAGAGGTCTTCTTGGTATGAGCGCGTTTATTGGTTCATGCTTTAATGGCGCTCCAGGCTCAAAAGTCCATTGGATTAAGATCGGGGCTGCTGGGAGGCCACATATCCGTAAGGAGTGAGTAACAGCAGGATCCAAATTAACCCATCTTTTAAGCTACTCTTTGACACGGCGGCTCTCATTTGGGCCACAGTTAAGCTAGAACAACGTTTTATACCTTTTTAAAAATGGCATGAAGATTAAGATAAGGTTATTAGCGCAATACATAGTCTAAAACAAGTTTCAAGGTTCCATATGGGCCCCTGAAGTCAAGAACCGAGAAATTTTCAAGATTTTTGACGTTTTTGACATCTTAAAATCTACCACGATCCACTTTGTCGGAGCACTACAGCCAAGTCAGCTGGGATAGAGAGCTCTAGTCTTTTCTAGTGTTTTCACTAGGTATCTGTTAGTATCTCCAGCAAGTTACATTAGTCCATCTCACCTACAGATGGGCTGAGGTCAGATTTAGTAGGCCCAAGTCATAAATCCACGGTAATTTATCTGCGCAATTCGAATCTGCCTTGTTGAATATATGCGCGGCCAGCTCGGCGTACGAGTCCTCCATCGTCCAAAGATTTTCATGGGCACAAAGGTCATTACCTAAGCTTTTTATAGTGGGGTCAAACGTCCTGATTGATTATGTGGCGCACCCTGTATATAATAATGAGAATATTTTTGGATCATAGAAAGAAAACGAAGTTGCGGGTTTCATCATATTGTGGTATTCGGCAACCGTGAGCCATGCCTATGGCACCCCTGACCGGGGTTCGGGGAAGGGCCACAGGCCCTCCCCCGAGTCCTGGGGAAGGGGTCTGCCGACCCCCTCCCTATACCTAAAATTAATGATTGAATCTGACAAGTTTTATTATGGTTAAGCTGCATTGTTAATTCCCCCCACCCTTTCCAGGGATGGGGGATCATTATTGCCCAAACTGACTATTGTATGTGTATTATAATGCTTTTTATGTTATGATTATTTATTCCTATCTGTGTAGCTATTGTTTGTTGTATATAACTTTAGTAACTCTTAGACCTTCAATAAAGGAACAACTGAATAGATGCTGTTTGTTATTTAGTGATTGTTAGAGAAGCGTAGCTTCTCTATAGTAAGGTGTCCACGTCTGTCACACTGCCGTAGTCTTTTCGAACTCTGGTGTCTGCCATTTATCCTAGGCGGATACCACAATATTTTCACAGTAGCTTTTCTCCTATTTCTAGCCCCTGCAGAGGACTCTAACCCTGCGGGGCAATCATTAACATTTACTTAACCTAACCTAACCTAAATCCAAAAGCTACTGTGAAAATACGATGAAACCCGCAACTTCGTTTCCTTCACATGACCCGAATATTTATTTTCAGGAAAAAAGAGATTATTTCCGTGGCATTTATATTTACCAGTTAGAATCATATAATAGTTATTTCTCGCATCGTATTATAAACAGCTTTCCGCGGATACAGAATGTACAATTATAAGATTAAAACTAGTTTTTTAGCCCCGAGTTGCTGAAGGCACGGGTTAAAAAAAACTGGTTTTAATCTTATGATTGTACATTTTTATATTCGTAGAAAACTGGATATAATACCATGCTAGACATAGTTTTTTTTGTATGGATGAGAACTGGTTCCTATCCACCGGATTCAAATGAATACGAGAAAAAACTATTATATGAAAATTATAATTATATACTTTGTAAAAAAAATTATTTTATTTTATATTATATTTTTAGATTTATTTGAATTTTATATTAAAATAATAAAATTAATTAAATAATATTTGTTGAAATTTTTATATTGTACTTGAGGGGGGGGGGGTTGAAACTATCCCCCCCCTCAGCATAAAATTTTGTCTTATTAAACACCCCCCCTCCCTCCTCCAAATATATTTCTTCCACCTTTGTAAAACTTTTCTGGGGACACTGATTATTACACTAGTCCCCAAGGTTTTCTTATTCTTTAACTTCGCAACTTTGGGGACTTTTAGTGAATTTTGATTAGTTGGTTTATTAAGTTAAGTTTCCAAACGTTTCAACCACTAATTGTAATCTACAGAAGGGTTAATTATGTGTGTTAACATTGGGTATGCACATCACTGTATCCGCTGTTGTATTATCCCTTTAGATTCTTGCCTCAACTTGTGGGACAATAAATACAGCCATTTATGGGATCTTAAAGGACAGATAGATGTAGTATATAGCGAGTACGAGAGAGAGAGAGAGAGAGAGAGAGAGAGAGGGAGGGAGAGAGAGAGAGAGAGAGAGAGAGAGAGAGAGAGGGAGGGAGAGAGAGAGAGAGAGAGAGAGAGAGAGAGAGAGAGAGAGAGAGAGAGAGAGAGAGAGAGAGAGAGAGAGAGAGAGAGATAAGCAAGCGAGAGAGAGAGAGAGAGAGAGAGAGAGAGAGATAAGCAAGCGAGAGAGATAAGCAAGCGAGAGAGATAAGCAAGCGAGAGAGATAGGAGAGTGATAGATGATACGATAGATAGGGAGAGAGAGAGAGAGAATGAGAGAGAGAGAGAGAGAGAGAGAAAGTGAGAGAGATAGAGAAGGACAGAGAGAGGAGAGAGACAGAGAGAAAGACAAAGTATGATAGAGAGAGGGACAGATAGAGAGAGAGAGAGAGAGAGAGAGAGGGAGAGATAGACAGAGAAAAGGAGAGAGAGAAGAAAGAGAGAGAGAGAGACAGAGAAAAGGAGAGAGACAGAAAGAGAGAGAGAGACAGAGAGAAAGACAAAGTATGATAGAGAGAGAGAGAGAGAGAGAGAGAGAGAGGGAGAGAGAAGGAGAGGGAGAGAGAGAGAGTGGGAGAGAGAGAGAGAGAGAGAAAAAACAAAAATATATGAATAAAATTGATAAGAATTATACTTCCTTACATATCTTACTAATATTTATAATAAAGTAACACGATGTCTGTCTGTTTGTATTTCTTTTAAAATTTTAAATAAATAATTCAACTCTCTCCTCCTAAAGTGCCCATAGAGGCCTCTAGGGGGCGTATCCGCAAGTAATGAAATAAACTAGCGACGATTAAGTCCAATAACAATCATTTTTAAAAGTGAGAATTTTCTAAAATTTGGGTTGGTCCGTACGCTAGTCCGTCCGTCAGTAACGGTTAGCTCATTTCGTTTATTTAGACACGTTAAAACTGTCCTATCGATTTGAAACTTTGCACGATGATTCTTATAATAGTTAGGTACGATATAGAAAGCTTAGCTACTTTATAATAGTTACCAGAATGTCCGTACGTCCATTTAAAATATAATATTTTTTTAAGTTTTTGACAAAATTTTTTTTATGTGTTATAATTATCCTTTTCATATGTTTTTTTTGAATACTGGCTCCTATTACAATAAGGTACAATCACATAACAAAAAAGGACACATTACAAACTTTCCCGATTTTGTATTACTTTTGAGGAACATGATTCCAGTTACGTCATATTTTTCTTTCCCGAAAAAGGGAAGTGGGGAAGAAAATCTCTTCAAAAGAGATGGGGAAAACCCCCTTTTCTCCCATCTCTTTTTCTTCCCCCCTTCCCTTTTTTTTCTTTCCCCCTTCCCTTTTTCGGGAAAGAAAAATATGACGTAACTGGAATCATGTTCCTCAAAAGTAATACAAAATCGGGAAAGTTTGTAATGTGTCACAAAAAAGGCCAAAAAAGAAGGTGAATTGGCAAAACACCATCTCTTATAGCTTAAAACTCGCTCTGTGGTTTACTGTTTTGGATAAGGATTTTTTTTGTACACAGTCCCTAGAGGCCTTTAGTGGCCCTTTAAATGTTTTTTTAAAAATAATACATAACATATCTTATTGCGTTCAAGTCTCTAAAAAATCGATTTTTGTGATTTCTCTTGGGAGGGTAGTGTCTCCAAAATAGTTATAAACCTTCCCGGGACCTATGAGAAGCTACTCTGTAAAGAAGAACCCAATCTATTCAGCGGTTAGCAAGATCCTTTGTTACAGACAAACAGACACACAGACAGAGAAACAAACACACATCCTGTTACTTTATTATTTATAGCTAGAAAATAATGAAACCAAGTACTACAGGAAGTATGTGTTATCAATTTTAATATATTTAGGCTCTTCATACACAGTTGATAAATTATATTGTTGAAATATACATTCCATTGCAAAAAAACGCGATCTTTGGTTTGTTTAAATGTCCATTTATTTAGCATTTTCAAGAATGTCAAGTGTGGGAAAAATTTTAGAATGTGGGAACCATTTATTTTTATTTAAATGGTACATATGATTTTCATTTAAATTCATTTTTTGGACCCGTGAGAAAATTTTTTAACGTGAGAACCATTTAATTTTCATTGAATTTCATTTTTTGGAAGTGTGGGAAAAAACGGGAGAAAAAATATGTTTTAGTATAAAGAAATGTTCTATCAGTTTTAAACCTTATTCATTCGATAGATCATACTGACTTTGAAAAAACTGTCAGACCAATTTTTGAAATTCAATCTGTGAAAAAATATATTCAAGTTTTAATTTTTTGTTTTGAAAATATTTTTTTACATGTATTGACGCCATCTTGGATTATGATAATTTTTTTTGTTAGAAGATTTTTTTTCTAAAATATTTTTTAAAAATTAACTTTTTACAATAAAAAAATCTTTGAACTTAAATTGACCAATAATTCAAAGATTTTTTTTCTTTGATTTGGAAGATTTTTTATGATTTTTATTTTTAATGTCAAATAAAAACACAACAGTGAAAAAAATGAAAATTAAATGAAAAAACGTTTTATGATTTTATTCAAGAAATTATTTGCTAACATCACCTTTTTGTTGCAATAGAATGTTATTTAGAATACATTTATTATACATAGTAATTTAAAAAAACATTTTCTTATTTGTTAGCTTAACAACTTTGGGGACTTCAGTAAATTTTGATTGGTTGACACATTAAGTTGAATGTTCAAACGTTTCAACCATTAATTTAATCTAGATGTCCATCAATTTATCGGCCATTGTCTTATCCCTTTAGATCCCTGAATATTTGGGAAAATTTTCTGCCCCCTTAAAAAATGCTTAAACTAGTCCCTGGAATGTTTATTAACTGGTGTAAGACTGCTACAAGTAGACGCAATAACCAAAATTTGAAGCCTTCAATTTCAATAACAAACAAGGATGACAACATCCATTAAAGCAAAGCTCTGAAACAATAGGACAAACGATAATAAACATTTGTAGAGTGTCAGAACTGAATAAGCAAAATCTTAATGAACAAGTCTAACAAAATTGTAAGTAAATTTGTTGCAAAATTGTTGCAATAGGAATCTGTATTCCAAAAATCAGATGAATAAGATAATTATAACATAAATTTCTTTTGTAAAAAAAATAAAAAATCATCATATTTTAAATGGACGTAAGACTTTCTATTATACTTTCAATTATACAGGTGCCATGCTTCCTAAATCATATCTAATTGTTATAGAAATCATCATGCAATCATAGGACAATTCTAACATGCTAAAATTAACAAAGTGGGCTAACCTTTCCGGACGTACGGACGGATAGAACCTAATTATAAAAAAGCTAATATAAAAAGTTCTAGACATCTATTAATGACATTGTAGGGACTTTTAGGGGGGAGGGGGTGATTTCCTCTCACCCGGTCTCTCATTTTAAATGACCCAAGTGGCCTCTAGCTGTGTAGCCACTAGTGAAATATATACATTACTAGCGGATGCGCCCCTAGAATCTAAGGTATATTGAAGGGTTAAAAAATGGCCTAAAACCATACCGAGACTTATTTGTAAAACAAAATAGCCTAAAACCATCTCAGGATCTATAAGAAGTTTCATTGTAAAGGAGAACCAGATCGGGTGTGCAGTTACCGAGATCCTTCGCTACAAACAAAAAAGCTTACTACTTTATATAATAGGATTACATAATGAATACATAATATAAATTTATATCCATATAGCGCTTATCAGTATGGCTAAAGTTGATTTTGCACAAGTTCTACATATTGGCTGTTAGCAGCCTTCAGAGTTCATAGATTTTACGAGATAATCCTTACCAGGAACATTTCAATGTAAACTGCACTAGATATTCTTCCATAACAAATTTATTAGAATTCAATTTTTATTCTTCTCAACTCTTTCATAGTAAAATAAAAATCTTAGAAAAGTGTAAGATGGATAAGGATCCAGGTGATCCAAAACCCAAGGTTTCTGCTTGGATAGAAGATACTACATTACAGTTAGATAATCTGGTTGTGGAAGCAGAAGAGAAATTCAGATATTATCAGGTATGAGTAATCAAAGCTATTTTAAACCTGTGATCATCGCTTTACATGTAGCGCATTTGCTCATCGCCAGGGAGGTGCTAGGTTCGAATCTTGGTCCAACACTGCATAATAACCAAATATGTTAAAAATGGTTCCTACTTCTGCTATGTCAGGTGTGCAACAAGTTGGAGTAGGGACAGGCACAACTCATTACCATGCACAGTTAGGACTTCTCAGACATTGGTCTTGCAGTCAAAGGGTTGATTGACTGTTGGATGTTACTTAACCTAATATCCACCAGTGGGTGTTAGAGTATTGCATCCCATTACAAGCAGATGAATCAATAAAGAATCCTACCCCAATTAGGTAATAATAAATCAAAGCTATTTTGATATATATATTTCATATATCAATAAATAGGTGTAATGGTGTAATTTATGCATATGTTGCTCAGGAAGGACAATCACAACAAGGATGACAACATCCATAAAAGTGAAGCTCAAATGAAAGGACTAACAAACATTACACTTGTACAGTGTCAGAACTGAGTTAGCAGAATATTAATGTTAATTAACATTGTAAGTAAATTTGTTGCAAAACTGCATTAATCGATGATACTGTTTAAGGCCATACTTACATTTTTAGGACTTGTTTATAGAGATTCTTTGCTTTAATTATTATACCTTATTGTCCTAAAAATCATTGTTCCGAAAATCAATACAATACGAAAATATTTCATACAAAAAAAATGTTGTAATAAGATGGGACAATTCTAACATGCAAAGAGAGCTTACTGTTATCTATGGCTGCAGGGGCGTCCAAGCTTTTTTATTTGGGGGGGGGGGGTTAAAATTTTTTAATGGGGGGGTAATTTAATAATGTAAAAAGGTACCTATCTAATAACAAACAAAAAGGATTACAACATACATAAGTAGCGAATCTGTTTGATCAAAGTGGTTTATTGAGCAGATGTGGACAAAGATATTACAAACAAAAAATTAATGAAACCTTTTGGAGCCTAACCAACAGACAGACGGAATTAGAATAGATACTGAGAGGAATGTACACAGAAAAACTCAGACATCTACCTTAATTAGATGAGATGTCCCTGACATATGGACATACGGACAGACACACATTTTAAATTGTTGAGTAGCTTCGCTATATGGCATGTCTTAAAGACTATAGTCAACCTAAATTCTGAAATGTATGTAAAATCCGTCAATATTTTAGGATTAACCAATAACCAACATGTTTCAAATTGACATAAGTTTGTCATTTTTCTACCTTTTTTCACATTTTAAGTTGCTAAAACTATCTTCATTACCTAAGCTTTTTGATTTTTGAAAAATCATTAATGAAAAATGGAATTTAAAGCTTATTTTTTTTAATTGTAGATGAAATTTTGACTTATTAAATTCTTTTTGGGCCGGAAATGGCCGGAAACCGGTGAAAAGACCGGATTTTAAACATTTTTTACCTCTAGGGGTCATATCTAGTGTTGAGGAATTCAGATCACACCTTAAAGCAAAAATCAATATTGGGGCGTACCCAGGAGGGGGCTTGATATACAATTACCACCTAAAAACCGGAAAAAATGTTTTTTTTTATATAAAAATCACGGCCGGTTTTGACGGATCCGGCTCAAGAGAGAGAGAGAGAGAAAAGAGAGAGAGAAAGAGAGAGAGACTGAGAAAGAATGTGAAAACGAGAGAAACAAAGAAAAAAGAGAGGAGGGAGACAGAGAAAAGGAGAGAGAGAGAGAGAGAGAGAAGCAAGCGAGAGAGATAGAAGAGTGACAAAGTACGATAGAGAGAGACAGAGAGAGAGAGAGAGAGTCAGAGAGAGAGAGAGAGAGAGAGAGAGAAAGAGAGAGGGAGAGAAAGTAGAACGCTGTCTGTTTGTCTGTCTGTCTTGGATAATCTAAATGAAGTAAATGAGATTTACTCAGCCGCTATCAAAGCTAGACATCTAGGACAAAACTGTGAAAAAAAATATTCCATCGAACTAATTACGTATGTTACAACAGTTACATTTAATGCATAACAGAAATACAGACAGATATTTAAGGGATCCTAAGACTTATAGAACAATCTTTGCGTATTAGAACCAGTTTTCAGCCATTCTGAAAAAAAATGTACAACATAGTATTACAGACAATTTTCGGCGTTATCCTTTTATAAATTTTTTTTCAATATTGAAAATTTGAGTAACTCCCCCCCCCCCCCCGCAGAGAACAACTAGTTTAGGTTAGGCAATAGGCTAGGGAGCCGAGCGCTGCGGCAAGGCAGGCAAGGGGGCCGAGCGCTTCGGCTTGGCAGGCTAGGAAGCCGAGCGCTGCGGCCAGAGTTCGTACACAATTTTTCAAAATTGAAAAAAAATTTCTACGAGGATATTACTCATTTTTCTTTCTAATATCCGTGAAAAGCTGTCTATAATACGATGCGTTAAATAACTATTAAGTTTCTTTATCTTTTAAAATAAACAAATTGAAAAAAGCTGTTTCTAAGACAAGTGTCGCATCACAGTGTATACACTAACAATACTAGTTCTTATCTTGTTGTGAAACTATAGTGTTAAACTTTAGATAAACCACTTCTCAGACACTCAGGGATCTTTAGGGATAAGACAATGGATAATAAAATGCGGACAGCTTTTTTTTTGTTAATTTAGGCATGTTTGAATTGTCCCCTTGATTTCAAACTTTGCATAACCATTTCTATAGTAGTTAGGTACGATTTAGAAAGCGTAGCAACTCTATAATCGTAACCAGAATGTCCGTACGTCTATTTTAAATATGTTTTTTTTATAACTTTTTTAACAACAATTTTTATGTGATAAAATCATCCAAATTAATCTGATTTTTGCTTGGGGGGGGGGGGGTAATTACCCCCCCCTGAAATCTGTTGGCAGGAGTAAATTTAGTTTACCCCCCCCCCCATATTTACCCCCGGGGTAAATTTTTTTGGGGGGGTAATTTAAATTTTATTAAATATAAAATAAAATTAAAAATGCGCAAAATTTTTTTTTTATTAGAGATTTTTTATTTTTTGGGGGTATTTACCCCCCAAAATTGTTTGGGGAGGGGGGTTAAATACCCCCTCCTAAATGGTTGGGGGTAATATAGTAATAGTGTCTAACTTTTTATCTTTGTGACATAACAAAAATCGAAGGATATGAGAGGGGAGGTGGGAAAGGAAACCCCTAAAAAAGAGATGGAATTTTGTGAATGTTTTATGAATGTTTTCTTCCTTGTTATGTGTGTATATCAACGCTTATTTTAAGGAAAAAGATAAGAAATTTTTACAAAAATAAATAGTTTAATTCTTATCACTGTAGCAGTTCAAGTTTTTTGTTGTTGTGAAAAGTATATTTTATTATCATAAAACAGTGAATATAATTATAATTAATAAGCATAAATATAAGTTCTATTTAACAAGGATGACAACATTCAAAAAAGCAAAGCATAGAAAGAGTATTACTGACGAATATTAATCCTGTAGAGTGTCAAAACTGAATATACAAAATAACAAGGATGACAACATCAATAAAAGCGAAGCTCGGAAACGGTATGACATACGAACATTAACTCTTGTAGAGTGTCAAAACTGAATATACAAAATAACAAGGATGACAACATCCACAAAAGCGAAGCACTGAAACGGTAGGACAAACGGACATTAACTCTTGTAGAGTGTCAAAACTGAATATACAAAATAACAAGGATGACAACATTCATAAAAGCGAAGCTCAGAAACGGTATGACATACGAACATTAATCCTGTAGAGTGACAAAACTGAATATACAAAATAACAAGGATGACAACATCAATAAAGTGAAGCTTGGAAACGGTAGGACATACGAACATTAACTCTTGTAGAGTGTCAAAACTGAATATACAAAATAACAAGGATGACAACATCCATAAAAGCGAAGCTCGGAAACGGTATGACATACAAACATTAACTCTTGTAGACAACATCAACAAAATCGAAGCACTGAAACGGTAGGACAAACGGACATTAACACTTGTAGAGTGTCAAAACTGACAAAATTATGCGTAAATTTGTTGTAAAACTTCTTAAATACAGAATACTGTTTAAGGACAAACTAAAATTTTAGGGCCTGATTTATGAGATGCTTTGCTTATAATAAGAATCAGTATTCCAAAAATCAGATCAATCGGATAATTAGATCATATAAAAATTTGTTGTTAAAAAAGTAGGAAAATCAACATGTTTAAAATGAACGTACGTCCATTCTGGTAATGATTATAGAGTTGCTACGCTTTTTAAACTACTAAAGGAATCACCAAGCAAAGTTTGAAATCGATAGACCAATTATACCTTGCCTAAATTAACAAAAAAGCTATCTGTCTTGGATGGACAGACATACAGACAGACGGAATGACGTACGGACCGACCCTAATTATAGAAAAGCTTCGCTTTTAAAAATTATCTGTTTGATAGTTAACATAAATATTTATACATTTGCAGACTTGGGTGGGTCGATTTTGGAATTTCACATTAGTAGACATTGGCAAGGGTAAAGATAAACATTTTCTGCAAAAAAAAATTTATTCTAGCTTCAAAAATAAAAAAATTACAGCCGTTTGAAATTTATAAGTAAAAAAGGACCTAAAAACAAAGGTTGTTAAATAAAAGGGTGAAGGAAGCGAAAAATGACCTTGACTTACTTAAGGTCGGAAATTCATCATAACACAGGGGACTTGCACAAAAAATTTAAGCCCTCTAGCTCTAATAGGAACTGAGATAATAGGATGGGGCGTTGAACCCCCCCCCCACCCCCCCAACTGATTAAGGTGCGGCAAGGGGCCCGACTGTAAGGGGTTAAAGGCCTCAATGTTAAAAATTGGGATTAAACAGCCTGAATAGGACGGACATCCTACTATTTTGTATGATGAATATTAATATTTGCAGATGGATAAGGATCCTGGTGGATCCACTCCATTGGTACTGGAGCTAAAAGAAAGATTAGCTGTGAAGTCTGGACAGGTAAACTATCAAACAAGGATGACAATAGTCATAGAAGATAAGCTCAGAAATCAGACTGTAGGACAAACAAACACAAACAGTGTCTGAATTTAGTAAGCAGAATATAAATTTATAGGACTTAATTATTGAGATACCTTGCTTATTATAGTGTACCTTGTTGTTATAGGAATCATTATTACAAAAATCGATAAATTCCACCCCATTCTTGCTATTTCAAAAGGTACACCGACAACTGTACTAATAGAAAGATAAAAACCCTAGAGAGTTTTGCTAAAGAGATGTCCCCCAAGAGATTTTGTCCCCCAGATCGATGCTATACATAATTTTTCAGTATGGCTGAGAACCAGTTCTAATCCACTGGATCGGTTTTATAGCCATGATGGAAAAGTTTAGAAATATCCTTATTTGACAAAGCCCAAATTGTGTTAAAATTGTGTCAAAAATGATCCATGTGACATAATAAAATGGGGGAGATGAGAGGAGAAGTGGGAAAGAAAACCCCTAAAAAAATTATGGATAATCCCTCATTTTTATTGCGTCACAGGGATCATTTTTGACACAATTTTAACACAATGTGGGCTATGTCTCCTTATTCTTGACCAAAATTTAAATTCTTCTTGTAGGTTGTATATCAACATAAATTTTTTTTTCTTCAGAAATTGTTGTCAAAGGAGGAAGATGTCGCAGGTGAATCATCTAATGAGTTGGTATTAATCCCAGCAGAAGAGAAAGTTGATTGTGTAGAGGTATACAATACATTTTTATCAGCTTATACAAACAATGAAATTAATTCAAAAAAAATTCCCAAAACCTATAATTGATTTTTAGCTGTCGTTTGGGGCAACACTTGGTAAAATAGACGACCAAATCTTTTCTTTTTCCTCCTAACCCTAACCTAAAGATCTAACCCTACAAAAGATTTAATTTACAAAAGATCCAACCCTGCAAGGCTGCAAAAGGCATAAAACTACATTAGATCTAACCCTACAAAAGAAATAACCCTACAAAAGGTCTAATGTTAATACCCTCGTTACAATTTAGCCTCTTAAAGGGTGTGCCAAAAAAAAATGCGGACCTTTTTAAAATTTAGATTGCGGTGCTTGTGTTAATAGTAGAAAAACGTTATGCATACCATTAGAACCGTTATGAAGTTTTTTTTTTGGAAATATAAAAATGATTCGTATGCTACGAATAGTTTAGGAGCTATGTGGTAAAATGTCCCAACTGGCTTAAAACTTGACTTGTGAGTAAATCATTAAAGATTAAATTAAAGGGTATGCAAATGAACATACGTACAATACATTTTTAAAATTCTAATTCCTCAGCTTGTGTTAATAGTAGAAAAACGTTATGCATACCATTAGAACCGCTATGAAGTCTATTTTTTGGAATAATAAAAACAATTCCTGTGCTACGTGGTAGAATGTCCCCACTGAATTAAAACTTGAATTAAATCATTAAAGATTAAATTTTTCCACTTTTCTCGCATTTATCAATACAGCTCCTAAATTAAAAATAGCACAAAAATTGTACTTATATTTCCAAAAAATAGAGCTTATGACGGTTCTAACAATATACATAGCATTTTTCTACTATTCACACACGCTGAGCAGTTTGAATTTTAAAAAGTTCCGCATTTTTTTGCACACCCTTTAACATTTACTAAAGAACACATAAGAATTAAAAAATAAATCTAAAATCTAAAAAATATCCCAACCACTAAGACCCACTAATTTTCAATTAGTCATCTTCACACCTTATGCAGCTCTTTGCCCACCGGCCTGTCTAGGCCCACTTTCCTGTCTAGCCGCAAGCTTGATCCACAAGCCATATAACCTAACCTAACCCACCTATGTAAATGCTGAGAGGGTATTTTGTAGCATGAGAACTTTTTTAACATTAGACCGTTTATAGCATAAGACCTTTTGTAGCAGAAGACCTTTTCTAAATTATACTTTATGTAGCATAAGACCTTTTGTAAATTAGACATTATGTAATTAGATCTTTTGTTGCAATGCCGTTTTAACAGTAAGCGTTGTATTTTTCTACCATTAACACACCTTTTTACTATTAACTACAATTTGTGTTTTGTTATAAAACAGATGCATTTTTATACACAACCTTTAAGATAGAAATTTGTGTTAAAGGTTTCTTAAACATTTTAAAATCATTTTATAGCATTCCCTTATGTTTTTCATTTTATAGGAAAGAAAAGAATCAAACACTGAAGATATTGGACATGAAATTGAAACTGTTGAAAGAAACTCTGTTTATGTGGAAGATGTAAGTTCTGATTTTTTAAGTTTAAAAAAATGACAAAAATAACATATTTATGTTACTAACATATAAAGAATGGAGGGTGAAGGTTCAACTTTATAAAAAAAATATTTTTATTTACTTCCCTTTATAGTTAGGTTAGGTTTAAAAAGCCTTTTTGTGTGCTTTAGAGTTTAGTTAGTAAATCAAAAAATCTTGGAGTAAAAGTTTACAGAATCTAAAAAAATGGCATGTTCTAATTCGAACAATAACTATGAAGCTACAGTATGGATTGGAAAAGGGTCTATGGGCTTTGGTTCTGTATACCATTGATCTCCTTTGGGCTTCTGCCATCAGCCAGTTCACGTTTTTTTCTTTATAAATATACACTAGAGGCCTCTAGGGGCACTTGCGGAGGGGGGAGTTAAATTTGATAACCTATTTTTTTTTATTTTAGATTTAAAGAGAAAACAGAATAAAAAACATCCTTTTACTTTATTAAATGGATTTGGTGTGTTAAAAAGCGGATATAAAAGTGTTCCTTTGCACCTTGGCCAAAAAAATTAACATAAATTGATGCTTCAATCGTGGCTTAAAATATTGGGCATCCACTCTTAGTCTGATAGCTAATAGGTTCAGGTCTTGGACTAACACTGCGCTAAAGATGGTTCCTACTGCTGCTATGTCAGATGCAGGACATCAATAATACAAAGTAGCTTGATGTTTGTCTGTCCGACTGGAACTTAAGATCTTGGTAACCTCTGAACTGATTGGGCTCTATTATTTTGGAATATACCTACTGGTTCTGTGGGGGTTTTAAGCTATTTTATTAGAAGGTTGGACACCCCCAACCCTCCCAAAAAAATTTTAAAAATTAAAAATGTGTTTCCCATTTCTTATGTAATCCAAAAGTAATTGCAGAACCAATTAGGTTTTACTTTTCAGATAATATATCTATTGGTACTGTCGTTTTAAGCTATTGTTTTGGGGATGGAAGGGTTGAGGGTGTCCCACCCCCCAAAAAATAACAACCTTATATCCAGTATCACATCCCTCTACACGGGGTGGATGCTCTTTATGATCACTTAAAAATGAGAATCCCGCTCTAATAAGGTAATGTGGGCTTCTATCATAGTGCTCAGCAAGCACAGTCTTTTTGATTTGCCAAATATTTCATATTTTATTTAACTTGATCTGTTATTAGTTGGAGAACCATGGTGAAATAAACAATGTTTCTGCAGCATTCAGTACTGCAGAGGAGCAAGTTACATTTTTAAAGGTATTATTATCTATAATAGATAAAGATTTAATTTCATTTATTGAAACTTAAAAATGTTTTTATTTAACATTTGTACATCAACCATGTTTTTGGATGAAAAACAGATTTGTGTTTTATACAAAAACATGCTTAAAGGAAGCCTGTAAGAAATACACCAAACTAATTGCTGATAGATTGTCACAAGTAGACCCAATAGCCAAAATTTTAAGCCTTCAGCTTCAATAACTAAAAAGTTATAGGCATGATCAAAACGACTTTTGGATCATGGAAAGAAAACAAAGTCATTCCTTAATTGGAAGAATTTGTTAGATGAAGGGCATAACTTGTCTCCCTTAACTTAGATTTTGCAAGTTGGAGGACATAAGTAGCCTCCCTTCATCACACAAAACCTAGCTTTTTGGTCCTTCACATAGCAAAATCTTGCATAAAATAGTTTATCTGTCCTTCACATAGCAAATTCTTGCAAAACATAGCATTTCTGTCCTTCACATAGCAAATTCTTGCAAAACATAGCAAATTCTTGGAAAACATGGATTTTTCTGACCTTTTTCTAACAGGAGATCAGAACTAAATCAGAACACACATAACAAGAGTTTTTACATAGTACATCCAGATTATCAATTATGCAGAGTTAAATGTACTGTTTGAACTTCTATCTAACAGGATATGAGAACTTAATCAGAGCACACATAACAAGAGTGTTTACATAGTACATCCAGATTATCAATTATTCAATTGCAGTTAGGCCCTTTTCAGTCCATCATATGTGACTTCTGTTCTAATTAGGAGTGACTTTGTTTTCTTTCCATGATCATGACTTTTTAGTTATGTGAAAAGAGGCCAGCTATGATGATTTTTAGAAAAAGTGACATTGAATTCTTGGGATTTTAGTCTGCATAAAATGCTAAGTCCTCCACCTACTTCCCAAGAATTTGCAATGTTTTGCAAGAATTTGGTATGAAAAGGACAGAAATGCTATGTTTTGCAAGAATTTGCTATGTGAAGGACAGAAAAGCTAAGTTTTGCAAGATGAAAAGCAGCCTAATGTAAGAATTTGTCAGACAAAGGACATAAGTCACCTCCCTTAAGTTAGATTTTGTTAGATGAAGGACATAAGTAGCCTTCCTTAGACCAATTTCCAGTGACTTCTGTTCTAATTAGGAATGACTTTGTTTTCTTTCCATGATCGTGACTTTTTAGTTATGTGAAAAGTTTTAAAGTTTTCCATTGCTCATGATAGAAATTTTAAATTTACTATGAAAATGGGTATTTCATTGAATTATGTATTTAGTTACAGGCAACCTAACTTTCTGTTGAAAATAAGCTTTTGATTTTGGTTCTAGGCAGCATAATTTAACATTGAAATATCGACAAAGAGCAATTGAAAACTTTCAAGATTTACATACACTTAAAATTTCATCTTGAAATGCCTATAACTTTTTTTGTTATTTAAGCTAAAGACTTCAAATTTATGGCACTGTGTCTACTTGTGGCAGTCTTTGAGCAGTTAGATCTGTGTATTTCTTGCAGGCTTCCTTTAATGTAGAGAAAGTGTAAATCTTGAGAAAACTTGATTTTTGGCTTATATAGTTATAATGTTCACATTTTAGAAAGATGAAAAATCTAGCAGCTCAGATTGTAGAACTGAAGATGGTAATGATGTTGATATGGTAAATATTTTTTTTGTTCCCTAACATATCCTAAAAATTAATACTTTTTATACTCCATGTAAAAATGCTTTTAAATTATTTAGCAACCTAAAAGCTAATATTATTTGCTTTGCTTGATACAAAAAAATCACATTTTTTCTTTAAAATTTCTTAAAATGACTGCAATCTATTCCTAAAGAAAAGGTTTGCATGCATGCAATCAATAAAAGTATAAATCTTTATTACAATTATTTCCCTCATTGTTTATAATTATTTTAGGCTAAGGAAGGATTCCTCACAAAAAGATGTCCATGGTAAGCATTTATAAAAACAAAACAAGAATTGTTTTTGTAATTTTGGGTTGTTTCTATCTGTACTTCAGTAATGTATTTACTATTTATGAGTTTATATAAAAGGACTAAATTAAATTCTATTTTCCTAACTTTGTTATAAACATGAATCTTTTTATTGTTATTTACTTTTTCTTAACCCTTACAGATCAGGGGGGGGGGGTCATATTGACCCCCCCCCCTCTATTTTTTCAATGTCATTTTTTTTGTAGGTAAGATAGAGAGTTGTGACTTCATGACTTTTTAAGTTTAGTAATTATACGTCGGCAAGAGTTGATTTTATTAGGATATCTGGTCTGTGTCGGTCGTGGTGTCCGGTCAAAGTCGGTTGGGTAGCACCAAAATTAAAAAAAAATTCTAAATAAATCTTAATTTCTATATTATGACTTTGTATATAAGGTAGAAACCTAAAATTTTTTTGGTGAATACTGAGATATTAATGACCTTATCAAAGTGGTGTTATGACCGTTTGATTGCACCCTGGCCGACTTTATGACCAATTTTTGTCCGGCTTTTACTACAGACATATATCTTGAATATTGTGGCTTCTATTACAGCTAGAGACCTATAAAATTTTTTTTGAGCAATAATAAACAGATAAAAATATTAATTTGCGCCGCCAACTGCCGTTTTACCGCCGTAACCGCCAAAAATGGCGGTTTCCGTTATTTGCCGTTTTTTAGCGATGATCAGAAAATGTAATCTTTTTGTTATGAAAAATCAAAGTTCGTCCTAAAATTTGGTCATCCTAGCTGCATAATTGGCCGCTCTACAGCTGTTTTAAAATTTAGCTAGGAGCAGCCTGACCGCTATGACTAGAAAAAGTAATTTTCACTAAATGTACACATGAACCACCAGAAAAAAAATTTTACGTCTTTATCTGTAACAGAAGCCGAGATAGAGGGGGGGGGGGTCAATATGACCCCCCCCCCCCCAATCTATTAAGGTGGGAATAGGGGCCCAATCTGTAAGGGTTAAGTTTTTCCATGTTATGCAGAAAAACATTCAAATTTATTCAATGATATTATGATTTCACAAAATGAGTTTTTTTCATTAAAACATTGTTGTCAAAACTATTCTTTAATTTTGCTTTCTTTTTAAATCTTTTTATCTCCTTCTTATTTGAATCTTTTTAAAATTTTCTCTGAATGTTTAGCTTGTAATTTTAAACAGCTGCTAAGAAATTATTTTTTTTGGTATTGCTACTGAAACTGTTTTTAACCTTTTTTTAAAAAGCTATATCATAAATAAACTATGACACCAGTAGAATCATACTGAAGAGCTAAAAATACGTATAGGCCTCAAAATCACTATTTTGGGGGATTTTAAAGTGTATATTTACTATGGACTGAGAAAGTTTTTAAAGACCAGAAGTTTTTTTTTCATTTTGGGGTAAAATTTTTAGCTTTAAGAGTGTTTAGAATTATAAATATTGTATTCTAGCATAGAGTAAAATTTCTTTTGATTTCATCTATCAAAATTCATTAAAAAATTAATTATTTATATATACATCAATGTATTACCATAAACATGTTTATGTTCTATTACCCATTTAAAAAAAATTGGCTGTAAAGGGTTAAATATGTAAGATAGGTTAACAACAATTTAATTTATTATTGTCAAGAAGTTTTTATTAATTTTGTTAGTGGGCTTAACTTATTATACTACAGGAAAAGAAATCTTTGTAAATAATTTTAGTTTTCTGAAGCTATGGCAATTGTTGACTGGGGCAAATTTGATGTTCTTGCTTCTTGATGTATGTTTGCCTGCCTGGGATTTCACAAATGACCTCATGATTACCACCAAGTACTGGATGAATGCTAGTTTTGAGTGGGTAAAATCTTTTGATAAAATTATATCATGATGAAATGAAATATTATCTAAAGATGTGTACCTGCTAAATCTAAATCTAAACAAAAAAACATTATATATATGTAAATATTTGAAATTGCAATATTGAAATATCTTTTTTGTTTTAGAATGAATATGTAGAGTATACTCAGCAGACAGGAAACAATCAAATTATAATTTTTTCATATTTCAGCCAAATTTATAATTTTTTTGTAACTCAGTTTCTATAACTTATGTTGGTCCATTAGTCCATTCTCAGAGTGGGTTAAACTATTTTGTCATCAAATAATGAATTAGTAAAAATAATTTCATTAGAGGCTCTTTTATCTCTTGCCTGAAAATCCCCTTAGAAATCAAACCAAAAACACCTAAGATATGTGAAATAAGTTGTAAAATAAAACAAAACCAGCTTATAGCAGTTCTACATTAATGTTTTATGCTTAAATATGCTACATAATAAATGCCAAATGGAAATATTATTTAATATTTAACCTAATTATATCTAACCTATTAATAATAAGAATTTTTTTACTTCCCTCATCTTTTATATTGCCAGAGACAATATTAAAAAAAACAATTGTATAATTTGTTTACTTGACAAACAGAAGTTGCCACCTACACATACAAATATACAAAGTTTGGAAAAGAGCAGATGAATTCAGTTGGGTTTATTGTATCAGGTTCTTATCGTTTTTTATCTACAAAATTTATTTTACTTTATTAAAATTTTGAAATTATTGTTATTACTTACTTATTTCTTTTTTTAGTTGCCATACTAGTCCTACCCAGCATTGCATATATGTTTGATCTTGTGTCGAAGAAAAAAAGGAGTTTCACAAGCTTGTTATTGGCATTTGGCTATCAGCCTGTGATGTTGTACAAGGTATATATGAATGAGAAAAATTTAAATTTATTATACTTGAAAATTATTATTTTGCATGACTACAATTAATGTATTATTAAAAATACTACATGCAATTAATCCAAAAAAAATTCCAAAAAGTGTTTGCAAATTCATTGCTTTCAGAATTATATATTTTTTGGTTTTCTTAGATAACCAACAGTATTAGTGAAAACAAGATTGATTCCCTTTTCCTTGCACAAATACAAATAAAATTTTTTATTCCAAATTTTAATATTAAGAATTGTTATATTTATTAAGAATTATTAGCTGTTCATATAAAAAAAGGTGTTTGAAGTTTTTTATTAAAATATATGTGTTTTAAAATTATACAGCATGAATCAGAAAAAACTGTGTTTTCCGATTTTCTGATAAGACCAGTAGGAATATGGAAAAAATAATTATAGGTTCTTGTTCTCTATAAAATATACATTAAACTTAGAAAATGTGTTTTTGAATATCTCTGAAAACAATGGCGCTTTCAAAAAGTGTGTGTGATGACTTTTTCGGCCATTATTTTGTACTTTTTAGGTAGATTTATTTATAAAAAAAAATGTTTACCATTTAAAAAGATAAACAAACATATTTTTTGATTATTAAAATTTTTATTGTAAATATTAACATCTTAAAAATACAATTTATTTAAATTAAATTATCACATTATAAATCAAACTTTTTGTTGTAATCTATTGTTAAGATTTAATACCCCATGATTGGAAAACCAGCTCATGACCAGAAATATTTCATCTTGTTACCTAAATTCCTCCCCCCTCCCACTGAATTTTCTCTATATTTGGTGCAAGACTGGATTTAATCTCTAAAATCTCCATCCCCTTTTGACAAATTATACTTGTGTGTTATAATCCATTATAATAACTTCATTTAAATAGGGTAGGGTTTCTAAAAGGCATTTTTATTTTAAAAATTCAAACCTTGATAACTTTTTTATCTTAAGAGATTTTTTTGTCAAATAAAAAGGTTTTTTTTTCTTTTTCCTATAAGCTACGTTATTATTAAAGATTCTTTTAAACCCCAATCACAATCAAGAAATATGAAAAATGACAAATTGCAGTATTCTAAAAATTCTTTTGTGAGGAGCCAAAAAGCACTTCACCTTTAAAACTCATTAAAGTACTTTTCTTAGACCTTTTCTAAATAAATATTGAAATTTTTAAATTTTTTTATACAAAATAGATGGGTTATTTTAATTTTTATTGATCAACATTTTTCACACAAGGCATTTTTTGACACCATACACCTATCATAAGGGCTGCATTTTTAGAGATAATGAAAAACACATTTTACAAGTTTGATGTGCTTTTGTACAGAGAACAAGGACATATAATTATTTTTTCTGTATCCCTTCTGGTTGTTTCTGAAAGTTGAAAAACTCAGTTTTTTTTCTGACTACCCTGTATTGGATAAATATATATAATGGATCAAAATTTTCTGTGTAATATGCATAAAATTGAAGTACTGAAGTCTTTTTGAAATAAAAATATGTTCTTTTTCTTTTTTGCAATATACTGTAAGGCTAATAAAAAAAAACATGATTAAAACAGGATGCAAAAAATCTAGATATTACTTCATGTTCCATGTTTTATTTTAAACAACAGTATAGTCTAACAATGTGTGTAACAAATCTTTAAAAAAAATTATATCTATTTAGGGATTTCAATGTTTTTTGAATCCACAGAATGTTGATCAAAAGAAAAAATACCAATCAGAAAAGGTAACTCTTTTCAGTACAAAAAAGTTAAATATCTTCAAAAAGCATTAAGTGTGGAGATTTTATTTATATATAATAACTCATCAGTAAAATAAATATCTATATACATAATAAACTAGAAAATGCTTAGATGTTTAATATTTATGTAAGCAATAAAACTCCTATATAAAAAAATATAGAAAGACTAAACAGATAAAATAATGATAACAAGCATGCATACAAAAATTATGATGCATAGTTGTCACACTTGGAATCTTCAAATACAAAAATAAGCCTTAGAAAAAACCTTACTACTGTTAAAATATTATGCCATAATCAGAAAATTTTAGACTTTGAGCTTTAATTTTAGATAAAATAGGAGTTACAATTTTAATCTCCTCCCATACCAAAATAAAATTCTGATAGAGACAGACATAGCTTATTAATTATAAAGGTTAAGAAAATAAATTGTCTTTTAATTTAAATTTGTTATTGAATATAATATAGTATAAATATAATCTTTTTCATTTTAGATGTATGAAGTATGCATTGAATCAACAATGCAACTCTTTCTTCAAACTGGAATAGTTTTGTTCAATGTTTTCCTAACAACTCCTGGCACTTATGAATTCCAGGATGACAGCAGTTATATCCTGGATATCATCAGCATCACCACATCCATATCATCACTTCTCTGGGGCCTCAGCAGCTTCAAGATAAATGTGACTCAGAAAGAGCAAAGGATATTTGACAATTTTGTACTAATGGTTAGGAGCTCAGTAGATATTATTGCAAGGTATGATCACTTTACCTTAAAATATTATTATCACTTATTTACTTCTATCCCTTTTTAGTGTGTTAAATATATGCATCAATAATCATATTGTCAGTCAGTAATTAAAAAGACACTTACAGAAATGACAAACCATTAGTCCTTTGTTTTCTAAGGTTTTCAAATAAATGGATCAAAGAAGAAAAATTTATTTTGACACTTAATTAAGAGAAGGGGGAAATGAAACTCATCTTGTAAACACAAATAGAATTACAATACAGTAAAAGATGATTATGATTCTTTGGGATAATCCTACTTTAAGAGTGGAGATACCCGGTATCATATAAATTAGGCTATACTCAAAAAACGCCTATCTCAGAAAACGCCTATCTCAAAAAACGCCCATCTCAGAAAACGCCTATCTCAAAAAACGCCCATCTCAGAAAACGCCTATCTCAAAAAACGCTTTTTTCATAAAATGCCTACTACATTTTTAAAATTATCTTGTAATGAAACATGTCAGTCTAAGAAGGTATTGAGAATATTGTACAATATGTACATTATAAATCTTCTTATTGAAATATCTATACCTAAAGTATAATGTCACTCTTGTACATTTCTTAGGCACTTTTTAATTTTTAAAGCATTTTAAGCAACGACATACTAAAGGTTTGCTTTTTGAAAATTGATCACAATTGAATAACAAAAACTTTTACCTAGTTTATTCATGTTTTAAGTCTCTTTATTTTATATATCTACTGCAAACAACCCAGTTTACTTTTCAGTTATTACAATAAGATGAACAACTATGAGCTCTATAAAAAACTTCTCCTAATTTATTTTCTTTATTTCTTGACCTAATATCTTGAATTACAGAATATCAGGTTGATATGTTGTAAATATGACTAAACCTAGTAAATTTGTTAAGAGATATTCATAAACATATTCATTGTAAACAGTTTAATTAATGTACTTTTGCAATTTACAGCATTTGATGCTTTTCTACCACGTTTTTTTATTTTGTCCTTTGAACTCAACAAAGCATTTGATGATATTGCTTTAGAATATGCTTTACATTTCAAAGTTTTTTTCATATACAACTATGGTGAATCCTAACTTTTTAGTCAACAAACCAAATATCAAACATAAACCTAGTATATTCACTAAAACAAGGATGACAACATCCATAAAAGCAAAGCACTGAAACGGTAGGACAAACACACATTAACACTTGTATAGTGTCTGAACTGAATAATCAGATTACAAAAGTATAAGAGTTGAAGCAAAAGTGTAAGTAAATTTTTTGTAAAACTGCTTGATACAGGATAATGTTTATGGACATACTTACATTTTAGGACTTGATTATAGAGTTGCTACGCTTATAAAATTGTTCTTTGTTGTCCCAGGAATCAATATACCAAAAATCAGATCAAACGGATAATTAGATAACATAAAAATTTGTTGTTAAAAAGGTAGAAAAATCAACATGTTTAAAATGGACGTACAGACATTCTGGTAATGATTATAGAGTTGCTACACTTTCTAAATTATACCTAACTACTACAGGAATCACCATGCAAAGTTTGAAATCAATAGGACAATTCTAACATGCCTAAATTAACGAATAAAAGCTATCTATCTCGGACGGACGGACGTACGGATGGACGTACGGACCGACCCTAATTATAGAAAAGCTTCGCTTTTAAAAATACTTTGGATCAATGCTGGAATTACTTGGTCTTGTTTATTGATAGTCCCCTTTGGGTAGGGTGTAAGGAAGGGATAAATATTGTTTGGAAAACACAAAATTTTGTTCTTGTTTTTATTATGCTTAAAAGAAATTTTAGATTCATGTTATGTAATTATTAACATACACAAATAATATACAAAATATTTATTGAGCATAATATGCTTTAAAATTATCAGAATTATACAGCTGTTGCTCAAAATAAAAATATTTATTGAGCTTGATAATTTTTAATAAATTATAAAGCAATTTAACATTTTCATATATCTTCCATCCCCCATTTTTCATTTATTTAAACTATCCCTATTCTCTTAATATAGCAGCTACTCTTTAGTTTACCATTTTATCCATCTTTGTACATAGTTTATAAACTGGTTGATTTGGTAACTGTTTATTTGTGTTTTAGATAAGAGATCATGAATGACAAGTATTTTAACATTACTAGTTATAAATTAGGCTTTATTTTTAAAAAATGTAGTGGGCATTTTATGAAAAAGGCGTTTTTTGAGATAGGCGTTTTCTGAGATGGGCGTTTTTTGAGATAGGCGTTTTCTGAGATGGGCGTTTTTTGAGATAGGCGTTTTTTGAGATGACCCATAAATTAAACCCCCCCCCTGGGGGTATCTTCAATTTTGACACCCGGTAAGTGTCAAAATGGATATCCCCCCGTATGCATCATTTTGGACATCTGATATATGTCAAAACGGACACCCCCCTCTATATTGACCCCCCCCCCATATGTGTCGGTTTTGACACCCAGTAATTGTCAAAACCAACACATACAGGGGGGGGTGTGTCCGTTTTGACATTTACTAGGTGTCAAAACCGACACATATGGGGGGGTCATATATAGAGGGGGGTCAAAATGGACCCTATCAATATTTACCCTTTCATTGGGAGGTGTCCTTGGAGGTCCTTCATCGCGCGAATTTCCTATCGACTAATATTCATCTTTAACCCCAAATCTATTTCAAAGAGGGGAAAGGGTTGGCTAGGAGTGGTTAATACCTTGTTAAGGACTAGATAGAAGTAGCAGGAGGCTCTGATCACATATAAAAGATGATTAAAATGATAAAAGTATAGGATAAAATAGTTTGGCCTTTGTTTATAAGTGTTTGTTATGTGTTTTTAATGCCTGTATAGTCATATTGTTATTTGACAAGTCTAAGTTTCCTTAAAACTTGGAGACATCTATGTGTGGATTTTTAAACTAAACAGATATTTTAACTTTTTCTTGATTTTACTCCCAATAGATGTAAGTCCCTAGATAGAGAATTAATACAGACCAATAGGTGAATAAAAAACGTAATTTTTAACATTTTTTTGACTATACTTTTAAAGTAATGTAATGGCTACGTTGTTTTAACGTTAAAATCGTCAAATTTAACGCTATTTTTAAGCTAATTTAATAGGTACAGATAAAAATAAGTTTTGAGAGAGTTTATAATGCTGTTTTCTTATCGTTTTTAGTGCCTTTTTTACGAAACCGATAACTTTTTTCGTATTGCTTTGATATTAATAATATTTTTTGTGTGTACTAGGAACTACTTAAACTAACTATGTTTAAAATTTCATTGATTTACGATGAAAAACTACCGAGTTAGGGCCATTTAAAGGGGGATCGTGATTTGAGGAGATATTTTTAGTGTCATTTAGTACCTACGGACAAACATCACATAATTAAAGGATTTTAAAGTTAAAAATCGAGCACAAAGCATAAAATTGCGGCGATTTTCATTTGTTTGAGGAATCTACACAAAAATTTTCAGACTCCTATCTTTATTTTAAGTGTTTTTTTTTGCAAAAAAAGTTAACGTTAATTTTGTTGAAATTTAATTGATACAAAATTTAAATGTAAATAACCTACGGACAAACATTGCATAATTAAAGGGTTTTATAGTTAAAAATCGAGCACGAAGCATAAAAGAGCGTCGATTCTAAATTGTTTAAGGAATCTACACAAAAAATTCAGACTCCTATCTTTATTTCAAGATAAAAATGGCTTCGCAACCGATAAATATCCGCTAGATTAGAATCGGTTCTCAGCCATACTGAAATGCATCATATTACAGACAATTTTCTCTTAATTAATAAATCTGTAATGAATAAGGCTAATTATATTAACAGGACTAATTGGTACCCAAACTTTTATAACCATTAGTAACCATTGGACTGTAAGTTACATTTGATACCCAAAGTTTTATAATCATTAGTATACATTGGACTTTAAATTATATTGGGTACCCAAAGTATTATAACAATTTGTAAACATTGGACTGTATATTACACTTGGTACCCAAAGTTTTATAACCATTAGTAAACATTTCACTGTAAACTACACCTGGTACTCAAAGTTTTATAACTGATATCTTTACACCTAGTCTCATACAGGACTTACTCTAAATATTGTTTTATTTAGATTTTAATTTTGATACAAAATTGTTTTTTTTTCTTTGTTAAATATATAATATAAAAAATTCTTTTATTGATTGATTGCTATTCTTTTATTGATTGATAGTTTATTTTGACCTTAAATATCTACAAAGACGACATTTTTCACACAACCTCTCCAAATCACACAAATCCGATGATAATACTTTTTGGACGGAACAGGGGTATGGGCGTTTAAACTGTTTTTAACCTATTTTTGAATGGATGGTCAAAAATATACTAGGATACCTATAGAATCAGACTGCAGAGCCCAAATTTGAATTAAGTCCCCAATAAACTTTTTTGGGGGGATTTAAAGGTTAATTTTTAATGTTGCTCTGGTGATTTTGACTAGAGCAAAAAGTCTTTTTTACTCGGGGTAATATTGTTGCTTTTAGAACAATTTATACAGGGCGTTTAAAAAAAAACTGTGTTTTCCAAATTTGGAAAAACCACCTTTAGGAGTACAAAAAAAATAATTATATGTCAATATTCTCTATAAAAATATGCATCAAAATTGTTACAGGTGTTTTTTAATATCTCTGAAAATAACGGCGCATTTTAAAGCATAAATATTTCAAAAGATGCGTATGATGCTTTTTTTCTGGTAGAATTTTGTGCCTTAAGGTTGGTTTTCAAAAATTTATTCACTTGAAAACAACATCTTAAAGAAAGCCTGCAAGAAATACCACGCTTTAACTGCTGAAAGACTGCCACAAGTAGACCCAATACCCCAAATTTGAAGCCTTCAGCTTCTATAACAAAAAAGTTCTAGGCATTTCAAAATGACATTTTATATACTGTACTGTAGCCAATCAGAAGGCTGAATCAGCTTAGCAACCAATCACAGCTGAGCTTGTTTTAGTTTTTAACTTTGTTTCCACTATGATTTTCGTTCACAAATGCAATTTAAATCGAATTTTTTTCATAGATTTTGACTATGAAATGTGGTGTTTTTATTGTAAATATGTAATCAGTTACCGGCAATCTAAATTTCTGACAAAGATAAGGTTATAATTTTATGTCTAGGCAACGTAATTTAATATTGTTTTTTCTTTTATGAGCATTGTAAATCTTTCAAAATTTTCATTGTACATGAAATGCTATTTTGAAATGCCTAGAACTTTTTTGTTATTGAAGCTGAAGGTTTTAAATTTGGGGTATTGGGTCTACTTGTGGCAGTCTTTCAGTAGTTAAAGCGTGGTATTTCTTGCAGGCGTCCTTTAATACGGCCAATACAATTTTCTACCAATTACACTAAAATTTCATTTAAAATTCCCTCACTGAAAACAAATATTCAGTTTTTCTTTTTGTTTACTTAAGAAACATGACCTTAAAAATTGCTCATGTTCGTAAATCCCCACCCCTTATTTATTCCTATTATCCTTTAATTTGATTGACAGGTTAAGATATCAACTCATGACTTATCCATAATTTGTAATTAAATGCTTTAATAAAAAAAATTCAAACTTCAATAACTTTTTTGTCTTTAGAGATTTTTTAGTCAAATAAAAAAGAGTTTTTTTTATTTTTACTATAACCTACATTATTAAAGAAGATTCTTTTACTGCATCACAATCAAGAAATGTGAAAAAATGACAAATTGCAGTTTCTTAAAAATGCTTTTGTGAGGAGCTAAAAAGAATTTCACCTTTAAAACTCATTAAGGTACTTTTCTTATACCTTTTTCTAAATTAATATTGAAATTCTACGATTTTTTTATACATAATAGAAGAGTTATTTTAATTTTTCTTGCACAACATTTTTCACATAAAGCATTTTTGGAAACTATGTACCTATCATAGAGGCCGTATTTTTAGAGATAATGAAAAACACCTGTTATAAATTTGATGTACTTTTTTTACAGAGAATAAGGACATATAATCGTTTTTTCTGAATTCCTTCTGGTTGTGTCAGAAAAACGGAAAACGCAGTTTTTTCTGAAACACCGTGTATAATTCACTTTATATTGATACAATAAAAAAACATTACTCTGTTCAACGGAAATATTTTTTTTTCTAAAACAATTAATTTCATTGAAAAATCTAACATATACAATAAAACATATAATTCTGTAGTCTGAACCAATAACAAGTCTTCTTCCATTTCAATTCTTTACATTTTAAAAAGGAGTGTTTTCACAAAGTGACTTATTTCCAATGTAGTTAAATAATTTTTATTTAATTAAAATGAAAAGAATAAAAACCATACACATAAAAGATACATACTTTTAAAAGATATTTAAAAAAATAAGTTTGAATAATCTTATATTATATCATATTTGTATATGTGACAAAAATAAATTTGTTATATTGCATAAACATTTGTTGTCATCTTACAGCATCTTACACAATTTTAACCCTTTACAGCCAATTTTTATGTGTTTTAAATAAGTGATAGAAAACAAACATGATAATGTTAATTCATTGATATGTTGTAAAGAATTAACTTTTTAATGAATTAATTTAGATGAAATCAAAAGGCCTAATTTTACTCTATACCAGAATACAATATTTAGGAAACAAAACACTCTAAAAGCTATGAATTTTAACCAAATAAAAAAAGAACTTTTGCTCTGATCAAAAAGGACCCCAGCAACAGTAAAAATTATTTTTTAAATCCCCCCAAAAAAGTTTATTGGGGACTTAATTCAAATTTAGGCTCTGCAGTTTGATTCTACTGGTGTCATAGTATATTTTTTATACAGTATGACCCTCGAAAAAGTATTTTTTAGCATATGCATGGAGATGCGATCCTCAATTTTCAAATTCTTTGAACGTACATATAAGACTTTTACAGAAATGCTTCGCATCCACAACTATCTATCTATGCTTGATATAAAGTCAACACTTTATAGAGCAGATTATGAATATTTGATTGACGCGTGCCCTGCAATTATCTAGTAACAATCAGGGGCAAGACACAATTACTTTAGCTAGGCCCAAGGCATTATTTGTATCAATTTATGCATTCATAGGCCTATCTCTACCTATATGACACCATATATGGGTAACGCTAGCCTATTCATGGTAATCTGTATGTGATTTGCTAATAGTATATGTTTATTAAAGATATTATGTTTATTGTTAAAGTAATCATATAAATAATCAGTACAAATATGTATGCCTACAACCATGCCTGATTTACGTCACATATTAACACACAGACATTTAATTGTACAGACAAACACTAAAATCCTGGTCCAGAGCTAATGTTATAGCATGTACCTCTTAAATTTATTCAGTTATTTATTGACTCCCCTACCATCAACTTCTCTTTCTGGCTTTAAAAGGTAATGACTTAGTTGTTTGGCATGCATTGTAGTTTAAATTTAGGCCCCTTAGTACTTAGCATGAATTGAGCTTAGGCCTTGTGTTAGAACTCTAACACTTAGCACAATTCACTGCTTGGGACTTAGGGCACATTTTCTGTCCTACTCTACTTATAATTTTAACACTTATCCTGTACATATTTTCATACTTAACTTATGCACTTGTAATATAAATACACTTTATAAAAACATTTTCCTTCCTTAATTTTTAATATACTTATATAATTCTGATCGAATACCAAAACCAACCATTTATTCTTAGGTTAGAGCAACATAATACTTCGCGTGGGTCTTTTGTTGAGCTTCCACCAGCTCAACCAAATTCGTATTATACTTGTGGGAATAGAGGGTTAAGCATTCTAAACAAACGAACCGACGATGAGAATGTCTATGTGTATTGCAGTAAAAGTAGGTTTTTAGTAGTACTCATAGAAGAGCGGTCTCCATACCTAAATTTGGACAAACGCCCCATTCGCACACACAATGGTGCAACTTACCGGTTGTATCTTGAAAAAAAAAATTTTACTCCATAAATTTTTTTTTCTTTTTTTTTCCTTACCGTACCCGAACCGCCTAAGGCAGGTATTTTTACCAAAATCGAATAATTGTAGTTATGGCAAAATCGGACTTTCCAAAACCTGTGAAACTATTTGAGAGCAAGGTTAGGACTATGAGGCGTTTGAAGAGATAGGGACTGAAAGGCACGACACAAATGCAATTGAGAGCCTCGTGTACGAGCAGTTGCACTAGCTGACACTCTAGAGGCCCTAGAGAATGCTAGCATATTTGTGGCCATTGGTCGCCGCCCTATAAGGACACTCGCACTGGTTGACACTCTAGAGGCCCTAGAGAATACCAGCACACCGGCACCTCCATGTCCGCCTCTCTTTAGTAAAACGCTTGAGTTGGAATAATCTATGATCGAGCCATGTGCAAAATTTTGATTTTTGGACTTAGTCAGAATTTTGAAATCTAGGAGTTGTGCTAGGTGGCGGAGTATATATATAAATCTTCGGACTTAGTATGATTTTTACTTATTCGGAAATTCTCTAAGTGTTGAAATACTTGAATCTTTGATACTTAAACCAGAACTTATTAAGAATCAAGCATGGAGTAACTTTTCATTTATAAGCTATCAAAATACTATTTGTAAAGGACCATTTTGAACTGTCTTATTAAATGAAAACTTAGGAGCAAATCTTATAGAACACGGGAAACGCTGTTAGTTGGGATACATATTGTCTTTGGAGCCATGTTTCTGAAACAATATGCCGAAAGCAGTTAGTACTCTTGAGTCGTAGTAAAGGGCCAAAAGATTATTACAAACTTGTAGCATTTATACTCAAGTTAAACTGTACTAATACTTTGGTACCGTTAGAACCGATTTTCTGAGATTTGCACTTACTTATACATGCCTAGGCCTTATATTCCTAATGTAATTCTGATTTATATGCGGATGTATCAAAATAACTATTTCCTCCAAAATTTTGAGTTAAACAAAATATTTCAAAGTCTCAAAGATATTCTCAACATCGATCGGTTGGAATGATATAAGTGTAAACAAATTACTTTATGCAATCAGCGATAATTCCAAAGATTTCCTGATGCTCTGAGCAAAATATTCCACTTTTTGGACTTAGCACCGTTCTATTTCTTTTGTTACAGAGAGAATTTTGAATCTCTGGACTTATAGTAATTTTTATGAAATTGTGAACTTGGTTGGAAATTTACCAAAATTTGGACTTGTAATAATTGCAAATTTTCCAACTAGATTAACAAATTTCATTTTCCACACTTAAGAGATAATTTTGTTTTAGAGTAATTTTGTCTTAGCCAAAATATTCCAATTATGGACTTAGAGAGATTCTATTTCTTTTGGTGAAGGATAATTCTAACACTCTAATACTTTATGACTTTAAAATCCTTAACTTAGCGAGATTTGCACTTAATCAAAATACTCCAATAGTGGACTTAGAGTGATTCTATTTCTTTTGACTTAAGGGCAACCTCTAAAGTAGTTTTGTGAATGAACTGTTAGGAAATTTCATCTTGGACAAAATATTCCACGTCTGGACTTAGAGTGATTCTATTTCTTTTGTCCCAGGATAAATTCACTAATTTTGTACTTAGTATAATTTCATTGAAATAAAAAAAATTTTTGGACTGAGTCAAAATTCACTAATTTTGTACTTAGCATAATTTCATTGAAAAAAGAATTTTTTTTTTACTTAGTCAAAATTTACTAATTTTGCACTTAGGATAATTTCATTGAAAAGTTTTTGGACTTAGTCAAAATTCACTAATTTTGTACTTAGCATAATTTCATTGAAAACTTTTTGGACTTAGTCAAAATTCACTAATTTTGTACTTAGCATAATTTCATTGAAAAAGAATTTTTTTTGGACTTAGTCAAAACTTATTAATTTTGCACTTAAGATATTTTCATAAATTTTTCCCTTAGCCAAAATTTATTGATTTTGTACTTAGAATAATTTCATTAGAAACTTTTTGGACTTAGTCAAAATTTTCCAACTTTGGACTTAGAGTAATTCTATTTTATTTTGACTTAGAAAGTTTTTAATTCAATCTTAACTTATAAAATCTTTTTGTATGTTCCCTACAAACACATACATAAATGCAATAAACAGTTCACTCAACAATAAGTAGGACATGAAAACTAAATTTTTACTTACTTTGTTAATGCTAACATTTCTATTTCATGTACCACCAGGATTCAGCAGTGAAAGTGAAGACAAGTTAATTACTAGTGATAGTGACCATTAGTGATATAAAAGTATAGTCAACAATATAGGCCCTATATGTATTGAATAGCACGCTTTAAGAGACAAAGTTCTATAAACCAAACGCAGCAGGAGGTTGCAGCAGCCTACCTTGGGAGAGTAGGACGTCTCTAAAAGAAGTAGCAGAAGTACTACGGAAAGTACCCTACTGTCTTTAAATATCCGGAATCATAAAAATTTTTTTTACATATCGAGAAACGTATGTTTACTTAGGCTTACTAGCACATAGACTATAACCAAGTAACATAAAAGTGTGTCTACATATAGCCCAGAGTTTTTATAACCTAACAGATTACCTTTAGATAAATTAGAAAGAAGTGCACTAAAACCAGTTAGATTAGTTTTCAAAAGTATAAGTATCGTTTAATTCAAAGTTGATAGGCTCCTTTGAAGTTTGATTGACAACCTCCACATTATAGGTTGGCCACCTAGTGTAGAGTCTCACACTTCCTCAGAGTAAACTTGCACTTGAATATTGTATTACTACTAATTATAATTAGATTACATCCGGTTAGATAATTTTGAAAACAATCTTTACATATATAAATATAGGTGTATCTAAATTGTATATCTTACTACAGTTATAAGAATTGAAGTCATAAGTGAAGCCCCAATTTTGCGCAAATTACTTTATAGGATTGGAAGGAAAACCCCTAATACAACTATAAGTAAGAGGTGGCGAGATCTTTGACATTCAGGCAAAATTGTTGCAATATTATTAGAATATAGACGATCCTTTGGGAGTGAACCTTAGTAAGTTATATTCATAATAGCCTTACAGGAATAAGTAGATCGTAGGCTATAAACACATATCCTTAGAGTGAAGTAAGAATTCAACAAGGATTATAAATTGCTGTTTCTTTTTCTCGACAACCACAATTTGCTAGGAAAGTCGACTCCTGGGCAAACTAAAGTTAATTTGTGATAGTATATAAGCATACCCAAATTAGCTCCGCTGCAAACATTACTTAACTTGATAACTAATTTGAATAGCTAACTAGCTCAAATTGACTCCATAAATAAACCTATATAAAAGTTAAGTAGGGGTGTTTCTACAGTTGAGCTTAATTAAGGATAAGGGTGCATTAGCGCACATTTTAGAATATCAATCAAAGCTCACACGCAAGTATATACGACGTAGAAACAACTATAGGTGAAGTAGATACCACACCCATCTATAGCTAAGCAAATTTTAAAGCAAAGAATTGTTAATTTAAACAGATTCTTGACCGTTTTAGACTACACCCATTATTTGTACTCCTCTCGAACTTTCGCTATTTTTATCTTAAAAATAGTACAACATCTCACAGGCATTTAAAGAACTTACAAATAGTTCTAAGGCTTTATAACAACTATCATGTCATCTTCCCGCAAGCAAGGCCAGAAGGAGGATGAAGCTGATAAGGAAACCACTCCTTGTCGGGGACGCTCGACAACACCTGGTATAAAAACCCCTTCAGCTAATACAGACACTAGAGACTCTGATGCTTATGAGGAAATACAAATATCCAATCTAGAAGAACCAGAACAAATTGGTGAGAGGAATATGAGCCCTGAATTGCATGCGATATCTCTGGACTCGCTATCAACTCAAGCTAACTTACCAGACTCGTGGAAAACTGTTTCCCGTATGCGGACAAAAGTAGCAGAGCCAGCAGAAGAACTTCTACTCTCACAGAAACTGAACACAATACAACTTGGTAGACCTACCACGAGTGGTTCACTTGAAGTTGGGAGGAATCTCTGCACAAACTGTACAAAGAGTGTAGAGCACAAGAGAACCAACAACACCAACACTTCGAAATCTAAAAGAGAAAAGAGCTAACTACAGAGACAGACAAATTGCCAAAATAGAGGCCATCTCAAATTATCATAAAAGAAAATCCACTGTTAGAGAAACGGCTACAAAATCACCCAATCCCAAACCTTATCACAGGGATAACAGGGACAGGCATTTTCAAAGGAATACCAAGCGGAATTATCAGGCTTCCTATAGATTATCACCTGGACGCTACTGTGTAGCATGTGGACAATATTCTCACAACATATCTGATGGATGTAGATTATTATGTGATGATACAGGAAGGTTATACCCAACTGTATTGACATCAGCTTTCTGCACAAACTGTTATAAGATATATGGTAAAGAGTTATACCATTCTCGACACCTATGTCCTGGAAGGCCAGCCATGATGGAATTGTACCATAGTGGTAAGGTGAAACCTAGTGGTGTCTTCAGACAAACATATGAAGATTGGGCTAAAGCCAATGCTAAGGAATCATCTAAAGATTGTAACCTCAGTGGAATCAAAGCTGCTACAGCGGAAATAATTCCCAATGAGCCTAACGATCAAGTAGGAGACAACATTACACCAGCAAAGGAGGAAGAAAGGAAATTGTACCTTTATTGCTCTGGTTGTATGCCAGAAGAAATAGATTGTAAATATGACTATGACGTACGCATGACAGCCTTACTTGACTCAGCAACAGATAAAAACATCATATCAGCCAGGTACTATAGCAAGTTGTTTGGCATAGTAATGAACGATGATAAAAATCAGCTGGATGAAAGTCATGAGCTGCCAGTCACATGTGCAGATCACAAGATCCCCGAGCCCAGAGAAGTAACTCTCATGATTCGTCCCACATCATTTTCAAGCTGTCATTACCCAATTCTCTTTTCAATTGTAGCTGAAGACCATGAGGATGTCGCACCTATGATAATTGGACTGAATGGTATTAGAAGCCTACAGCTAACATGGACTCCTGTCACAGACAAGTACCGGTTAGCGCCGTGTTTGTATTCTGTACTTCACCCTGAAGGACCACTGAGCAGTATCTTCTGTTCTGAACTCGAGCTCCAGCTCTGTACAGAAGTAGTTAAAAAGATCAAAGCTAAAGAAACCCAAGTGATAGTAATGAATATCAACCACTTTTTCAACCTGGCACCTGGAACACAAGTGATCCTCAGCGACGATCATATTTCAAACGAAAACGCAGGAATTAAGATCTTACCTGGACAAACACAACTCATTATCAATGATGATGGACAACTCAGTGGCAGAGCTCTAATAATCAACAACTCCAATCACACTATCACCAACACAGTTATCACTGGTTACATAGAGTCCAGCGACCAATCTATTGTCAGAGAGGTAGTCGTTGATTTCGATTTCACAGGATCATTCATATATGGACTACCTATGCTACCAGAAATAGACGAATCTGATGACGAATTGGATCAACTTGCCATAGCCCGAAACACACCAGCTATTAATTAGATCACTCTAGTTACTAGTAACCAACCCAATAATACTCTTATACCAATCTGAAACACAAAATCAATAATCACATTGATTAACTTATCAAGCTGATAGATACACTTTAAATCATACAGCTATCAAACAGGGCACTCACATATCATGAGTGATCTTAATCTGATTATCATCTTAATGCTAATAAAATTTCTAGTCTCATCTATTCCTGAATACAGTAAATTCGTTGAAAACAGAGATGATGTTGTAGAGTTTAGGTTAAGGTGTATGGTCAAGATTGAAATCTCACACACTAATATTTCAAATCAATATACAAAAAAAAAAAAACTTGAATAGTAATAAAGCTAATGCTTTATGGTATAGTTCTAGAATCTTCATACATTCACAAGTAAACAGAAAAGTCCTGGACAATCAACTGTGCCAAAATAACTCTGGGACTTTGCCTAAAGACTGTTATTACTTGTGAAGCAAATCTTACACTAAAATCCAACCTATGACAGACAAGACAAAATTGTATAAAAAAAAATATATAGGACATGACCTAGATAGTACACTCCTCCACCCCAGGAGCCCAGTATACTTAGGGAATATCATTAAATTGATTGAACTATCTAAGACCGAAATCTGAATCGTTGAGCATACATTTTAAATATTCTGAGAAATACGCACATAAAAGAGAGAAAACTAGTTTAAGAAAATTTCACTTGCTTAGAAAAGTTGTGACTTTTCCTTGGTTCTAAGTTTACACGCCTATCACAGTATAAATTGAAAGCGAGCATAGAAGTTTTCAAGAGATATCTGGACTTACAGATTATACTGAAATAAGACTTTTTATGAGCATATTCACAACAGTATGCGTAAACGAACCAATAGCATATTCGAGCTCACTCATATTCTCAAGTTAAATAAAACTTTTGTCTCAATACTAGCACAAAGGTGAAACTTAGAGGACATTAAGAGAGTTTGGCAGCTGGACCAATTTTGGTAGATTAACTAGCATATTGACATGTAAAATAACCTGTCAAATGAAGCTGGCACCACCTCTAGCTTTTATGCAATAGTTTTATTATAAATTGCATTGCCAGAACTCACAAACCACTTTTATCACCTGATCTAATCCTTACATGATCATACAATACTATATCGTTCCTGGTGATAAGATACCAAACTTATCGTTGCATTTGCAAGCTAAGGAAAACAGTATTGGACCACCTGAATTTAAGATTTTTGTTAGCATAAAAACCCTATGAATTATAATTCTTAGGTAACCTTGCAGTTAACATTAGGTCTAAGAAACACATTTCGGATACTTAACCTATCAGCCTATAATAATGCCTGAAATATATGCCCAAAACCATATTGCGACAAAAGTATATCTAATTTGTATATAATAGTGATAAAGACAAAACTATCGATTAAGATCTGTACGAACAAAACTATACTTTTCATGCTTTTATTATGAGAACACAGCAACAGTATATATTGTGATATGCCACAATTGCACCCATCAATGATTTTATTTTAAAGATCTAGTAATTAGGCAAGAAGCCACTGCCTACCCTCAAGGAAAATTATTTCAGTCAAAATAAAATTAAGTTTTTCTTGCATATCATACTTAGACATCGTTGAAAACTTAAAAATTTTATGCGAAAATCCGTTCAGACCTCTAATAAGACTCAAACACTAATGCATCTTGGCATCGAATGAATAACAGACATATTACATTTCTAACCAAATATAATTAGTATCGATGAATATACCAAAGAATCAAGTTATTACTTGTTTAACCCTAAGACTAAAAACATCAATGTCCTTCCTAAGAAGAAAGGACAAGTATTAATTCTTAACAGAGACACATAAAAACTAGGTTAACAAGCCTGAAAATAATGCAATAACAAATACTCATCAAAACTGACGTTAAAAACACTAGTCCCAATATAAAAGCTTGAACTATTATAACAACAAACACACTGAATAAAAATGCCATAAAATATTTAAGTCGTTAACGCATATGAACTATATTATATTTCAGTCTATAAAAAAAAGAACTTTTACTATTCTTTCCTTAAGCGATATTATATGCTGTACGCAATTTCTGATAAACAGGGATATTTAAAAGTTTAAATAATAAAATTCCCCTAGCTCTACTTTAAAAGATACCAAAACATATCAAAACCTGCTTTAGTTGCTAATTAAAGATACAATTACAACTAAAACACATAAAAATATAAGGTAAACTTACAAAAGGCTCATGGAATTAATTAAAGCAATACTTTCCACATAAGACCAATCCTAAACATCACACATATCCTCTCACAGTATATAGTAAATTGCAAGTTTTCAAAATAAACATGGTTGAAAGGAGATCTGATATAAATACAGACAAGTTAAATACCCTTTCAAAATCAAAGAATTTCAAACCAATTGACTAATATTTTGACACTTTCATAGAGGATACAAAAGAGTAATTATAAAGTCTTACAATAAACTCATGGACTAAAAGATAATTAACTAAACGAATACGTTTCCGCTTATAATTCCGGCTAAAGCAAAATCTGCGACCAGAAATATGTGCACAGTCATCTCTTTATGCACAAATAAGCAGCGGAATGATTACCATTATAACAAAAATGCAAATTTAAATAATACAAAACCTATAATTCTGGACACGTACAGAATTCATATCTATAAAAACATTGAACATAAATTATAAATATCAGATTTCAAGAGATATAAGTTCATTCCAATAACAATTACTTGCATTTCCGTTTACCCTGTAAACTCGGGAACAATATAATAGTATGTTATTCTAATCTGATAACAGAGATATCATAATTTATGTAGAATTTTCCCACTCAAGGTTATATATCCAGTGGTAAAATTTACGTCTTCTCTATTGACAGGGGGAGACCAACCATATACAATACACGTCGACTAAATAAGTCGATCCCTTCAAAAATATTTATACACAAAAATATATAAAAGGAAAATTGTATATGTATAAGTTTTGAACCTGTATAGTCTAAACAGAGTCAAACGAGTAATACAAACTGTACAAATATACGCTAGTACTACATAACCAATATATACAGAATTGAGTTAAAATACCTAATATGAACCATGTAAATTACACAGACATAACAATATTATTAGACAACCTATATATATATGCCTTGAACTGAGATGAACTTGATTAGTTATTAAGCCTATAACCAATCTACATACAAAAAATATGTCAAAACTTTAATTATAGTTAGAAACCGGAAACGCCCACTCAGGATCTAGCAGTAGCGAAAGTGGGATAATAAATAGATTTTGGAAAAATAAGTTAGTTTATCATAGAACTCCAAGCAGTGAAGACCTTATTTATTAGTGTAAGTGTATCAGTCAGAAAAGTAACTTTTGATTGTGGATATAAGCATCTATTAAATAAACTTAGCTGTTTAACAATGTATCCTAAGATAATATTAATAATACTAAGTATGTACTACTATAGTACAACAGCAAACACAATGACAGACTTGATACCCACTCACTATCAAAGTGGAGAGTATATAGGCTACACAGCTGTAGCAATTCAATCCATTCAAGTTGATATATCTGTAGGCAATACAGCGCCTGAAATAGCAATCTATGATGGCCTGAAGACTCAATTAGACATTAGCTACGATGGACGCACATTCACTTCAGCTCAAACTAAACTCATAGGCAAGTTATATACCAAAAAGATTAAGGACTTGCTTATTGATGTAATGAAACTTATCCGCACAATCAAGGAAGCTATTGAAACAGTAACTCCCTTAATAAGTTCTAACCGCATTGAAGTGACTAATAACGTAAATAAACTTTCTTATAAGCTAGATCATGATAAGTTTGATTTTACACAGTTATTGCTTGCGGAGATAGTACCACAAATCGTAAGTGGTATAACTCTTCATGCCAAAGCAGCTAACTTTGTGCAAACAGCAGAATACTCTTATGTTGATAGCCTGAGCAACTTAGCCATCACAAACTTAGAAGAGCTTAAAGCAGACTTAAACTTCAGACTTACTCTAATTCAAGATCTTGCAAAGACGGATATCACAGACACTATTAAAACTTTTGTAAGGCAAGAGCTTAACCTGGACTATACCCATAATCTCGGATTGGAAGTCCAAAGCCGTTTAAGTGGTGGTACAACATCATTCACCACTATACTATCCATGGAATTAAGTTCTGAGCCAATAAAAATCTACAGATATGCACCAATTCCTTTTGATGAATGTTACATCGATTCCATTTATTATTTGGATAAAACCAAAAGAGTATACAGACAATCTTATTATAACGCTTATCTACCGGTTGAAGCTGACCAGTGCCTTAAGGGACTACTTAGCGTTAATGAAACATTGATAACCAAGCACTGTCCTTTGGCGAAACAGACTTATCCCTATGCTTATGTGCAAGATGGAATTGTCTTTACTAGCTTGAGTGAGAATACTAATCACAGTTTAGAGAATGCATCAATAACTATTACATCCACTCCTTTTATTATAACAGGAGGATCATATAATCTCACATTGGGAGATACGATCACACAATTCGCACTAGGCTATGACCGACAGACCACGGCACGAACTTTACCATTTGCATCGGAATCACTGTGCCCACCTAAACCTAAAGAACCATTGACCATTAGAACCATCTTCGCTCATATAGAAGAAATAGCTATATACGTGTCGATAACAATTATCATGGTTATAATATTGGACAGGGTCACTACATTCCTAGTCAGACTCTTGAAAAGAATGTTAAGAGTTTTTCAGAGGAGTTTGCGTATATGCGGTAGAACGCTTATCCCTCAACGACCAGATGCACATCATCATAACCTAACGGTAATCTACGGCAGGAGAGGTCACCCCGCCGCAACTACCGCTAGTTATCGACCTAGAAACTCAAATAGAATAGTCAGATAAACATACAAGTTAACCTGATTCTTATGACTTGATTTCTAATGTATCCAGATGGAAAGACTTACGGACATTCCCAATGATATAAAAGACTTTGCCAAACGGAAAATATAATACTCTCGTACTTACCTATACAATATTGTACTTATATTCTTGTACGTTCTTATAAAAATCTCTACGTTATTATTATATGATTTATCTAAAAAAGGTAGTGATAGAAACGGTAAGAAAATAAACCGCATATATAGTAACTATGATACCAAAAGAACATAGCAGGTAATGTTATTACTCATTTAATCGTTATAAAATAAGCGAATTTTAAAACTAGGCTAAACGCTTCATAAAGGTAACAATTTAATTTAATTATTATCACTACTAACGTGACAAACGAACAAGCAACGCTTATAGAGTAGCTACGTAAATGGGAATTTTACACAACATATAGTAAACCAGTAATTAACAAGTATATGTGTTACTTAAAAATCTCTATATTTATTTTAACAAAAGTAGATAATCTTTAGAAAAAGGTATAATAATTTGACAAATACTTCTCTTTGGTGAAAATTACAAAGTTAAAACGATTTCGAAAACAGAATATAAACTTTCATTTAACAAATCTTTGGAAACAAAATTGCGATAATAAGAAAGATTTCTGACAAGTTTTAACAAATTTAGTTAATATTTTTTTGGACTTAAGCTGTATACTGGCACATAGGAAAAAAAAAAAAATTCCGAGATCATTAAAAATAATTGAGCAATAAATGCAAAAACATATATATATATATAGGCACATAGCCTATCAATGACTCTACTCGAATCAGGAGAATTCTATTTGGTGGAAATAAAACTTAGATTTAGCTTTAATGACAGACCTAAGAAAATTTTACCCCGAAATTTAAGTTTTACGGCTGCTGTAGTAAGAATTAAAGGGATGTTAAGTTCAATAGTTTCGAAGAAAAGTGATATTTACCCTAAACCCTACTAATTTTAAACATTTCTTCCTTAATGAGATTACCCGATCAATGATACTACTTTATTTGCTCAAATACTAAAATTACAAATAGTTTTACATGAGATCTCTTAAAGGTACTTGAATAAGCGTATTTAAATAGCTTTGTCTAACGTCAGTCTCTCAGTCTACTTAGATATTGGTTACAAAAAAAAATATATATGCTATTTACAAGTCCTCTATATATATCACAGCACAATTAAAATTCACGATTAATGCACAGGGATGGATATATATGAAAGATTAGAGAAAAGGTACTGAGGCGCAAGTTCGACTAAATATCTCTATATACATAACCCTTAAAAGCTAACAAGAATGAATAAATTGTGATATAAGGCTGAAATTAAAGTTGTTAATATACTATTGAGAAAAGAAATTTAGTTCACTTATGAAGAAAGTAATTGAGACTACCCGAAGTTTTAAATTATGGGTAAAAGAAAATACAACCTTACATCATTATTTCCTTACTTACTAAGTTCCTTACAAGCTAACATGTATATACATAACAAAATTACAACGGTGTAAATTATTTGGTCTTGTACAGTATAAAAGTCATAACGTCTAATATTTTACTAAATAGTGATCACTATTTGACTAGTTACATAGATTAAGAATTTTGTCACACAGGTCTGAACAGTTTTTGTCTAATAAAATTACAATGTCTACGACCAAGCTAACAATCGCCACTTCAACGCGTACGCTTAGGGCCGGCAGAACCCTGTCGCCGAGGGACACCCTCAGCATCGGACTCCTCCCTGCTATTATCTGACGAACGCGCAACTGAAGTCAGGCTAGCCGTCTCTGAGGCAGTCTCTGGCGGAAGAGATGGGGTTGGGGTCTCAACTGTAAGACGCAGCCGTTCTAAACCTCCAACAATTCTCTCCGGCAATGGGAACCGAATCTCACTACCCATAGAACCGAACTGGCTGGATGGGATATCGATCTCGAAAACGTCCACCAGAGGAATTGTACTTTCCGCTTCCTAAAATAGGGAAGTAAAAATTAGTTAAACAGAAAGTCTTAACAAATATCAGGGAGAAATATAATAATGTTTACCCATATAGATAATTGAGCAATCCTGATACTTTTAGAAAAAAATTATTATATAAATCCTCCAAGGTCATAATGCTAACCATTGGAAAGGGATAAAAACTATAGTTAAAATAACTTATTGTATATAAGCATAGCTAAACTCATCAAATCCTTTACCTTAAGTCACGTAATTTTGGCGAATAATAATATTAAAAGAATTTAGCAAACCTACCGCTGAAAGGTCTGCTGCAGACGGAGAATCAATGCGACTAAGGCATAGAGATGAACTATAGCTGGATCTCTCCGCGGACCCTCCAGTACTGGGCGGGCTAAACCTTAGCATGGTTGTATAATGCTGCTCCAGGTTAACTGAATTCGTCGCCTAAAATATAATAGATTTTATTAGTTTAATCGCAACACTAAAATAGAATCCAGGAAAATCAGGAAATGAGAATGCCTAAAATCCTGTAAAGCTATATGATTAGGTAACGACTCAACCCACTTTATAATAGAATTAAAATCTTAAAACGGTTCAAAAATGCTTACGCAACCATACATTTTAAGGTTAATATTCTACCAATAAAAGAATTTTAGTTGCAAACACCTCTAGATACGTGTACAAAGATACAGCCTCTTTCTGAAAATTAATATAGAAAAACTAAAGTATCAATACTTACATGAAGACGCTCTGATTGATCAAATATCAAGGGACGGAAGCCAGGACTTCCCGACGGGGTGTCCAATCCCGCAGGCACATTACTTCCAGTAACTCGATCCTCAGTGGCAGACAGGCGGTGTACAGCAAACAGCCCAACTCTGGATCTCACCTCAGCTGGAGTTGATGGACTAGCAGAGGGAGCCTAAAACAAAAAGAAAATATTAAAGTCTTGAAATAACATTCAAAACCCCAATGAGAAGCGTGTGGCACGAGCAGATTCTCAACCTTCCCAGAGGGAAATAATATTAGTTTGCTAATTAAGATTATAGTAAATGTTAACTGGTATCTCAATTTGATTGCGGTAACCGAGCGGATTTCTCTGGTGACATAAAACGACGACAAACGGTGAGCGATACATATGGAAGAGCCGAAAGTCAACGTTGAGGAAGTGAGAATAGGACAGAACAATCCTGCAACAACATGATGCTTTACTAGACAAAACGGGTGGCTATACAAAAAAAAAAAAAAGAATACAAAACAGAAAAAATTATACAAAAGAAGAAAAGCTCACCTGTGTATCTGACAGAATATCATCCATCACAGAGGACGCGGCTTCATAGATGCCTGTATCCGACGGCTCCACAGTTGGCGACGTAACTCCAGATCTAGTCCTGTTACCGCAGTGAAGAAGCTCAATGGTCCGGACGCCTATATCACGGAGGCGCGTACATACATCTCTTATCCAGCGAGCCAGCGACCTGTCTGAGGTGTTATCTAAACGAGTTAGAGTCTCAAGCCCTACAGCGCCGAAGAAGACAACTAAGAGAGCACAAGAAAATAAGCCTAAACCCAACAACATGTTGAACAAACCATCCATGTTGAGTGCGTCCAGACTCGTCTTCTGGTCTCTCCTTGACTCGGCAGACCCAGAATCACCTCCGGCAACATCGTCACCAATGTCACCGCAGGAATTCCGCATCACCGAATTGAGGAGAGACCAGATGATTTGTATCGTTCTACTAAGCATCAATGAGAGATGCTCGTTGCCAAACATCTCCCCTTGATCCCTTTCGGACTCTACAGTATCAAAAGTACTCCCATAGTCATCAACGTCAGCAAGGCTTGGCATCCCAGACGTGTCGCTGTACACTGAACTCGAGTCGTCTAAGGAGGTTTCGAGAAGCGAGGCGTTGGCGAGAGTGGCCGCAGCCGCTCTCATCGACTCCTCGAATCTCTCCTTAATATTCTGATGCGCGTCCAGGCTGTCCGGAATATACATAATGAGCGGATGTAAATTTAAAATAGAGGACTAGTGATTCTGAAAGGCAATATAGTAAAATTAATTTTATGAAAAAGACTGTACGCACGAATATTTTTTTTCAGTATTTTAAGCAACTATGGTTGAGCTACCTAACCATTAAAACTTTGATTTATCATTTAAAAGTAAATTTACTTAAGTTAAAGAATGTGTAATTAATCTTACATAATTCAACGCTTAAAAATAGCTATCGTTAAGCTATTCAAACATTAAAACTTTGTTTTATTATTTAAAAGTAGATTCAATTAAGTTAAAGAATGTGTAATTAATTTTACATGATTCAACGTTTAAAAATAGCTATCGCTGAGCTATCAAAACATTTTCATTATGATGTAGCAAGCAACTAAAACTTATGTGCTAGCTAAATCTGAATATTTTCAATGATGTTTTAAAAGTACCTACGAAAAAGCTAGCTAAATATAATTTTTGTAAGCGACCACTTTAAAATAAATATGGTTGAGTTACTTGTAACATAAATAACCTATTAATTAAAACGTCATTATAACTGAACTAAGTAAAACGAAAATCTTATTTTAAAATCTATAGCAAAATTGTTTTAGAAGATTTAAGTCAATATTCAATAAATTTTGATTACAAAAAGGGACGCTGTAATCAAATGTTAAAACGAGTAAAAAGATGGAACATATCTATATCAATATAAGTTTTGCTTACGATGAACAAATTTAACCTTTGCAGACGGAAAACGTAAACAAAACAAGGTACGTCAATTTACCTGATGATTCAGATATGTCCTATCAAAACTACAAATATTATATAAAACAAAAATGTCGTAAATTGAAGATATACCCATATTGTTTCTAACCCACTTTTGATCAAAAACATAGCAATAAAGGCCTTATCGACGAAGAAAATGAGATTCCTGAGTCTTAAATAGAGGCTAACGAATGCAATAAGGGGCATATCAACAATCTATAACATAAAAACATTTATATAAAACAAACGAGTTACTATATTTTATCACTTTTATATAAATTCTCTTGGAATTAGCGGTAAAATTAAACACTCGAACGCAAGCTCCGCTCGCAAAGACAACTGTTGATAAAATGAGCATAATTATTGGGCCGCCAGCTTTTTATAACCTCGCTCAAATCCAACCCCTATCACTTTTGACCGCCCAAACATAAACAAAGGGTTGACAACTTATTGTTACGTAAATTTTAATTACGGACGTCGAACGAGATATTTCAAATACATTGAGTCTAAAAAGATATACTTGACAGCAATGTAACATAAGATATTAATCTTCAAATTGATTAAAATTTATTCATGTTAAAAATAAAATGAAATACAGCTAATACCAATAAGGGTATAAGCCATATGCACATATACAAAATATACAAACAAGGGTTACCAACTATTGTTAGTAAAACCTTATACTTATACATATATACGAGTAATGTAACCAAAGAAATTAATACGATATGTAAATATTAATTGTACTTATAAATTTTTATATAAAATATTGTTTAAATTCAGGAAACAGTTATATTTAACAGAAATAGAGATAACTAATCAATCCATTATAGGTCTATCTGTAACGAAAAGAATTTCTATAATATCCCAGGGATAAAATGATTAATAAAAGATTATTAAAAGTTCTTTTGTTTAGATTACCATAGCCAGGATACCCCAAGGAACCGGTTGGAGCACGCGCACTAACTCTTTTTAGGATCTACCATGGACCAGCCTGGAGATAACCTAGATGATCATGGAGTATTGGAGCCCTACCACCACCCTACCTTGGACGGATTGCGGTTGTGTTCCTGTCAACACCTTGACGCTATAGACGAGAACAACAACATTATCACCACACCAGAGTACGATGGATTCTCAGAGAACCTGTCCATCACCATCAGGAATTTCTTGTTAAATACAGCCCTGAATACCAGAGAAGAGAGTAGAGTGGAGACCGATAGTGACATTAGCTCCAGCAGCACACTATCCCTCTCTACCGATGACCTCAACCAACTCTACTATGACCTGGAAAATCACTCAATCACCTTGGACGAGAATGGCAACGAGGTAGCACAAGTGGACGCCCTTAGCTACATATCTACCTCACCCCCAACCTCAGTCTACACTTCGAAAGAGAGCATTTCACCACCTAGTTCATCATCAGAAGAAGCTGAACTATCCAGAATAACCAACGCAAAAACATTTATTGATGTGACAATGTTAGATAAAACTAAACCCCTCAAGAAAAGAATGTATTCTATTTGGGAGGTTTATCATCTTGTATACCCTGCCATGAAAATACGCAAAGCTTACTTTCTTAATGGAAAGCGTATTTAACTTAGCTTGGAATACATTTATAGTTCATTATATATGCCTATACCGGGACTACTAAACTTTTTCTTTTTCTCTTTTTTCTTTTTTAACAACTTACCCCCATTGGAGATGCGATCCTCAATTTTCAAATTCTTTGAACGTACATATAAGACTTTTACAGAAATGCTTCGCATCCACAACTATCTATCTATGCTTGATATAAAGTCAACACTTTATAGAGCAGATTATGAATATTTGATTGACGCGTGCCCTGCAATTATCTAGTAACAATCAGGGGCAAGACACAATTACTTTAGCTAGGCCCAAGGCATTATTTGTATCAATTTATGCATTCATAGGCCTATCTCTACCTATATGACACCATATATGGGTAACGCTAGCCTATTCATGGTAATCTGTATGTGATTTGCTAATAGTATATGTTTATTAAAGATATTATGTTTATTGTTAAAGTAATCATATAAATAATCAGTACAAATATGTATGCCTACAACCATGCCTGATTTACGTCACATATTAACACACAGACATTTAATTGTACAGACAAACACTAAAATCCTGGTCCAGAGCTAATGTTATAGCATGTACCTCTTAAATTTATTCAGTTATTTATTGACTCCCCTACCATCAACTTCTCTTTCTGGCTTTAAAAGGTAATGACTTAGTTGTTTGGCATGCATTGTAGTTTTAATTTAGGCCCCTTAGTACTTAGCATGAATTGAGCTTAGGCCTTGTGTTAGAACTCTAACACTTAGCACAATTCACTGCTTGGGACTTAGGGCACATTTTCTGTCCTACTCTACTTATAATTTTAACACTTATCCTGTACATATTTTCATACTTAACTTATGCACTTGTAATATAAATACACTTTATAAAAACATTTTCCTTCCTTAATTTTTAATATACTTATATAATTCTGATCGAATACCAATACCAACCATTTATTCTTAGGTTAGAGCAACATAATACTTCGCGTGGGTCTTTTGTTGAGCTTCCACCAGCTCAACCAAATTCGTATTATACTTGTGGGAATAGAGGGTTAAGCATTCTAAACAAACGAACCGACGATGAGAATGTCTATGTGTATTGCAGTAAAAGTAGGTTTTTAGTAGTACTCATAGAAGAGCGGTCTCCATACCTAAATTTGGACAAACGCCCCATTCGCACACACATGCAGCCCTTATTTCTCAATGAATCATTAAAAAATGTATATGTCCTTGTTCTCTATAGATTTCCACATAAGTAAATATACAAATTTTAATTCTACCTCCATTAACACCGGAGATTTTTATAGCCAAAGTTTTGAAAAAGTGACTGAGAAAAAGAATTTTTTTTGTTTCTCATAATTATTGGATGGTTATATTATGTTTTTCTGACAACCGAATAATGATACTCAAAGAAAAACAAGTTAACTAATTATTTCTTTTTTATTACTCCAAAAAATATCAATTTTTAATGGCAAAAAATACTACTAAATGAATTGATTATTTGCAAATTTTAGGTTATTTATTTACCCTTATTTATAAAAAGGGTTAATTATGACAGTTGCTCCGACATCTCAATCATTTATAGGGGGTTGACTAAGCTTTTAATACTAAAAAATCATTATGTTGAAATTTTATTTTCTTTATAACTTTTTTGTTATTAAAGTTAGGATTATGAAACAAAAACAATTTTCCTGCTTTATTCATAAAGATTTGCTTGTTTTTTTAATTTAAAACAATTTTGCCTAATAAGTAAGTTTTTCAAAATATCATTAAACTAAAAAGACTCAAAAAATATGTGTAAAAAATGCTTTTTTCTCAAAAACTAAATTTTTTATTTCGTTTTTGTATAAAGTTTTTGCTAGTAACAAAAATAAAAGGATTTCTACCTTAATTTTGCTAAAAAAGTCGTTTCATCTTAAAAGTTACTTTTTCCTCAGTCAATTTTTCAAAACTTTAGCTCTAAAAATCTCCGGTGTTAATGGAGGTAAAAAAATATTTTTATATCTACTTATGTGGAAATCTATAGAGAACAAGGACATATACATTTTATGATAATTCATTGAGAAATAAGGGCTGCAGATGCTAAAAAATACTTTTTCGAGGGTCATACTGTATATGTTTTAAAAATAGGTTAAAAGCAGTTTAAAGGAACTTATAACATTTTTACAAAAAAAAGCACTATTCTTTATAGTCAAAACCATTAAAAAAAATTCAGTTTAATTTGCGTTGTATTGAGAGTACTGTAGCGTTAGAATACCAGCCTCTAGGATTTCCAGCCAATCAGAAGCCTGAGTGCGCGTAAAGTCTGCTGAACAACCAATAACAGCTGAGCATCTGTATTTCTTACAAAATTTAATATTGAAATTTTCTTTTAGTACAATGAAAATCTTTCAAAATTTTCATTGTACTAAAAGAATCATTTTGAAATGTCTGTAACTTTTTTGTTATTGAAGCTGGAGGCTACAAACTTTGGGTATTGGGTCTACTCACAACTATTAATTTTGACCCCCTATCTTTGAATTTGCACCCGGTATGCCTGAGTTTAGACCCCCTATGTATTGTTTATTACCTTTTGCTTGTTTTATCCTTTCAAAATGAAAAAAAATATTTGAAATTAGTCCATAAACAAAAAAATTAGGTTTTTAGGGAGGTTGGGGGTCCCTCCCCCCCCTCCACAACTATTAATTTTGACCCCCTTTCTTTAAATTTGCACCCGGTATGCTTGAGTTTAGACCCCCTATGTATTGTTTATTACCTTTTGCTTGTTTTATCCTTTCAAAAGGAAAAAAAAATTTGAAATTAGTCCATAAACACAAAGTTAGGTTTTAAGGGTAATTGGGTGTCCCTACCCCCCATTACAACTATTAATTTTGACCCCCTATCTTTAAATTTGCACCCGGTATGCTTGAGTTTAGACCCCCTATGTATTGTTTATTACCTTTTGCTTGTTTTATCCTTTCAAAAGGAAAAAAAATATTTGAAATTAGTCCATAAACAAAAAAGTTAGGTTTTTAGGGAGGTTAGGGGTCCCTCCCCCCCCTCACAACTATTCATTTTGACCCCCAATCTTTGAATTTGCACCCAGTATGCCTGAGTTTAGACCCCCTATGGATTGTTTATTACCTTTTGCTTATTTTATCCTTTAAAAAGGAAAAAGAAATTTTGAAATTAGTCCATAATAAAGTTAGGTTTTTAGGGAGGTTGGGGGTCCCTTCCCCCCCCCCCCCCCCACCCGACCTCACAACTATTGCTTTGACCCCCTATCTTTAAGATTGTTGCATACCGGGGGGGGGGGGGTATATGTTTGACCCTTTATCTTTTTACCCCCTATCTTTAATTTTGTACCCTGTATGCTTTATATTGGACCCACTATGTATTGTTCATTACCCATTTGTCTATTTTAAGCCAAAAAAATTGGGGTGACCAAATTGATACATACAGGGTCCAAATTGATGCATACCGGGTGTCAAAATAGATGTATACCGGGGGGGAGGGGGGTATTTGTTTGACCATCTATCTTAAAGTGTTCACAAAGCTGGGAAAAAGTTGATATATGTCATTGATTAATGTTTTTTAAGAGTACTATTTTTAGAATTAAGTCTTAAATACTTTAAAATTAAAAACTTTAAAAATAAATCAAACTTTAAAAAAACGAATTGATTCCCTTGAAAACATCATTGTATTTTGAGTTTTATTATACATATCTTAAAACCTATCAAAATCGACAAATAACAATCTTTTTGTTGAAGTTTACTTGCAAATTTAGAGTAGAATAAATTCTTTTGTTACATACATATTAAACTAACCAAAAAAGTTTGTAATTTCTTTTTACGGGGAGATTAAACGATTTCTACCGATAATCGCAAAGATATTACCAAATATGGGTATAAGGTCAGCTGATTTATAGTTGTTGATTGTGAACATAGTACCCTCATCCCTTCTCAATATTTACTACTTGCTAAAAAAGCTTCATCATACTGCAGAGCTAAAAATACGATTAGGCCCCCACATAATTGGGGGATTTTAAAGTTTTTACTATATATTGAGAAAGTTTTTAGATATTATGGTTTTTTTTATTTTGGGGTAAAATTCTTGCTTAGATTATATTTGATTAATTAACTAAAATCTATAAAAGATATTTAAAAGAAACAATCTTTAAAACATGAATTAATTAAAGGTTTTTGCTATAAGCGTTTTCTGAGTACAGCCAGGTTGAATCAAATACACACACACACACACACACAAACACTCCACAGAACTTGATTGTTTAATACTTCAAAACATGGAATAAGATAAAGAGCACACAAATTATATTCTTTTAATATTAATCTGTTATTTATGGATGTACATTAATTAAAGCAAGGCTTTTATCTTAATCCTAAACACAATGTAAAGATGGTTCCTGAGGTAATAAATCAAGTCAGTTAGCAATAAACCTATACAAAAAATGAAATAAAATAACATGTTTTTTCAGTTATGGGTATAAAATTATTTACTTTTTATAGCTATTGAAATTTTCCTGTACTGGTCCAAACTTACAACTTAAAATACACTGAAGGGACTGCGACTTTTACAATATTCAGTAATGTTTGGTTTCTATACTTCAACTTAACAAAATCTGTTGGTACCATTTGTACCAACAAAAAATAAGGAAGGGGGAACGGAGAATGGAAGAGGGAAACATGAATGGCCAATGTAAGTGAGTGAGTGTGTGTGTGTGTGAGTTAGGCTGCGGGCATATGTGGGCATATAATGACAGTATTTAAATAAAATCGACACATTACAAGGATTATTTTACGATGATAAAATGCTTATTTTTATGTAAATAATATAGAAAGACTGCTATATTTTATGCTGAATATGTGCAGCAAATAATATTTGTTTATTCTATTTAAACATTTAAATTCTTAAATATCAGTCTTTCTACAGATTTAAACAACTTTTCTTTTGTCTTCATAGCAACGCTTACATATCGGAATTTAGTTAATCATTTTATAAAATGTAAGGAATTTTGGCATTAAGTTTTAAAGAAAGTTTGAAGAAAAATATTATTAGAGGTTTATTACCAAAATATAAGTATTGCTTTTTTTGTTTTTATCTGTAAGCGAAGAAATGGCTTATTTTCTTATAGTTTAATTTTTGCTCAAACTTTAACATTGATTTCATGCGGAATTGATATTGGCATTTTAAACTGATTTTTTTCTAACTTAGTTGAACTTTTAAGGCATTACTCTATGAAAGTTACTTAAAAAATAGGAAAAGATAAACCAAAATTTGCAATCACTTTAATTTTGTTGGTGTCTAATTTGATGCATACCGGGTGTCCAAATTGATGCATACGGGGTGTCAAAATTGTTGCATACCGGGGGGGGGGGGGGGGAGGGGGGGGGGGTTTATATGTTTGACCCTTTATCTTTTTACCCCCTATCTTTAATTTTGTACCCTGTATGGTTTATTTTTGACCCACTAGGTATATAACGTTTTTGTACTATTATTAGTTTTTGAGCTATCCTCTAAAGTATACTCAAGTTCTAAAAATGCAGTTTTTTCATGAATTTTAAGTTTGATACTAGTTACACAAACCTTTTTAAAATTATATTGCTTAGCAATTAGGAGTTATATAATTATTTTATAAAGGTACAGGTACATTTGTATATTTTAAGTAATTTCAATTTTAGCTTAATTAAAAATTGTCTTTGAAATGCATATAGTTTGTAGTAAGAACCAAGGAGGGAGGGCGGAGTTTATACACTTATAGGAAATGAAATGCAGTATAAAATTAGTAGAAAAAGTGGTAGAAAAATGCTACGCATACCATTGGAAAGCTCATAACCTCTAGTTTTTATAAAGGTATATAACGTTTTTGTACTACTATTAGTTTTTGAGCTATCCTCTGAAGTATACACAAGTTTTAAAAATGCAGTTTTTTCTTGAATTTTAAGTTTGATACTTCTTACACAAAACTTTTAAAAACTATATTGCTTAGCACCTAGGAGTTATATATATTATTTTATATAGGTATATTTGTATATTTTAGGTACTTTCAATTTAAGCTTTGAAATGTGTATAGTTTTTAGTAAGAACCAAGAAGAGAGGGGGGAGTTTTTACACTAGTAAATGAAATGCAGTATAAAATTTTGCCCTGGTTGTTTTTGTTATAGTTATTGACCGGATTCTTTTTGTAAAATCTTTTATATGATTAAATTCACCAGTAAAACTCTAAAATTTAATTTTGGCACTTTCCTTCTAGGGGCTAATGGGGTAAAACAGCCCCCAAGACACTGAAATTATAAGATATGAGATTATTTTCAAAAACATTAAGTTAATTTTTTTAATGTTAACATTTTTGGACATTATTAATGTCAAGCTAATTTTTTTAATGTAAATTTTTTTTGACATATTTTAGCAAAGTAGTCACAAAAGATTTCATTTTGGCACTTTCATTCTTGGGGCTCCAAAACACTAAAATTTAAAGTTATGAGCCTATTTTTAAAGATATCAAGATAATTTTTTTAACTTAAAATTTATTCTCATAATTTAAATATGTAGCCATATGTTGCACTTTCCTTCTTGGGGCTTCCTAAAACATATTAAAATTATAAGTCAGTATCAGATTTTGCCCTGGCTGTTTTGGACTTGTTGTTATAGTTATTTTTTTTAAGTTGGTTCTACGATGTGATTGGTTATAAGATATGAGATTATTTTTGAAGACATTAAGCTTATTTTTTTTAATGTAAACATTTTTCACATAATTGAACTAAGGAGTTATTACAGATTTCATTTTGGCACTTTCCTTCTAGAGTCTATTGGGGTAAAACACCTTTAACTAAAATACAAAAATTATGAGTTTTTCAAAGATTTCATGTTGAACTTTAATAAAAACTTATTTCAAATCATAGAAAAAAATAATTTAGTCCTTGAAAGAGGTGCCTAATTGAAATCTATAGTGATTATTTAGTTAAGTTATTTGAAGAAAAAAAGTTTTCATTAACAAAATCAGCCCAGTATTTTTAAAAATAAGCCCAGAACTTAAACTTTTAGTAGTTTTGGGGGAAGTTTTACCCACTAGCCACTAGAAGGAAAGTGTCAAACTTAATGTTTATTGATAAATAATTATATAAGATTACAAAAATAATCAGGTTAATAACTATACCAACTAGCCCAAACATCCAGAGCAAAATTTTATACTAAATTTCATTTCCTAAAAGTGTATAAACTCCCCCCCCCCCTTTCCTGTATTTTATAACTTAACAATTTGGGGTTGTTTTTTACCCCACTAGCCCCGAGAAAGAAAGTGTTAAAATGAAATCTTTAGTTGCAACATAGCTCAATTATGTGATAAAATTAACATTAAAAAATCAGCTTAATATCTCTAAAAAAACCTCAAGTCTTAAATTTTAGTGTTTTGGAGGATGAAATACCCCACTAGCCCCAAAAAGGAAAGTGCCAAAATGAAATCTTTAGTGGCTACCTAGCTAAATTATGCAAAAAAGGTTTACATTAAAAAAATAAGGTTTATAACTATAACAACAAGCCCAAAAACATCCAGGGCAAAATTTTATACTGCATTTCATTTCCTATAAGTGTATAAACTCTGCCCTCCCTCCTTGGTTCTTACTACAAACTATACGCATTTCAAAGACAATTTTTAATTAAGCTAAAATTGAAATTACCCAAAATATACAAATGTACCTTTATAAAATAGTTATATAACTCCTAAGTGCTAAGCAATAAAATTTTAAAAAGGTTTGTTTAACTAGTATCAAACTTAAAATTCATGAAAAAACTGCATTTTTAGAACTTGAGTATACTTTAGAGGATAGCTCAAAAACTAATAATAGTGCAAAAACGTTATATACCTTTATGAAAACTAGAGGTTATGACCTTCCAATGGTATGCCTAGCATTTTTCTACCACTTCTAGGTGCTTAGCAATGACATTTTTAAAATGTCTTTATATTTTTCGCATGCTTGCCCATGTGAATTTTAGGTTAAAAATAGCTAAACATTTTTTCCCGGATTTTCTCCCAAGAAGGAACGCTTTTGATTTCGTTTTTTGCATTTTTCATTAGTCTATATATGTATAAATCAGAATCTGTAATAATCTCAGATAGCCCCTTTCAAAAAACTGCTTTTTCCTTCCGGCGACCAGTGCAAATTAATATATACCGGGTCAAAATTGATGCATACCAGGTGTCAAAATAGATGCATACCCCCGGGGGGGTTTAATTTTTATGATACCGGGTATCTCCACTCCTAAACTAGGATGCTGCCTGATTCTTTATGTTTAACAATTTGAAAATTGTTTATATTTGTTATTTTTATAGGATTGCTATAATGATCAGCATTATAGTTTTCAGCCTTAGTTGGAGATATGGAGTTCTCATTGCAACTACTTCCATGTGCTTGATTGTGTTCATCATTCCTACACTGGCCACAATGTACAATGGTATACAATGCTGTAGTCACAAAACTTCTCTTGCTGACCATTCAACTCTGTTCATACCTGTACTATCATTTCAACCAGACGATGCTGATGAGAAAATCCAGAAGTCCAGAATGAAAAACAAAGGAATTGTGTCCATTCTCATTGTATTGATGTTGTCACTGCAATTTCTGATTACCCAAGAAGTCATTCCATTTATTCCACCAGACATGTGGTAAGATTATAACTTTTTTGCCAAATGGTCTCATTATTAGTAGAAAAGCTGCTTTATAATTCTAAATGTCTGTCTGTTAGACACAAAGTGGAGGAAAGATGAATTTCCTGGCCCCCTTGCCTAAAACCTAACCTAAACTAAATGTAAAAAATAATGTTGTTTTTAGGGGGGGGGGGGATATAAAAAATTTAAAAATCAAAACAAAATATTTCTAAGAGGATAATTGCTTTTTTTGGTCCTATTTTCAAAATTTGGCATATCCTCTAAGAAATATTTTTTTCAATTTGAAAATATTTCCCTATGTCTTTGGTTGTTTTTAGTCCAGTTTTTAAAGTTTGAGTGGGTAACACAGGGTGTTTCAAGAGAAATGTCTTTTTTAAAAACTTAATTATGCAGAGAAAAGAAAAATTGTAAAAATTGCTTTATATATTTGGAAAACCTGTTCTAGGGCACTTATGTTTTGAATAATAAAAAATGATTATTTTAATAAATTTAATGATTAAAAACTGCTTCTTTCAAAGTTCATATTTTGGAAGATTTATGGATTTAAAGTTTGTGCAAAAAAATTGCAATTCAAATTTTGCAGCTTGTCTTCACAGTAGAAAAATTATGCATACCATTAGAATCATCAAAAACTTTAATTTTTGGAAATACAAACATCATTTTTGTACTATTTGTAGTTTAGGAGTACGTTGGCAAATTTGTGAGAAAAAGTTTTTAGTAAGTTGGATCATTTAACCATGTAGCTCCTATATATAGGGCAGAATTTTTTTTCTCTTGGGAAGGTGTTGGTACCCTCTACTAAAATAGCTATAAACCTTCCTGGAACCTATGAGAAGCTACCCTGTTAAGGAGAACTTGATTGGTTCTGCAGTTAGTGAGATCCTTTGGTACAAACAGACAAACAAATAGACAAACAAACAGACAAACATACTTTTACTTTATACAAATATTAAAATATACTTTTGTTTTTAGATCCTTTTATTAAGTGTGTTGTTCTCAATTTAGAATAAATTGTTTTTGTTGTTAGGTGGAACTGTGCAGAGAGAGCCAGAAAGTTACTGTCTTTTCAGAAGATGGTATGGATGACAGTGGCCACATGTCTTGTGATATCTAGTATTGAATTTATTCAATACAAGAAGTTCAAGACATGCTGGATTAATTTCTTGTTTCTTGAAAAAAATGAGAACACCCCACAAGAACCAGTTGAAAACACTTCAGGTAAGTCAGGATAATAAGCTGCTTTTAATTAAAATCATCTGCATAGTTGGCCACAGAAACAAATTCCAGATTTTTTTCTGAAGACAATTTATTCATTGGTGGGGATGATGGGTTAAAGGTCTGGGAAAACATGGTCCTAACATTTCATTGCTACTATAGTATATAGCCATACTTACCTAACTTTACAAAGGTTGTTGTTACTTTTTACCCCTCTGTTCTTTTTCTTTTTTCTTAAAATAAACCAAAAAAATAAGGACTTCCCAAGATCCCTTATTTCTTCAAATATAAACATTCATATAATATTCACTGCTTTGTTTAGATGAAAATGTTGGTGATACTACAAGCTGTAAAAATCTGAGAAGGTAAATATTTGTTTTAACGCACATTAACACTTTATATCACAACAATATTTAAAAGAGATTATTTTGTTTAAAAACTACCCACAGAGCACACAAAAAAACATTCTGTTTTTATAAGTTTAATTGAAGAAAACATAACAATACAAGCAGTTTGACCCAGATTATGTTGCAATTTGAACTAAGTTGAAGTTATTTGCGAACATATGTTATCATTATCAAATATTATGTCTAAACTTTAAAGAATTATTTATTTTAGAATTCTTGTAAAAAGAGCAGACATTGTTACAGGTAATATTGAAATTGTTAACATCATAGAGAAAAATGCTCTGGTGACAATTGAAATAGTATTTAATTATAAATTTATGCCAGCAATCAATTGTAAGATTGTATATTATATCAGCAGCATTTGTTAAAGTGTCAGGTTGCCATTCAACTCTAGCGTAATATGGCGCAACTAGATATTGCAATAGCTTTCCAGCCTGTAGTTTTAACTTGCTTAAAGGTAGCACATATCTGGAATATTGGTATAAAACTAAATTAATATTCAGGTCTTCTACTTTTTGGTTTCATAATTTTGGTGTTTATCCTGTCTCTGCGAGCAACTAATAAAGAAACTGGATTTGTCCAAGGAAACATGAATACAACAGAAATTACCAAATTAATTCAAAACATTGAAGCATCAATTGCCAGGTAATTCAACATAAAACTTATATTACTATTATATTATTTTCTGCATTATTCACAATATTTGAGAAATTGTCAACAAAAAACTTATATTACTAGAGCTACCAAAAAATTTTCTGTATAATTTCTGTTTAAAATATTTTTTTGTGTTTATTATTTGTCCATTTCATTTATATTTGATGTCTGATTTTAAAATTCTTATAATCATAGCTTTCTCTAAAATATTTAATTTTATGTTTCACCTTTTTGCTGTGTAAAAGATGATTTTACAGCAATACTTTGAAATAAGACATCTCAAAAAGTATTAGAGCTAGAAAAATGTTAGAGACCTTGTTAGATAGCTCCAATATATGTCAATTCAACTGTAATGTCAACGAATTTGCATAATGACCATGAAAGACAAAATAACACAATAAAGGAGGTTAGGTGAAATACTCTAGAAATAAAAGTAAAATTTGATCACCAATAGTAATTTAAAAATTTTCTACTATGGGAAGGTACTAATTCAATTTAGGGAAAGCATGTTCTGAACTCACCATAAGGTCCCAGTACATCCTGCATGTGTAAACCATTTCCATATTTTTTTTCTAATCCAACAAGTATAGTAAAGTATAAAAATTTAGGCAAATCTTATTTTTATAATATTAAGATGGCTCCATTTTTAATGTGAATTTAAGGTTTAAATAGTGCAATATATCAAAAAAATAGCAAGAAACATGTTTTATTTTGCATATTTGTCATACTTTAAATTGCTTGAATCATCTGAATTTTTATTTATAAAAAAAATATATATATATTTGTCCCTCATTTTGGTTAGCAAGATAAACTATAGTTAAACATCTTTTATTGAATTTAACCAACATAAACACATATGCGCCCCACCCTGAGAGCGCTTGAGAGGTCTCCAATCTCCCATTGTTTTCACAGAAAATAACAAAGTTTTGGGTTCCAGATGTTTTTCTTTGAACATATCTTAACTTTTAAAAATTTAGGTTAAAGTCAGTCTGGCTATTTACAGGATCTTCTGGGATATACACAAAAAACACATATAAATATAAATTTAATTTATTATTTAGAAATGACAGTGTATGTAATCTTTTGGAAAACAAACCAGAGTCACTAGGAAAGTATTCTTATTTACAGCAAAAAAATATTATGTTATCAGAATGTTTCATTTGGAAACTATTCCCTGATATAAATTAAAATAGAAATTTACCACACAAAATGTTTGCATCCTTTAGGAGATTTTATGAGGCAAAATTAAAAATTATTAAATGGATTTTTTTGCCATATCATTTATAGTTTATTGTAATTTATATTATATTTATGGTGAAAACTACAAGGTGTTTTAAAAAAAAAACCTGCATTTTTCAGTTTTGGGAAACAACCAGTAGGAGTATGAAAAAAATGATTGTACAGGGTGCGCCATATATAACCAAACTTTTTCTAAATTGCAAACAAATGAACATTAAATCGTCATTTTTAAAGATTTTATTAAATTTTAAAAACTGGGAAGCAAAATAGGTATATGACTATTAGATCATTGAATAAAATCGCCTACCCGCCTCCTCAACTGCCGGCAGGCCCAGGTCAAAATTTACCTGCCCAAGCTGACAAAGTTCTCCTTGATAGTGGCAATGAGGGAGGTCTTTGTGGCATGGTGCATGCTTCAAAGTAGCCCCAGGCCCAAAAGTCCATTGAATGAAGATCAGCTGCCGGGAGGCCCCATTTCCTTAGAAACATGAGTAACCGCAGGATCAAAATTCACCCAACTTTCAAGCTACCCTTTGACACGGAGGCCTTTATTTGGACCACAGTTGGGCTAAAACGATGTTTTATACCTTTTTAGAAATGGCATGAAGATTCAGCCTTGATTTCAGTCCATAGTCTATAGTCTAAAATGAGTTTTTAAGTTCCATATGGGTCTCTTACGTTGAGAAACAAGAAATTTTCATGATTTTTGACGTTTTTGACATCTCTAAATCTGTCACGCTTCACTTTGCCAGAGTACTACAGCCAAGCCACAGATTTAAGATCAGGCATTTTAACCATACATTTACCTTTCACCACGGCCGCATTTTTAGAGATATCTAAAAAAAAATGGTATTTACATTTTTACAGAGAATATGGAGCTATAATTATTTTTTTCATGCTCCTTCTGGTTCATTTCAAAATCTGGAAAACGCAGTTTATTGAAACACCTTGTAGATTTGAGGGAAAACACCTTGTATCGATTTAAAATTTATGTGTGCAAACAGGGGAATTCCAAGATTTATACAGTTAGGGAGTTGAATCCATTTTTATAGAAGCAGAAGTATAATCTATGATTATGGTTTGGACCCTCTAAAACTGTAATCTACCCTTCCACTTTCCCCTCTCTTGGTGAAGATATCTTCAACGGCGATACGATTTTTGAAATATAAGATTCCACTTTTGTCTCTCTTGTTGAAGATATCTTCACCAAGAGAGGCAAAAGTGGAATCTTAAATTTCAAAAATCGTATCGGCGTCGAAGATATCTTCCCCAAGAGAGGGGAAAGTAGAATCTTACATTTCAAAAATCGTATCGGCGTTGAAGATATCTTCACCAAGAGAAGGGAAAGTGGAAAGGTAGATTACAGTTTTAGAGGGTCCAAACCATAATCATAGATTATATTTCTGCTTCTATAAAAATGGATTCAACTCCCTAACTGTTATATATTTGACTAGCTGCTCTGTATGATATCCTAAAATATAAATCTATCTTGACTTTGTAAACTAACATTAGCCAAATATAAAGCTTGGAAATGTAAAATTTTATTACAAAAAAGCTTTTCCATTTTACGTCTACAAAAATACTCATATTATTAGTTGTATCTACTCTCCATGAAATTATCATCAGTGCCAGCACCAATTTTAGGAAACCAGATAACAAATTTGAATGGGCAGAGAAAATTATTTCAAGATGTAGACCAAAACACAAAATGTGGACAAAAACAGGGCAAGTTTATATTTTTTATTGGCAAAACTACTCAATCTTTCATTTTGTCCATCTGAATTTTCTAAACTCCCATTTAATGTATAAAGCTTAAATGTTTAATGATGTTTCCTTTGAAATGAACATCCAATTTAATCATTATTTGTTCCATTTGTTTGTCGGTAAAGAAAGGAGAGTCATTTTACAGGGAAAATATGAAAATATGATTTACACAGCTACTTCTATGTATTAAAACAAGGCTATCAGTTATTGTAAAGGAAATAAATTAAAAATTACAAAAAAACTTTAAATCATTATAAAATTATTTAGGAATGATGTGAAAATTTTGACAGCTTTTCATACAACAATTGATGTGTGCAGATCACTTAGAAATTGTAATCATATAAATTCTTATTTTCGAGGTAATAGTTGATTTAAACTTGCTACATTGTGGATTTGTTACCTAGATGCTTCCCTCATAGTTAATGGGAAGTCCAACTCCTATAAATATAGAATCGATCTTAAAGCCCAGTTCTACCTTTTTTTCCACATGTCAACCTAAACATGTACAATAACAAGTACATTTATAAAATTGGTTGACCTCAAGCTTCTAAAGATCACCAAAGTCTTTTGTGAAATAGGTATTTGAGATTTTATCTAAACATTTATCTAAAATTTCTCAAATTCGCCCCATAGTGATGTAATTAATTGTTCTTGTATACAAGAAAATAGCTTAAAATCACTACAGGACCAATAAGTAAAGTCAATGTAGAGTAGAACCCACTCAGCTCAGTGGTTACCAAGATACCAAGCTTCTGATTAACAGCTATTGTTCTATTATGTATTATAGAATATTAGATGCGCTTTTAGATTCTATGCAGGAAATGGCTTAAAACACTCCCATGAATTAACTCTAAAACCATCACAACTGTGATTTGTTTTTGAGCAGATATAGCCTTTTGATTAACTGAATTCTAACAGAAGTAAGAGCGGTGTATTTCTTGCAGCCTCACTTTAAGTAACATTCATTAGACAATAAACCCTCAACTAATTATTAATGTCATTCAGTTGACAAATCAGCGGTATGTACCATTTTCATGTATCTTTATAACCCCTTTTACTCATCCAGGATAAGATTAGGTTACCAGTGCATCACAATGTAGAAAACTTTCTTTAATTAATCAATAGAAAAATCGCCCTTAGAACTTTGTCATCCCTTCCCCTATAGTATTATCTGCCACCTAGATTCAAGTTAACAGATTAGGGTCCTTATATTGTTTATTACATAAATATCACAGTAGAGTTTCAATACATGAAATGATATTTTCTTGGAAAAAATATTTTTAGAACCAGCCATAATAATTTTATTAGACATAAATAATTTTGTCTGCTAGAAATTGTGTTTATTATTTTTATAGATTTTTGTCTGCTAGGATCATAACAATTTCGGTATTAAATGCAAAAGTATTCAAAGTCTCCAAAATCTTGCTAAATCTTTCATGATCACTTTCAACTGGCCCCTTTATTTGATCCATTGTAGCCGCCCTTACTACCTGGAAAAATGCACTAATAAATATAGGAAGGTTGGCCAACCAAATGATGCAGATTACAACATTTAAGCATGCTTAACCCTTACAGATCGGGCCCCAATTTCCACCTTAATAGATCAGGGGGGGGGGTCATATTTACCCCCCCCTCTATCTCGGCTTTTGTTACAGATAGAGACGTAAATTTTTTTTTCTGGTGGTTCATGTGTATTTTTAGAGAAAATTACTTTTTCTAGTCATAACGGTCAGGTCGCTCCTTAGCCGCCAGCTGCTAAATTTTAGAACAGCTGTACATTTTGTAGCTAGGATGACCAAATTTTAGGACGAACTTTAATTTTTCATAACAAAAAAATTACTTTTTCTGATCATCGCCGAAAAATGGCAAATAACGGAAACCGACATTTTCGGCGGTTACGGCAGTAAAACGGTGGTTGACGGCGCCAATTAATATTTTATCTGTTTATTGTTGCTTAAGGATTTACCAAAAAAATTTATAGGTCTCTAGCTGTAATAGAAGCCACGATATTCATGATATATGTCTGTAGGAAAAGCCGGACAAAAATCGGTCATAAAGTCGGTCAGGGTGTGGTCAAATGGTCATAACACCACTTTTCTCATTAGATCATTGATATCTCAGTATTCACCAAAAAAAAATTTAGGTTTCTACCTTATTCACAAAAGTCATAATGTATAAATCAAGATTTATTTAGAATTTTTTAAAATTTTGGTGCTACCCAACTGACTTTGACCGGACACCACGGCCAACACAGACCAGATATCCTAATAAAAACAACTCTTGCCAACGTATAATTACTAAACTTAAAAAGTCATGAAGTCACAACTCTCTATCTTAACTACAAAAAAAAATGACATTGAAAAAACTAGAGGAGGGGGGGGTCAATATTACCCCCCCCCCCCTCCCCGATCTGTAAGGGTTAAAATGTAAAAACTATAAAATTTTCTATAATATATTTCAGATGATTGTAGAAAGTATCTTTCCCAATGTATCAACTTATTTGATACTGTGGTAATGGTTTACAAAGAAGATATAAACATACAAGATGAAGAAGGTGAAATTTATTAATACAATAAATGATTTTATATACATTTTAAATTTGTTAAAAATCACAAGATTCATTATTAAAATAAAATGTTTATAATCAGGAAGAACACCTCTTGTAAAGGCTGGTGGTGATCCTCATTTTGTGTTGAAAATTAAACAGGATGGTGGTGATTTTGGACAAAGTCAATGTGGAGGTATAACTATTTTTATAAAAATATTTTATTTGTGTTAGTTTTAAAGCACACACATACACTGCGTTTTCCAGTTTTGGGAATCACCGAAGGAGCATGAAAAAAATAATTATAGGTCCATATTCTGTGTAAAAATGTACATAACTTTTACCTTAGGTTTTTTTTCGATATCTCTAAAAATGCGGCTGTGCTGATAGGTACATGTAGGGTAAAAATGCCTGATGATAAAACTATGATAACAATTATAATCAAATAACACATTTATTTTGCAACAAATCGGTTGTAAATTACAATATCAAAGAAATAAAAGGTTAAATCAATGTCCCCATTTTAGGTTTTTTACATATTTCTTTTTTTGCTACATGCAGAGAGCTTTTTAGGTTCTTCAGAATTTAGTTTTTCTATTTCTCTATGGCAAAGTCATTTTTAGTAGGGAATCTCTTACAATACTGTGCGCATTGAAGAATAAAACAAAAAACTTTTTATTTCATATCAATATCTTTAAAAATAACTAAGTTATCTTGATTCAAAATTGTCGTTAAAAGGCTTTTTCTTTAATTACTCGTTATGTGAGTTAATATGTCATACATCAATCAAAGGGGATTAAGAGATTAAAGGGGGAGGAGTGAGGAACGAACATGGGTTTTATTTTAATACTAGCAAATTGAATCATAATTAAAGCAAGAATAAAGTTAATAATTTGTTCTGTAAAAATAAGCATTTTTAAATTAAATTTTAAATGTAATTATTAGAATATTTCGTTGAGCATGCTATAATATGGTTTTCAAGTCAAAAGAAGAATTTAGTTGAACGTTATAGCCCTAAGTTCTACAAGAATAAAGTAACACATATACATTTTGAATTCTTTAAGCTCTAAAAAAAGTGTTATTGTTTTAAGAGATATTAAAAAACACCTTTTATTAAATTAATCCATACTTTTATAGAGAATAAGAATATATAATTATTTTTTCATACTCCTACTGGTTATTTCCCAAAACCGGAAAACGCAGTTTTATTTGAACCACCATTTTGAAGCAAAATGAAATAATTAATTATTTATTTTTTAGCATCTGAAGTAAGCTACAAGACAGGAGGTAAATGTACAATAATACAACTTTAATAAATAAGTTTTTTCTAAAACAAATTTGGACTGAAAATAAAAATGAACCAGGATACAACAAATGAACATTGGCATATTTCAAGTAACAATGCAATTAACAATCAACAATATCTAGAATTCTAAACAAGTAAATCTGTTCCAATTCCTCTTTCAATTATAAGATTCTATTGCACTAAAGTCTGATGAAACTTTAAAGAAATCATTCCTTATTACAGCCTGGCTATTAATATAATACTTTTTTTACAGCTTTGTTTGCAGCAGCTAAACTTGGAGACAATATAGAAGTAAAGAATATATTGAATAATGGTCATTCTTCTGTTGATGAAACTTACTCTGATGGTAATATTTATTAGACAGAGTAAAGAAATTGCAGTTCCAGAAGCTGTTACATTAAGATTAGTTAAAATCATATTCATTATCTATTAAATAATGTGACAATTTAAATTTGTTTATCTATCTAGCTATACAACTATACATCTACCTTTCAAATTATCTATCTATCTAGAGTGTGTGCAAAAAAAGCGGACATTTTGAAAAATAAAATTGCGCAGCTTGTGATAATAGTTTAAGCATACCGTTAGAACAGCTATGACCTCTATTTTTGGAAATAGATTGTTTCCTGTGCTATGCATTGTTAGGGAGCTACGTGGTAAAATGTCCCAACAGACATAAAAACTTGACTTGCAAGTATATTAGAAAATATTATTGAAAAATAAAATTGCGCAACTTGTGTTAATAGTATAAAAATTTTACGCATCTATCTATCTATCTATCTTTCTATCTATCTATCTATCTATCTATCTATCTATCTATCTATCTATCTATCTATCTATCTATCTATCTATCTATCTATATATCTATCTATATATCTATTTATCTATCTATCTATCTATATATCCATCTATCTATCTATCTATATATCCATCTATTTATCTATTTATATATTAGGGTGGGTCGATTTTGGACATTTTTTTTCTGAGGCCAAAGCGGGGATCTGCACTCAATTTATATAGATATAATACACCTCTGGATGATTTAAAATTTATCCTAAGTCTTAAAACCGCTGACGACCAGACATTCAATTGTATAGCTATTTGTAAATGGGAGTCAAAAATTTATTGACTCAGAACTATGGCTTCATGGTGCTCCCTGGAAATGCCTTGAGGAGCTGAGTCAGGAACTTTTGTCCGTTTCAAAAAATCTCGTTCCTAGCCTGAGAAAATCTAAAAAACCTCTACAAATTGGACAATTCTCAATAAACCTTAAAAATTTTTGTTTTTTTAGTGATTTCTAAGGCTAGGAACGAGATATTTTGAAATGGACAAAAGTTCCTGATTCAGCTCCTCAAGGCCTTTCCAGGGAGCACCATGAAGCCATAGTTCTGATTCAAAAAAAAATTTGAATGTCGTCTTTGCATACTAATAAGTAATGAATTATATTTTTAAGTGGTCGTGTTCTAAAACTCATTTTTTTAAAATTCTTTTTCGGTCAGAAATGTTTTTAAGGTTAATTTTATCTGTTGCATATCCCCGCTTTGTCTAATTCCGATATGAACCCACCCTATTATATATATCTAACTATTTACCTATATTATGAACATGAGTATTAGCTAGGGGCCAAACTAATGGCAGTACAGACTTTCAATGCACAAAAATATAATTGACATTAGAAGGCAAACTAAAAATTTCCATTATTCAAGGATCTGAGGTTTCCTTAAGTAAGCATTATAGTAAAAATAAGCATAGTACTGGTCTTTTTTGTTTTTTGTTTATGTATAGCTTGCTCCAAATGCACATAAAAACCTTATCAATATCAGATTTTTGGTGGCCTACAATACCAGTTTTTAAAGTGTCTGGAGTAAATATCTATCTGTACCTATCTATCTATATTTATATCTATATATCTAATTATCTTTCTGTCTATCTTACTATCTTTCTATCTATCTATATCTATCTATCCATATACCTCTTTCTGTATATCTATAACTGTACTCTAAACTAAAGAATATATAATGTAACTAATATATTTATACCTAGGAATGACAAGTCTTATGTGGGCAGCAGAGAATGGATACACAGATACAGTCAGACTACTTCTAGAACATGGATCTGATGTCAACTATAAAGATAAATGGGGTTAGTTACATAATATTATTTTACTATAATCATATAATGTATCTTTAGTATATTCTATCTATGTACACCTCTTTCTGTATATCTATAACTGTACTCTGAACTAAAGAATATATAATATAACTAATATATTTATATCTAGGAAAGACAAGTCTCATGCATGCAGTAGTGTATGGAAACACAGAAGTAGTCAGAATACTTCTAGAATATGGAGCCAATGTCAACATTAAAGATAATGATGGTTAGTTACATGATATTATTATACTATATAGTATATCTTTAGTTTATTCTATCTATCTATCTATATATATATTTATCTATCTCTTTACACCGCTCTCTGTATATCTATAACTGTACTCTAAACTAAAGAATATATAATGTAACTAATATATTTATACCTAGGAATGACAAGTCTTATGTGGGCAGCAGAGAATGGATACACAGATACAGTCAGACTACTTCTAGAACATGGATCTGATGTCAACTATAAAGATAAATGGGGTTAGTTACATAATATTATTTTACTATAATCATATAATGTATCTTTAGTATATTCTATCTATGTACACCTCTTTCTGTATATCTATAACTGTACTCTGAACTAAAGAATATATAATATAACTAATATATTTATATCTAGGAAAGACAAGTCTCATGCATGCAGTAGTGTATGGAAACACAGAAGTAGTCAGAATACTTCTAGAATATGGAGCCAATGTCAACATTAAAGATAATGATGGTTAGTTACATGATATTATTATACTATATAGTATATCTTTAGTTTATTCTATCTATCTATCTATATATATATTTATCTATCTCTTTACACCGCTCTCTGTATATCTATAACTGTACTCTAAACTAAAGAATATATAATGTAACTAATATATTTATACCTAGGAATGACAAGTCTTATGTGGGCAGCAGAGAATGGATACACAGATACAGTCAGACTACTTCTAGAACATGGATCTGATGTCAACTATAAAGATAAATGGGGTTAGTTACATAATATTATTTTACTATAATCATATAATGTATCTTTAGTATATTCTATCTATGTACACCTCTTTCTGTATATCTATAACTGTACTCTGAACTAAAGAATATATAATATAACTAATATATTTATATCTAGGAAAGACAAGTCTCATGCATGCAGTAGTGTATGGAAACACAGAAGTAGTCAGAATACTTCTAGAATATGGAGCCAATGTCAACATTAAAGATAATGAGGGTTAGTTACATGATATTATTATACTATATAGTATATCTTTAGTTTATTCTATCTATCTATCTATATATATATTTATCTATCTCTTTACACCGCTCTCTGTATATCTATAACTGTACTCTGAACTAAAGAATATATAATGTAACTAATGCATTTATATCTAGGAATGACAAGTCTTATGTATGCAGCACTGTATAGAAACAAAGAAGTAGTCAGAATACTTCTAGAACATGGAGCTCATGTGAACAATAAAGATAATAGAGGTTAGCTACATAATATTATTTACTAAGTATATTTGCGATTACTTTTATTTAATGAAATCTTCCAATTTTTAACATGTACAAAACGGCCTGCTTAATTGCTTCAAGATCCATGTCAGATCTATATAGGAAATAAATGTCTATAAACGAGCTCAAGTTTTCCAAGGAATATATGATTAAAACTCATAGTGCTCCAATGATCCATAATAAACTCTCATTGCCCAGAACGATAAGACCCATTATTTTACTTTATTAAAAATAAATTCATTTTTTTCATTTCATGTTGCTATTTACCTTATATTGATGTATTTAATTTCTAATAATAAAAAAGAAAATTTAAATTTATAATATGATAAATTTAAGAAAACTATGTTTTAAAAGAATTCGATTGTGGCGACATTTTGTGTGTTCAAATATTAAACTAAAATTGTAATCATCATCATTAACCCTTTGGTGATGGTAATGTAAAGAAAAAAATATAATTTTAAAAAATCTTTTAAAAATCATTTAAATTATTAAATATTTACTTTCTTTTAGATAGTAATGCCGGGTGAGGAAAATAGATTTATTGAGAAATAGATATGCATATAGAAAACTAGCCAATAGGGAGATAATTATATCGAGCCAACTCTAGTTATACTATATGTGAACTATAAAAATAATTGGGGTTAGTTACATAATATTATTATACCATATCTTGTATTGTATTGACGTTGCAATAAGTATTATCTTCTTATCTATTGACTAATAGTTCTAATTGCTATTTAACTGTTTAATTATCTATCCATTTATCTTATTATCTTTCTGTATATTATATCTTTCTATCCATTTATCTTTCTTTATAATGAACTAGCAGCTTCGCCCCTAGCCTCTAGGGGCTGGCCACAAGAGATAATTTTAAAAAAAGCAAAAAAGTTGTGGTGCAGCACCAATGCCTTTTTTACATGCATCAGGGAAAGATGGAAGGGGAATTTTTTTGTTTTTTGGGGGGTTGGGGATGTCCTGGCAACACTCAAGAAAATAGCCTGAAACCATCACAGGACCATCAATCTATCTCTCTCTTTCTCTTTCTCTCTCTCTCTCTCCCTCTTTCTCCTTCTCTCTCTCTCTCTCTCTCTATCTCTCTCTCTCTCTCTCTCTCTCTCTCTCTCTCTCTCTCTCTCTCTCTTTCTCTCTCTCTCTCTCTCTAAAACTATGTAATATTATGACATATCAACAATATTAGAAATATTCTAATGACATTATGACTGTACGCACATGTGATAAACAAAGTTTGACAGGGTAATCATCTATACATTAAATAATAATAAATATCATAGGTTGGACAGCTCTAGATTGGGCTCACTCTAATAGACATGAAGAAATAGCAGAAATACTTAGAGAACATGGTAAGCTTAATTAATAACTCTATATTTATAAGTATAGCTATCCTAACCTTTAATTTGGCTTTTAATGAATTCTTTCTATTAGTCAATCATATTAAGGAGATCTTTGGATGAACTGCCAGAACAATATAAAAACTATTATATTAAAGTTTATATATATACTATAGTCTTTAGCTTTATTCTTGTATTAAAGTCTGTTATTTTTTTAAATGTTTGATTAGAACATTACTTGAATTTGCCTATAACTCTGTCAAAAATACAAAAAGACCTTTTTTTACCTAAGCTGCTAGACGGTTTCTTTACAACCTCAAATTTATGCAGATACTGATATTCAATTAGGTGTAAGTTTTATATGGAAACCATAAAATTGATAGAAAAATATCTGTTTTAGAACTTCTTTCTCACTTTTAAAGTTTGATTCTTTTTAATTAACTGTTTAAAAGGGATTTATGCATTGATTATTATATAATATAATATTATGTAGATATTAATGGTATTTCAAAATTGATTACTTAAGTTTGTAAAGAAATTGTTTGAGAAAAAGGCCTTTTTTTCAAGCATTTTTTACAGAGTTATATAAATTAACAGACATTGTACATAAAAAAACATCTAATACCCTTTAGTAATATATTTTTTGTATAAATGAAAATGAAAATCATTGTTTTCATAGACTTTTTTCTTCCAATTATCATGTAAAGTTGTTATGTTTTTTTATTTGTCCTTTAAGATCCATTTAACTGCTCAATAAGTTTAGTTACAAAATTTAGGAAAACTTAACATTAGGATGGTTTTAGGCTATTATAGCTCATCATTTAAGTTTCTCAATGATTTTAGGATATTTTTTTTGTCCCCTCCCATTCAGAAACAAATCCCTGTTATGCATAATTAAACATAAAGCTGGCAATTCTATGAAAAAATTTAAATGGTTTTATAATTGTTTTTTTTCAGGAGGAAAGTGTAACCAAAATTGTTAGTTTTACTTTTAACAAGGTAAAACAATTAAATAAATCATAAAGATAATAAGAATAAAGAACAAAAAAGTCCTAAGAGCAGAGATCTTTCCTCCCCTTATTTTTGAAATAGATAAAAGATAAGGAGTCTTTAAATTTTTATACCAACGTACCTTTATATATAGCTATTTACTTATCTGTATATATGTACATTAAGATATATAAGATGGAAAGAATTTTAAAGTTAGAGGGAGATTTGAAATCTACATCAAATTTTAAGGATTTTTAATAAAATCCGCTTTTTGTATAATTCTTTATCTAAAAGCGGAAATACAATTTAAGTTAATTAATTTTAACATCTGTAATTGGTGGATTTAAAAAATCTGCGCTCTGATTGGAGAAGCTTAAGTGTTGTACATTTTTCAAATAATTAGAGCTCAGGTAGTTTTCAATACACCTATCACGGATGTCAAAATTAATTAACTTAAACTGTCTCTCCGCTTTTAGATAAAGAATTATACTAAAAACGAATTTTATAAAAATCCTTATAATTTAATGCAGATTTCTCTAACATTAAAATTCTTTCCAACTTATATATCTTAATGTACATCTAGTAATTGCTATTTGTATACTTAGCTTATTATCTTAGAACTATACAGAATATAATCCTTAATTCTAAACCTATAACTATTTAAATTTATAAGGCAGGAGATGTTTACCTTTATATCTAAATATATTTTTATTTATCTAAACATATATATATATATATTTGCCTATCTCAAATTATCTAATCTGAAAGTTATAATGAACAGACAAACAACTCTTTCTAATCTCTAGTTTCTCTATATCTATCTATTAATATTTCCAGTTTATCTGTTTATATCTTATATCTGTTATTGATTCCAATATAATTTTGATTAATTAATATAACAATTATTTTAGAACAGAACAGCTTTGGGTGAACAGAATGATTACCTACAATGATTTATAGTCATCATTAAATACTGTGCCTTTTTTTTATAAAAATTGATTATTGTATGATTCATGATTTTCAAAATAAGAATATTTAGATTTTTTCAGTTTTTTTAATTATCATTTTAATTTTGTTTACTAGGCAACTTTTAATTTACTTTGTCTGTAAGTTACAAGACTGAAAGACCTATTTTAACTTAAGTCTTAAGTCTTTAAAAGATGCTTTATATGTTCTTAAAGGTTTTAAGGATATTATCAATCCTTGCCTCTTAATATATTTTGTTAGATGTTGGTTATTATATTTAGTGTTGCTACTCTAATGATGAATTGCCATTTCTATCCTATTATAACTAAGATGACAATATCCATAAAAGCAAAGCTCTAAAGATAGAGGTTATTTCATATTTCATATGGACATAAACTTTTCTAGAGGGTCAGAACTTAATTAGCAGAATATCAATTTTTATGCCTAAAAAATTTTATTAAATGAGATAAAAAAATATTAAATACAGATTCATATACTGTTTAGCGACATTTTTAGGACTTGATTATGAAGATGCTTAGCTTTAAATATTATATCTTGTTGTTGAAGGATGAATAGGATAAAGATATCATACAAAAAAAGTTGTCAACAAGTTAGAAAATCTGCATGGTTTCATTGGACTTTCTGGTAATAATTATAGAGTTGCTATCCTTTATAAATCCTACCTTACTCATACTGTTACATCCTGCAAAGTTTGAAGTTGATAAGAACTAACCCTTAGGTACAACTCAATAGTAGGTTATAATACACACTCTAATTATAAAAAAGCTAACCTGTTAAAAGGTAGTAAAGTTTTTTGTGTGACTATTAAGATCTCAGTAGCTGAACTAATTATGAGTTTTGGATAATATACCTTAAGGATGTTTTATTTTAGTATTTTATTTTCTAGATGGTTTTAGGCTATTTTCTGCCACCTTTCTCTTCCATAGAATAGAGATACCATTGATGTTTTAAGTGTTTATATTGATTTGATTATAAGAATCAATGAAGGTATTCAAATAATTTTGGTAGTTCATACTCTATTATTGGAATATATCAATTTAAAAGATATGAAAATTATAAAATACTCAATCAATTTATCAATCATTTATCTGCTGCCAACCTAAAACTGGAATTTTTAAAATTCATATTAACAGATTTTTCTTTATTCACTTCATGTATTTTTTTCATATTAAATTTTAAAATCTTTCCAAATAACAAAAATTTCTAGATAATCCTTATAATAAAGTAACAGGATATCTGTCTGTGTGAGTGTATGTTGGTCATTAAGTTCATTAAGTTGAGTGTTCAAACGTTTGAACCACAAATTGGAATCTAAAGAAGGATGCATTTTGTATATGATAATTGGGGATGTATATTAATTTATTAGCCATTGTCTTATCCCTTTACATCCCTGTTTGAGTGGTTTCAATTGTAAGCGCTTTTCATATAGATCTAATAAAAAAATTGTCGATAAAATAAGATTACTATGATGGCAAATTAAGAAAATTATCAATTATGTGGGTTTAAATTAATGGTTGAAAAGTTTATACTATGCTAGTTTGTACAAACAAATCAAGTCCCAAAAAGTTGTTTAATCAAACAAAAGTGTCAAAAAATTTTGGGACCAGTATAATTTACCATTCAATGTCTTCCCCATCGCTAGCTGTAATTCTAGAATTGCTTGCAGTTTATTTGCCTGACAATTTGTTGAGATTCGCTTTTATGGATGTTGTCATCCTTGTTTATTAAATATTTTACCTTAGTTGATGCTTATAACATTTTTATTTTTCAGGTGCCAATAAAAACTAAAATTTAATTCTTAAAATTCACGGATTTCTAATTTAAATTTGACGGATTTTTCCATTACTTGAAATATCTTCATCAAATTTAAAGTTTAGGTAGAACAAGAATGAAAACATCCATAAAAGCGAAGCTCTGAAATGGTAGGACAAGTAAACATTAACACTTGTAGAGGGTCAGAACTGAATAATCAGAATATAAATGTATAAAGGCATATCTAAATATTAGGTAAATTTGTTGAAAAACTGCTTAAATACAGGATAATGTTTAAGGACATGCTTACATTTTTAGGACTTGATTGTAGAGCTGCTCTGCTTATAACGTTGTTATTTGTTGTCATAGGAATCAGTATTCCTAAAATTAGATCAATCAAATAATTTTATCACATAAAAATTTGCTGTTAAAAATGTTAAAAATCAACATGTTTAAAATAGACTTACAGACATTCTGGTAACGATTATAGAGTTGCTATGCTTTGTACTACTACAGGAATCACAATTCAAAGTCTGAAATTGATAAGACAATTCTAACATGCTTAAATTATGAAAAAGGCTAACCGAATGGACTGACAGACGGACCTTAATTATAGAAAAGCTTCGCTTTTAAAAACAAGGATGAAAACATCCATAAAAGCGAAGCAAAGCAATCCAAACATACACTTATACTAATAGATTGTCAGCATTGTATGTGTTCTAAGACACTTATACCATCAGTGAAATAATTTTTTTTTTAAATCACGAAACCTATTCGTAATTTCAGCTGTCGTTGGGGGTCAACACATAGTAGAATTGACCACCTCTACATCTACCCCCCAAACATTATTTTACATTTATTTCGCTTGTTGGTTATACCTTATTCCTGATTCTATGACTTTAATACAGGAGTAGAACATTAAAATTTTGCATGGCTTTGCTTTAAGGGGGTACAACGTGAATTTGAGATGAAATTTGGGGAATAGTCCCTTTCGTGGCAGTGCCCCTTAAGGGGCGATTCGTTGTATTTATAAAATGTATTTTTATAGGTTAGGTTATATTGGGTTATGTGATTGCCCCACAGAGTTAGGCAATTGGCCACGCAGGGTTACAGCCGCCCGCTGGGGCTAGAAATAGGAGAATAGCTACTGTGAAAATACGAAGCATCGCCCCTTAAGGTGCGTTGCCGGGACTATACCCGAAATTTGTTATTTTTTCCCCGTCAATTTAGACAATTCTGAATCAATTAACACAAGTTACGTTAGGTTAAGAAATGAATATATACAATTAGGGTTAGGCATTTCGATTGTTCGAAAATGGCCGCTGTATAAGGGGTTAAATTTTTTTTTATTTACATATTTTTAAAAATGTTGCTAGACTCCGCAATCCACGGATTAATCCGATATTTTCGGCGGAATTTTGTAAGAATCCAACCAAAAAATTGGGCGGTTTGCCACCACTACTTAGGAAAATGATATACAAATAAGCTCCCCACCTAGTCGGGTAAGGTATATTAACATTTGATGAGGCATTTCTATTCAGGTTAGGTTAGGTTAAGTAATGGACATTCCAAAAAAACTCCCTACTAGTTTTATTTCTAACTAGTGGCTGTGACCCTAGCATCTAGGGGCTCTGTATTAGGATTTCAAAAAAAAATCCTAAAACCGTCACAATACTTAAATTTAAAAATAGTATGACATAAAACCATGAAGCTGGGGGCGCAGACGCTAGTTACAGCATTGAAACAAGTAGAAACAAAATTGTAAGTTAATTTGTTGCAAAACTGCATGAATTCAATATTTTGTTTATGGACATACTTACTTTTTTAGGACTTGATTTTAAAATTTAAAGAAAAACTAATTAGAATTACGAATGAAAACTGGTATTAATTAATTTTGTATCTTATTATTCTTAGAAAATTGTCTGTAGTTCGATGCTTTACATTAATTTTGAATAAACGTTTCTTATGATAAAAGAATTTAAAAATTAAATACAACAAGAATCCACAAAGTAAATAAAGTAAAATCTATTAATTTAAATTTTGTTTTGGCATATTATGTAATATTGTATACGTTTTTTTTTGTGTGTGAGTAGTTTATGATCTTGGTAACCACTGAGGTTCTCTTTTACATAACAAGGATGACAACATCCATAAAAGCGCAGCTCTGAAACATTAGGACAAACGAACATTAAAACTTGTATAGTGTAATAACTGAATATAAATGTTTAAAATTCGAAACAAATTGAAAGTAAATTTGTTTAAAAAAATGCTTAAACATAATAGGATAGTGTTTAAGGATATACTTACATTTTTAGGACTTGATTATAGAGATGATTCACTTAAAACAATGTAGTTTGTACTTTGTATTCCAAAAATCAGATCAATCGGATAATTTTTGCACATAAAAATTTGTTGTTAAAAAAAGTTTAAAATCAACTTAAAATATACGTACGGCCATTCTGGTAACAATTGTAGAGTTGCTATGCTTTCTAAATTCTACCAAACTACTACAGGAATCACCATGCAAAGTTTGAAATCGATAAGGCAATTCTAACATGCCTAAATTAACGAAAAGAGCTAACTGACCCTAATTATAGAAAATCTTTGCTGTTTAAAAAAGGTTAGAAGACATACCAACTTAAAAATATCTTCTTTACAGTGAAGCTTCTTATAGAGAGGCGACATTAGTTACAATACAAATATTGTCCCAAAAACTATATTGGTCCCAGATAAACTAATGCACATCTCCAATGATGATACACAAATTGCCCCGAACTATTAGTGGTGGATTTGTTTGCACACTCAACTAAATGATCCAAATTAAAATTTACTAAAAGTCCTCAAAATTAATGAGCCAACTAATAAGGTAACGTTATTATAAAACTTTGGGGACTAGTGTAATATACAGCCTAATGTCCCTTCCCTCCTGAACGCCACAACTTATAATGTTTACTTAAAACGGGTTAGGATACAGAAAGCCCGACTCAGAAAGCCAGTAATAAACTTTTTGTTTCAAATTTCAGAAATCCCATAAATCTCAAGGCAAATTATTGAGGTTGAAATTTACACTTTAAAAGGATTTTAAGGGTTGGGGAGGGGGTATATGAGGTAAAGGAAATTGATTTAGAATTGATAAAGATAGTGTACTAAATAATGCCATATCTCCCGGACATACGCCGTCATGCGTCAGGTTGGAAGGATGACGCAAATTTCAGATCCCAGATTTCGCGATTTGAAAAAAATATCTTTATATTATAGCGAATTAAATAATCTTGCAAGCATCGTTGTTATCTTACAGAGAAAAATAGTAAATCAAATAGCAAAAACTGAGATCTGAAATTTGTGTCACCCTTCCAATATGACGCATGACCGTAACGACCGCGAGACGTGGCATTACTATATTATCGAGGAAGATGGGGGGGGGGGAGGAAAGAGGTAATAAATGTGTCATAAACCCAACTAAGGTCACCGGGCTATATGATAAATAAACTGCAGGGATTTAAGGGGATAAGACAATGGCCTATAAATTAATATACATTCACAATGATGATACATATAATTACCCCTCCTGTAGATTACAATTAGTACTTTAACCGTTTTAACACTCAACTTACTGATATAACCATTAAAAATTCACTTTGTCCCTCAAAGTTGTTGAGCTAACGAATAAGAAAACATTATTACAAAACTTTAGGTACCAGCATAATAAACAGCCCAATGTCCTTCTCTCCCTGATAAACTGTTTAAGATGGGGAGGAGTTGTATTATAATTCATAACAACCTCACAAAAAGGAGGGAAATTCTAACTGAAGATTATATTGTTTCTGCAGTGCCACTACTATATAAATAGGAATGGTAAAATATTGCAATTACAAGTGAAATAAGACAAAGTGGTTCTTTGAAACTTTATATAGAATTTGGAAAAAAATTTGCATTAGCAAGCTATGTTTATAATGGCGAAAATATGATTAAGTATTACATTTGTAATACATAGAATAATCCCTCCCGTTTTATAATTCCCAATTTAAGAAATAAACAACAAGGAGGACAATATCTATAAGTAGCAATAATATCCATAAAAAGGCAGAAACATAGCCCAAAAGATAGAAGAAATAGTGAAGGAAAAGTCAGCAGAATAAAACAAGGATGACAACATCCATAAAAGCAAAGCACTGAAACAGTAGGACAAACAAACATGAACACTTGTATAGTGTCAGAACTGAATAATCACTATATAAATGTATAAGAGTCATCAAATCTGTAAATAAACTTGTTGAAAAACAGATACAAAAAAAACTTAATACAGGATAATGTTTATGGACATACTTACATTTTTAGGACTTGATTATAGAGTTGCATCGCTTATTACATTATACTTTTTTGTCCCAGGAATCAATATATCCAAAATCAGATCAATCCGATGATTAGATCACATAAAACTTTGTTGTTAAAAAGTAAAAAAATCAACATGTTTAAAATGGACTTACGGACATTTTGGTAATGATTATAGAGTTGCTACGCTTTCTAAATCGTACCTAACTACTAAAGGAAACACCATGCAAAATTTGAAATCGATAGTACAATTCCAACATTCCTAAATTAACGAAAAAAAGCTATCGTTACGGACGGACGTACGGATGGACCAACCCTAATTATAGAAAGGCTTCGCTTTTAAAAATACGAAACACAGCATAACATATAGACTGACGGATATAGTGAGCTGAAAAGAAGCTCTGTAATATTATGAGCGGTGAAAATTTTTCTTTGTTCATTTCCTGTGAAAATTTGGTTTATTTCAGAGCAATACAAACTGACCGACAAATTAAAAACTTTTTTGGAGTAGATTTGCAATGGATGCTCATCTCGGTAAAGATAATATTCAGTCAAAAATTAGCCGTCTATCATGAATAGCAGTAAAGAAATTTCCCCATACTGTTTCAATGGACAAAAAGACAGACAGACAAATGGAAAGATGGAAGGAGATTCTGTAACAGAAAGCAGCTTCGCTATTAAAACAAAGCCTTCATTTCATCTATTATTATCTTTTAACCATGCATAATATTAATATTACAGCTTTTACAACGTTATTGATCAATTAGTAACTTCTGTAACATAGAGCAGCTTTCCTATTAAATCAATGCCTTTATTTCATATTTTATAATCTTTAAACCATGCATAACATTAATATTGCAGTTTTTACAACAACTGATTTATTAGCGAAGCCACTCTGTAATAAGTCTTTAATAATAAGCAAATTTACTCTATGATCGTTTCATTTATAGCAACAGTTTTTAAGTGATAAAATAACATTATTTATATGATTATTAGAATACTGATTCCTACCGTTTCAGAGTTTCGCTTTTATGGATGTTGTCATTCTTGTTTTATTTATAGATGTATTAAAACATTTCAATTACTAGCTTAGAAGTTGAAAATATTTTTCTCTTCCTAAAATGCTAGTTTTATGTAGTGGGGAAAATGGATACAATATTGCTAGCTTGCTGATACCCTTGAGGCCTCTAGGAGCACTTGCACTTGCACTTAGAGAGGGTGGTACCCTCCCCTTAAATTGTAATAAACCTATGAGAAGCTTCACTATAAAAGAGAACCATAGTTAGCGAGATCCTTCACTTCACACACCATGCAAAGCCACTCATTAATTATAAATTTTTATTCTTTGATTTTCTTGGCTGCTATGCAAGAGCTACGAATGGAATTTTTTTTGTAGAGATTTTCTATACCAATTGGCATCCAATATTTAATTTACTTTATCATTAAAGCCTTCCCTTTTTATGTAATGCATTCAAATTATTCAAAATTAAGATAGTGGACACAAGGATCTTAAGGGATAATATAATGATCAATAAATTGAAGGAATCTCCAAAATACGAGAAAAGTTAGTTAGCACATCGTATTATAGACAGCTTTCCGCTGATATTAAAGAGAAATATCATAAGATTAAAACCAAATTTGTTATTCCCGAGGGGCCAAAGGTCTCGGCTAACAAAACTTGTATTTATTCTATGATTTTAAAAACGAAGCTTTTCTATAATAAGCGTCGGTCCGTCCATCCGTTACGTTTACCTCTTTTCGTTAAATTAGACATATTAGAATTGACTTCATATTAAACTTTATATGATGATACAACTGTTAGGTATGATCTTGTAGCAAATCTATAATTATTACCAGAAAGTCCGCATGTCTATAAAATATGCTGATTTTTTGACAAAAACATCTTATTCATATACATTTAATATTTTGAATAATGAATCCTAGTACAATATTATGAGCAATGCGTCTCTATAATCAAATTCTAATAATGAAAGTTCTGATTTTACTGTACCCTGTATTTACACCATTTTGCAACAATTTTCTGTACAATTTTTTGGGGCTTATAAATTATTGCGTTGCTTAATAAGTGCTGACACTCTACAGGAGTTATTGTTCGTTTGTCCTTCCTTCTGATTTTAGAAAATTACTTTTATGGATGTTGTCATCCTTGTTTAATCTGTAAGTTAAAGGTGTGAAAAGGATTTATGGAAGCCAAGTGTCACTAATTAGTAGTACTCTCTACCCAATAAAAGGAAAGAGTTTGAGAGGAGGGGGGGTTTATTAAACAAGGTCAAAATAGTCCAAAATGTACTATAAATAAAATAAGAATGAGATGTAGAATTAGAGACGGAGAAAGAAGACATTTTCACCAATGGCATCAAGTAGAACTAAAGAATCCATTTAAGAGGTAGAAAGGAGAAAAGAAAGGAATGAGGTCATTATGAGGGATGCTACTCATGAAATATGTTGATTTTTTATGTTAAACAAGTTGTATATGTGCACTTTTGTTTGATATAGTTTTTGATATGCAATTTACAAATTATGAATTTTGATTCATCTTAAGTAATAAACTACAGCAAGAAAGAAAGACAAAGTGTATGAGGGAAGAAGGGACTTATAGAGATACTACATATCTAAAAAACATATACTGGTGGGGGGGACAAATTTAGAAATGTGATACTTCCTATTTCTTTGAAGATTGTGTGATGAACGGGAATGAGGGGGGGGGGAGACATTAGGAAAGGATTATAAGGAATGGATAAATTCTCATAAGGAGGGTGGGGTAAATATCCCTTATGCTTTAGTTCTATAATAAATTGACTATTTTAGTATTTTTTTAATGAACATTTTTGAGTACTTTAATTTATTTTTTTAACACTCAACATATTTTTTTATAAAATATTTGTATTTTTTGGGCACAAAACAACATAACACATTTTGTACAAATTCTATCCATAATGCTTATGAGCGCTATTCCGGTTGTTCAACCCCAATAATTAGCCTTGAGACCTTCAAAATGAGGTGTGAAATTTAAAATCCCCTATTGCTGGGTAACTCAGGCCCGGGGTATCTGATACCTCGTCCACTTAAAACATAAGGCAACATTTTAACACAAAAAAAGTCAATTTATAAGCAAAATTAATAAATGCATATTTTATTTTAACAAGTACAATTATGGACTTAGTCAGAGAGAGAGAGAGAGAGAGAGAGGGGGGACAATGGGCTGTTTTTTGCACTAGTCCCCAATGTTTTCTTATTAACAAATTTAGGTCCTTTAGTGAATGTAGATTTGTTGGACCATTTAGTTGAGTGTTCAACCTTTTTAACCACTTAATTTAATCTACAGAAGGGGTAATTTTTATGACCATTGGGGATGTACAAGTACATCAATTTATCAGCCATTATCTTATCCCTTTAGATCCCTGACTTCTAATGTAATTGGTGATTTGACAACAAATGAACACAAATTATAAGCAAAGCTAAAAAAAAATATTTTATTTTACCAAGTACAATTATACTTATCTCCGAAGCCGATTAATTTCCACTGGATTAAAACCGGCTCTGATCCATACTAAAAAACAATATATCGTTTCGTATTACAGACAAATTTCTCCAAGATTCTAGGCTACAATTAGACAGACATTTTATTTTTTAAAAGCGAAGCTTTCCTATAATTAGGGTGGGTCCGTCTGTCTGTTAATTTCATACAGGTTAGCATTGTACTATCAGTTTTAAACATTGCATATAACAGTTAGGTACGATTTAGGAAGCGTAGCAACTCTTGGTCACTTTTATTGAAAGCAAGAGTTATGATTTAATAACCAAAAAAAAATAAGGATTTCAACATCCATAAGTAGCAAAGTACAAAAATAATAATAGATAGGACTACGGGAAAGGAGATTTAAAAAGAGTATTTTTTTTCAAATCAAGAAGTAACAGGATGTGTGTTTGTATATTTGTCTGTTTGTTTGTACCGATGGATCTCGCTAACCGCTGAACCGAGCGGGTTCTCCTTAACAGGGTAGCTTCTCATAACTATAACTATTTTGGGGGAGGGTACCACCACCCTCCCAAGAGAAATCACCAAACTGTTTCAGACATCACCAAGCAAGCAAAATTGATTTTAATATGACAAAAATATTAACATTCGGAGGGGGAGGGGTCTCTACATCCAGTCACCTTCTTACGCATTTCCCCTTTCTTGTATTAATTGACAGGGAATATTTGTCGTTAATTTAGGTTGATAATATGGTCCACATCTATTGGTCCGTTTGTTCATCCAGTAGTGGGTTTAAGGGGGTTGATGTGGGGGTATGGTTATTTTAGCCAGCTGTGAGTATAACTTTATTAGAGTACATGCAAATTTGGTGCAACATCCAAGTAATAATATATCGATTAGTTCAAATAATTGCAGACATATAATTGTAATATTGTTTACTTTTAGTAGTGAAGCTACTCTATTTACCCAGCTGATGTTAGAGATATATTGCTGATTTTCTATTGGGTTATCAACTTTTAATAATTCTGATTTACTCAGCAGCTATAAAAGATAAACAACTGAATTTTGTTATCAATTCTAAAATACCACATCTTATTTAGAAATCACTTGGTAAGTCGGTCTGTCCTTTCTTTATGTATAGACTTTCCTGTATGGGTTAAAAACCGATTAATATCCACAGGAATAGAACAGGTTCTCTGTAATAAAAAATTATGTATCTTATTATATTATAGAAAATTTTTCAAGAATATTAAAAAAAAATTAATAACAGTTTGTTAGGCCGCGCCCTCGGCCCCTCGGGGCTAACAAAGCTGGTTTTAATTTTATAATTTTTATGTTGATATTTATGTAAAATTGTCTATAATATGATGCGATAAATAAATATTACAGTATTGCTTCAAAACTAATTCATAGCATTATGCTTCATATCATATCATAGACAATTTTCCACGAATATTAAAATAAAGATCATAATATCATTATCAGTTTTGTTGGCCACAAGTGGCCTGTATAATATAAAGTTTTTATTTGTATGCTTGGCAACTGAAAAGTAATGGATGATGTCATCCTTGTTACAATATAATCTCTTCCGAGACGGGTTTTTAAAAGCTCTTTTATATATTTTTGTTTCTGTTTTAAGATGAGAAATGCCGCGACAATAAACATTTTCGCGGCATTTTCACATTCAAAGTTGCCAACTTAGAATCAATATAAGTACACTTTTCTTTCAAAAATGCCAATTAAGAATCATCAAAATAATCCCTTTCATGGCAACGCCTATAAGGGGCGATTGGTCGTTTTTTAACAGTAGCTTTTCTCCTATTTCTAGCCCCTCTGGGGGGGCTCTAACCCTGTGGGGCCAATTGCCTGATCCTGCAGGGCAATCACCTAGCCCAACTTAACATAGTTGCAAATCAAGAATCATCAAAATAAGTACATTTTTCTTTTAAAGTTGCCAACTTAGAATCTAAATGAGTACATTTTTCTTTCCAAGTTGCCAATTAAGAATCATCAAAATAAGTACATTTTTCTTTAAAGTTCTTTTGAAAACCCGTCGCTGGTGTTATCTATCTAAGGTAAGTTATTATTTCCGCATACTATAACATGTAGCACAGCTAGCTTTATGTCAAAGTAACAGGATGTCGGTGTGTGTGTGTGTGTGTGTGTATGTGTTTTTTTATGTATGTTTTTGTGTATGTGTATGTGTGTATATGTAGGTATGCTTGTGTATGTGTGTGTGTATGTGTATATGTATGTATGCTTGTGTATGTGTGTGTCTGTTTCTACCAAGTGATCAAACTTAAACTGAAATTTAATAAGGGGGGGGGGGAGGGCTTTCGAATTTCTCCTCTCCACCATTAGTGCGCCTAGAGGCCTCTAATGGGCGTAGCCGCTAGTCATTGTATAAATTAAAATGTTTGGGGGGGGGGGGGTTAATTTTTTAGTATTTATTTTTCTTAGAAAGGTGAATATACCACCCACCAAAACAGTTTTCAACCTTATCAGTGGTTAGCAAGATTCATTGGTATGCAAGATTGTTGCTTTTATATAAGGATTATCATTACAGTCCCTTTCGTGGCAAGTCTTCTTAAGGAGCGTTCCGTCGTATTTTTACAGAAGATTTTGATAGGTTATTTTAGGTTAGGTTAAGCTGGGTTAGGTGATTGCCCCGCAGGGTTAGGGCTAAAAATAGGAAAAAGGTAAGATTAAAATACGACGAAACGCCCTTTAAGAGGCGTTGCCACGAAAGGGACTATACCCCGATTATCCTGTTCTATTGAGAATTGATATGATACTTGTGAAAAATTGATGACTCACTCTCCATACACTATTCAGGAATCTAAAGGGATAAGACAATAGCCGATGAAATGATCTATATCACCAATGATGATGATTAGTTGTTGAAACTTGAACCATCCAATCAAAAATCAACAAAAATCTCCAATATTATTAAACCAACAAATAAGAAAGCATTAATATATAACTTCGGGGACTAGTGTAATAAACATCCCAATGTCCCCTCCCTCCCTCTATAAACTATTCAGGGATTAAGGAAAGGTCAATGAAAGATACTTTTACCTCAATTCCAAAAATTAAAAGCTATAAATATAACATTTGTATTACTAGCGGCTAAAGGCCTTTAGTGGCGCTTAATTAAGTAATGGAAGGGGGGATAGACAAAAAAAAGGGGGGGGCTGTAATTTTTTTGGGGAGATTAAGATATAAACCTTCCCAGGACATATTAAAAGCTTTACTGAAAAGAAAAACAATATCTATGCAGTGGTTAGCGAGATCCTTTGCTACACACACACACACAAAGACAGATAAACATCTTGTTACTTTTATATAAGGATGTATTTTTTTTTATTATGATCTCATCCCTACAAGTATTGTTTAATTTTAATGTTTCAGGGATCTAAAGGGATAAGACAATGTCTGCTAAATTAATATACATTTCCAATGATGATAAACAACATTACCCCTTGTGAAGCGTAAACTAGGTGGTTCAAATGCTTGAACACTCAACCTAATAAACCAACTAATCACTATTCACTAAAGTCCCCAAAGGTGTTAAGCCAAAAAATAAATAAACCTTATCATAAAACTTTGGGGACTAGTGCAATAAACAGCCCATTGTCCCCTCTCTGTCTGGTAATGTTTACCTTTAGAGATAAGCAGAAAAATATAACACAAAAAACTTAAATTTTAAGGCAAAACTAAAAATGCATATTTAAACGTGAACGATTGTGTCCATAAGCAGGCATCTAAAGGGATAAGACAGTGGTTGATTAATTGAATGATGATATACAAAATTACCCCGTATGTAGATGAATATTAATGGTTGAAACGTTTAAACACAAAACTTAATGAATCAACCAATAAAATTCCAAGAAAGTCCCCAAAATTGTTAAGAAAACGTAATTAAAAAACTTTGGGGATTATTGTAATAAACAGCCCATTGTCCCCTCTCTCTCGATGATTAGGACAGTAAGCTATTAATGAATGAGCAGGTGGCAGTGGCTAACGATGGCAGTTTATTCCGGCTGCGGCAACAAAATTGGTATTATATTTGATTATATTTGTACATTCCTTATGATGATATATAAAATTACCACCTCTATTGACCTAAAATTATTTTGTAGATTAGAATTATTGGTTAAAAAGTTTGAACAGTATCAGAAATCAGATTAGAATTAACTAATCAAAATTCATTAAAAGTACCCAAAGTTTTTAAGCCAAGGAATAAGGCTATAAAATTTTGGGTACCGGTATAATTTATAGTTCAATATCCACTCCCTCGACATAAGGTTACCTCCATAATAAGCAATTGTTTAAAATTCTTTAAGAACTTACGGAGAGAAAAACTAATTAAACTATAGAGTAGCAACAAATTAAGACAATCAAATATTAACACTTGTAGAGTGTCAGTGCTTAGAAAATAGAAAAATATTTCTAGTATTACTCAACCAACTGTGGAGGCCACTAGGGGTGTAGGGCTGCAATATTATTACTTGGATGTTGCACCAGATTTTCATGTTCTCTGATAAAGTAAAAATCTTAGCTGTCTAAAACAACGATACTCCCCATCCACTCCCATTACCACATCCCCTCCCCTCCTACTGGATGAACGAACTAAAAAATATATTATTTAATTAATTGGCGACAATTTTTCACCTTTCAATATATCCATGTATATCTTAAATCCATTGCTATATTAGCTTCTACAAAACTGCAATATAGCTTAGGAAAGTTGCAGCTGTGGCTTAAAGCTGTTGCTAGAAAAAAGTGCCGCTGATGTTTTAGGCTTCTGTAAGCTGCACGGCTGAGGAGGGCTTCTAAATCAATCAAAATTCACTAAAGTCAATAAATAAGAAAACGTTATTTTAAAACTTTGGGGACTTGAGTAATAATCATTCCCTTGTCCCCACTTTCTCTGATTTTTCAAGAGCAGAATTTTACTTTAGAACTCACTGTAAATAGTATAAACCTTCTCTGAATCTATTAGAAGTATACATTGTAAAAGTGAACCATATCGGTTCAGCGGTTAGCGAGATTCTTCAGTTCAAACAGATACAAAGACAGACTCATAGACATCTTGTTACTTTTATATAAGGATATTTTTTTAATTAGAATATTTTTTTTTAAATCGTCTAAACGTTTTTTGAAAAATCTTTGAATTTTATTTAAATTTTTTTTGTTGATATCTTTAAATATAGAATGTTATTTTGTTATAAAATGTGTCGCTTCGTGGAATAACTTATTAACTCTATCTTGGGTATCTTTGTTTTCTTTTCATACAGGTAAAATAATAATTGGTGCATTTTTTTTAAAGTGATTAGTCGAGCATTCAAAATCTGGTTTTTATTATTTGTTTGTTAATTACTTTTGGTGAGGTTATATTAGCTACTTATCTAGTAGCTCTGCAAGGTTAAAGCATAGGTATAGTTACTGCAGGGATAGGGCCCTGCTATACCATAATAGGCACATCATATTCAATGATATTAAACACAACTATAGGCAAAGCTTAAGATGCTATTTTTTTAACTGTCCATTTGGTCAATTTGGAGCAAAATTAGAGAGATTTATATGAAGATACATGTAATTTACTTTAAAATAACTAATTTTATATCAACTTTTTGATGTGTAAAAGATGATTTTACAGCAATACTTTGAAATAAGATATCTCAAAAAGTATTAGAGCTAGAAAAATGTTAGAGACCTTTTTAGAAAGCTGCAATATCTGTCATTTCAACTGTAATGTGAGCGAATTTGCATGATAAACGTGAAAGACAAAATATGACAATAAAGCAGGTCAGGTGAAGGTGGTCTAAAAATAATAGTAAAATTTGATCACCAAAAGTATTGTAGTATAATTAAGTTTAAGTTTTTGGCTTAAAAGGAGAAACATAATCATTTACTCTCAATTACTCTGGAAAAAGTTAAGAGAACATTTATTAGATTTAGTTGTAATTGAGAGTCCATTTACAGAACATTCTGGTTTGGAGTCGAGCCTTCTTTAGGCCAATTCAGCTACAGAAAGACATCCTACTATTTCAACGAGTTTAGTACAGACAAATATTCCAGCTCTTCAACGCCTTCAAAGTTATACAGCTAATAAATACTTTTGTATTAATTAGACAGACAGTCATCCTGCTGCTTTGGTGTTTCTACACACAAACAAACATCCTATTACTTCAGAAGCATTTCTACATATTTAATCAATAGTTTGAATTATTTGAATCTAATTATATTTGCTAATAAAGTATTCATATTTAATCATAAATATAGTAATATATTTAATCAAAACTGCATTTAATCTTAGTTAAATAAATACTTAGAAAGATAGATTTTATATTTGAATTAAGTACCCGAATCTACTCTATCATTTAATTTGTGTCTGTTGGTTTACATTTCATTTGGCGCAGTCTAAACGCTTAGTGTTATTTAGACCAGCTGCCGGGTTAAAGGTGGGGGAAGTGGTGTTTAATTTGAATTTTTAATCACTTTTTTAGGTTATTTATCTGAGATTTTTCACAGTTTTGTTTATATATTTATATGTAACATTTTTCTACTATTAACACAAGCCGCGCAATTTGATTTTTAAAAATGTACGCATTTTTGCATACTCATTAAATTAGTCATGATCCAAAACTCTTCCAAATATAAGTACTTTGGAAAAACCGGTTTTAAGGCAGAGTTTGTTGAAAATCGCCAATTTTTTTTTCTCATACAAAATGTCTAACATCAATGAAGAAATTAAGATATAGATTATTAATTTCTGTCAATGGTAAGTGGGTTAAATTAAGCAATACTTTTAACTTATTAAAAAAAAACACCCTGTATAATTATATAGAATTTAAACTTATCCACCTGTCTATCTTGAATAGGAGCTGAAAAAATCACCTTTCTCCCACATAGCGTTAGGATCTGCTGGACGGACGGACGGACAGACAGACAGAGTAAATTATAGAGTAGCTTTGCTACTAAAAAGAGGGGTTAGGTATAAACGCATAATGGTTTTTATTTGTGACGCCAATTATAACAATCTTCCATAATACATTTTAAAACATTTTAAATTTTTTTTATAAGCGAAGCTTTTCTATAATTTGGGTTGGTCCATCCGTACGTCTGTCCGGAACTGATAGCTTTTTAGGTTAATTTAGGCATGTTAGAATTGTCCTGTTGATTTTAAACTTTGCATGATGATTCCTCTAGTAGTTGGGTACAATTTAGAAAGTATAGAAACTCTATAATCTTTACCAGAATATCCGTACCTCCATTTTAGACATGTCAATTTCAAGGAACAAATTTATATGTGATACAAGGATGACAACATCCACAAAAGCAAAGTTCTGAAATCAAACAGTAGAACAAACGAACATGAACACTTGTAAAGTGTCATAACTCTTAAATAGCAGATGGTTGATTGAAATATATAAAAAAAATTATTTTAACTTCTTTGAGAAATTGCTTAAAAACATGATTCTGTTTAAGGATATACTTACATTTTTAGGACTTGATTATAGAAACGCTTAACTTTAAATATATTACCTGGTTATCCTAGGAATCATTGTTAAAAAAATCAGATGAATAGGATAATTATATCATGAAAAATCAGCATGTTTCAAATGGACGCACGGACGTAATAATTATGTGTAACGTTTTCTATATCATACCTAAATACTAAAGAAATCACCATGCAAAGTCTGAGTTTAATAGGAAAATTCTAACTTGCCTTAATTAACGAAAAGAGTTAACTGTTACGGACGGTATATTCATAAAAAGGACGCGCACCAACTATTCTATTCCCCAACAAGGAAAAAAATCAACACATCAGGCACCGAAATTTTTCGTTTATTGGCATAAACATCATCAGGGTCTAAAAAAATATTAAATTTTTTTCACAAAAAAAGTATAAGAAATGGTTATATACACAACAACATAACAAATCATTTTAGCAAAATGGTCAAAATTTTAAGAAACAAGGACAATTATATCAACAAAAAGCGTAGTAACAACAGGACTATGTAAATTTAAAATATGTAATAAAAAATTCTATAAAATAAAACAACTTACATGGTTATTTATATACATTTTTTCACATAAAATTTAGCAGTATCTTCGTGCATTGTCAAGAATAGAATGAGTTTTTTTGGGGGAAATTAGTTTGATAACAATACAGGCGGTCAAAATGGTCAAAATTTGGGTGGTTGTTGAAAATCATCTGTTTAAAGGGTTAAATAACTATTACAAAAATGTTATATATAATAAAGACAAAAAAAGGAGGTACAAGAAAAAAAATTTAAGGTTGCAACTGGCAATTAATAATTTCTGTTTAATCCAAAGATTACAGTATTTTTTTCTAAAATCCAATATTTTTCACGAACATCTAATAAAGTTTTATCTTTTTTATTTAATTTTTCAAAAGGTGTAAAAATCATATCTGAATGAGAGTGGTTTCTACTGTTAAAATGCTTTGGTACAGGTTTCTCATTCTTTTTATTTATGATATCCCATGAGTGGCTGTTAAAGCGTCTACACACAGGTGTCGTAGTTTGGCCTACATATTGCATATCACATTTTTTACATTGAATTGAATAAATAATATAACTATCAGAGCATTTAATTTTAGATTACGGACGGACTGTCCAGTCGGACCCAAATAATAGAAAAGTTTCGCTATTTTTTTTCAAAGTAGAAATTTATTATTTTTCAACAAAAAACTTCCAAACTTTTTTAGAAAAATCTTTGAATTTATTTTGAAATATTTTTGGTATTTTTCTAAGAATTACACTTTTATAATGTTTAATAATTTTATAATTTATTAGATCTTTATTGGGTACCTTGGTTTTCCATTGTTTTTCATACAGGTAAAATATTATAATAACTAGCGACTACGCCCCTAGAGGCCTCTAGTGGCACTTTATATATTTTTTTATTTTTAAATATCCAATTTCAGAAATAATTATTCATGTTTAACACTTGTGTCGCCCTGGATAATTCATTTTTTTTGTATTTTTTTGGCGATTTTTCTTTGGAGGGTGGTCGTACCCTGCCTCAAAATAGTTATAAACCTTCCCAGATGAGAATCTACCCTGTAAAGGAGAACCATAGCAGGTCAGCGGTTAGCAAGATCCTTCAGTACAGACACACGGACAAATAGACATTCCCCTTAATCCTTATTATAAAGTAAATGGATCTCTATGTGTCTGTGTTTCTGATGGAAGGATCTCGCTGACCACTGAACCGATATGGTTTTCCGTTACAGGATAGCTTCTCATAGGTCATAGGAACTAAAACTAAAATTGTAAGGGCCCTAGATGCCTCTAGGGGCAAAGCCGCTAGTATAAATATAAATTGAAAATAGAAAGAAATAGTTTTTGGTTTGTTTGTTAATTACTTTAGGTCAGGTTAGATTAGGTTAGATTATATATTATTATCCTCAAAAAGATGTAGATATATAAGCATAGTGTCACCTGAACTTATAAAAACTTGCTGGGCCAAATATCTTGCTGGACTAAAAAACATTCTCTATCATATCAATATCTTTATATATTTATGTCGAATCAATAAGTAAATTTGTTGAAAAACTGCTTGAATACTTTATACTGTTATAGGACATACTTTTTAGGATTGATTATAGAGATGCTTCGCTTATAACATTATACTTTGTTGTCCTAGGAATTGGTATCCCAAAAATAGATCAATTGGATAATTTTAACACATAAAATTTTGTTGTTAAAAAAGTTAAAAATCAACATGTTTAAAACGGACGTACGGACATTTTGGTAACGATTATAGAGTTGCTACGCTTTCTAAATCATACCTAAATACTAAAGGAATCATCTTGAAAAGTTTGAAATCAATATGACAATTATAACCTGCCTAAATTAACGAAAAAAGTTATCCGTTCCGGACGGACCGATCCTAATTAAAGAAAAGCTTTGCTTTTAAAAATGTAGTTTTTCAGTTAGAGATAAAATATATAATCTATTCTTCAAAATTAGACAATGTTTTGTAAGCAATTTGCACGTAGCAATTACCGACCCCAATATTTTGAAATAAATTGAAAAGATCTTTGGTCTTGTGATGGTAGTTTCTCTTTTGTTTGGTTATTTTTTTGGGTCAGGTTTCCGTTGGGTTTAGCATAGGCGAAAAAAATACTCCTCTTCTGTTACATTAAAAAAAATATTGGGGGGATGGGGGGGGGGGAGTCATTGGTTGGTAGACACATTGAGGAAAAGCATCCTATTTTCAGTTTAATGCCAATACCATTTAATTTATATACATAATCTTTGACTCGATAATTTCAAATGGCAACCAGTTTGAAATATTTTAAAAAAAACTCCCTATAAAATAACACTTAAAAACAAGGATGACAACACCCATAAAAGCGAAGCATTGAAACGGTAGGACATGAACACTTGTATAGTGTCAGAACTGAATAATTAGTATATTTTTTGAAAACTGCTTGATACAGAATAATATTTATGGACCTACTTACAGTTTTAGGACTTGATTATAGAGTTGCTTTGCTTATGAAACGTGTACTTTGTTGTCCCAGGAATCAATATACCAGATTTTAGATCAATCGGAAAATTAGATCAGATAAAAATTAGTTGTTAAAAAAGTAAAAAAATCATCTTGTTTAAAAGGACGTACCGACTTTCCTGTAATGACTATATAGTGGCTGCGCTTTTTAAATCGTACCTAACTATTACAGGAATCATCATGCAAAGTTTAAAATCGATAGGACAATTATAACCTTCAAAAATTAACAAAAAGAACTAACCATTCGGGACAGACGGACTGACCCTAATTATAGAAAAGCTTCGCCTTTGAAAATATTGATATGTCTTGCTGTTGGCAGTTGGATATGGTAGTTGCGCGGCTGGGCTGCAGTTCCTTCTTAGCTGAACATAATAATTCAGGTGGCTCATTTTTAATTGCAGCAGCTGCCATTCTCTTTTTCAAAATTAAACATCAGGGATAGGCCAATGGCCGTTTATTTAATGTACATCCCCAATAATTATACACAAAATTACCATTTATACATATATTATAATAAGTGGTTAAAATGTTTTAACACTTAACTTAATGATTCAAACAATCAAAAGTCCCAAAAGTTATTAAGCCAACGAAAAGAAAATGTTATTATAAAACTTTGGGGACTAGTGTAATAAACATTCCATTGTCCCCTCTCTCTCTGCTTTATACTACTGAAATGAAAGTAGACATACAAGCATTTATAAGTTAGGAGTAGCTTTACTTATGGTAATTATTGACTAATAAACAGTTTTATTAAAAAACTACTTTATTTCCCAAAAAAACATCACATAATAAAAAATACAATAATTTAAAGTATATAATTATAATCATGATAATTATTACAATTATGTCAATAAAAAACAGACAAAGCCATTATTGTTTCAAAAATGACCTATGTGACATAATAAAATGAGAGAGATGAGAGGAGAAGTTGGAAAGAAAACCCCTAAAAAAGAGATGGATAATCCCTCATTTTTATTACGTCACATGGATCTTTTTTGACACAATTTGGGCTTTGTCTAAAAAGCAAAGTTTGAAAGCTTTTAGATTTATGGAAAGGCATTGTCAATTAATCAAAATTTTAAAAATCATAGTTTTTGCTAAAATTTTCTTTACATTTTGAACCTAGTAAAAGTGTCTGACTCTGATTATGACTTAAAAAAATTGCCAATGAGAGGTCACTACCATTGGTCAATTACAGTGTATACTGGAATCTCATTGACTAATTTTTTTTACGTCATAATCAGAGTCAAACACTTTTACTTGGTTCTTACATTATATATGTTACATTGTAAAATTGTTTGAAAATAAAAAGTTTTGTATAGGTATTTGCTAATAAAATGCATATATAAATACTAATACCAAGTCGTATTTCAATAATTACTAGCGACTACGCCCCTTTCTTATTTCTTATTTTAGATTTTAAAAGAAACAGCAAGAAAAATATTTGGATTCCCCCCCCCCCCATTATTTTTAATTTTAGTGAAAAAAATTAAATAAAAGAATACTTTTTTTTTCTAGTGGCGATTTAATTTGGGAGGGTGGTGGTACCCTCCCTCCAAAATAGTTATAAACCTTCCCGGGACCTATGAGAAGCTACTCTGTTAAGAAGAACCCGATAGGTTCAGTGGTTAGCAAGATCCTTCAATACAAACAAGCAGATAAACATTCATCCTTTTACTTTATTAAATACTAGCGGCTTCGCCCATAGCCTCTAGGGGCTGTGCCCCAAGAGGTTTGATCAACCCATTTTTTGGTATTTTAGAATTAAAAGAAAAATATAAATAATTTTTTTTTTAGGGGGGGGGGTATTTTTCATTTTTTTGGGGGGTTGGGGGTGTCCCACCCCCCAAGAAAATAGTAATAAACCTTCCCGGGACCTATGCAAAGCTACCCTTCAAAGGAGAACCTGATCGTTTCAGCGGTTAGCGAGATCCTTTGCTACAAACAGACAAACAAACAGACAGACATCGTTCTACTTTGTGTTATATATAAGGATTTCAAAGTTTTGTAGGTTTTTTTAGTTTTTCTTGGTAACAAAAAGCTTCTTTTTTCAACGGACATTGATCCTGAAAAATATTAAATAATTTTAGATATTTTAGAAATTTATTTTGTTGTAGAGAATATTTGTAGAGTTGCTCGTTTATTCACCCAGAGCTGGATCTTTAAATCATTTCAATGGTGCGCCAAATCGGGATGAGCCAACTTTCCACCAATGAGAGCACAGCATTTTACGAAATACTGCACTGTGATTGGCTGAAATTCGGCGCACCCCGATTTGGCGCACCATTGAAATGACATCTAAACAGTGAGCAAAATGTCAGATGTCATTACGCCCCCCCCCCCTTAGTGCAAATATTAAAAAAACAAGGATATGAGTCTAAACAAAATTGTAATAAAACTTTTTGCAAACTGCTTATCTATAGGATATTGTTTTGGGACTTAGAGATGCTTGCCTTTTAACATTAAACATTGAAGTAATAGGAATCATTATTCCATAAATCAGATAAATAGAATTATTTTAACACAAAAAAAATGTTTTAAAAAGGATAAAAATCAATATGTTTAATATGGACGTACGGAACTTCTGGTAACAATTATAGAGTTGCTACGATTCATTAATCCTACCTATCTGTTGAAGGAATCAAAATGCAAAGTTTGAAAAAAATAGGACAATTCTAACATGTATAAATTAACGAAAAGAGCTATTTTATGAGATGTTATTTGCCCTACCTTAAAGATTGAATTATCATAGTGTTGTCAACATTGAAATATCTAGTGATCATCATTTTCTTCTTCATCCTAAATTAGAAAAATAAATTATAATAGTTATTTATTATATACATTATGTATTACAGACAACTTTCTCTGGATATTTAAATTAATTTTGTTAGCCCTGAAGGGCCGAAGGCTATGGCTGAAAATAAGTTCTAGTCCAGTGAATATCAATATTTAGCGCACTCTAGACAGCTTTCTGCAGATATTTTAAGTAAGAATAATAAATAAGATTAAAAGAAGTTTTGTTAGCCCTAAGGGGCAGAAGACTATACATGATTTTTCAGCATGACTGAAAACTTGGCTTATAAGCGAATATCAATCAGTTTCCAAGCCATACTGAAATAGTAGTTTATTGCATTGTATTATAGACAGCAAGGGTTCGAAGGTCCGGGCTAACAAAACTGGTTTTGATTTTATAATTTTTATTTTCAAATTTTTGAAAAATTGTCTGTAATACAATGATATTTTTTCAGTATGGCTGAAAAACTGTTTCTAATCCAACGGATATCAAAGGAAATATCCTTAAAATTAAATTTAAATTAAAAAAATTTAGGTCTTTTTTATAATCCATTGTCTTAGGAATCTTAAACCTGAAAATCAACTTATTGCGTTATAACAGGGATCTAAAGAGATAAGACAATGGCCGAAAAATTGATGTACATCTTTAAAATTACACCTTCTGTAGATTACATTTAGTGGTTGCAACGTATTGACACTCAACAAAACAAACCTTCCAATCAAAATTCATTAATAGTCCCCATAATTGTTAAGCCGACGAATAAGAAAATGTTATAATAAGACTTTGGAGACAGCCTAATGTCCTCTCCCTCCCTGAGTAGACATAGTAATTATTACAGTGTATAGCTGGAATTTCAGTACTATACCTAATTGTTACAGAAATACCCAGGAATAGAGTTTAAAATTATATAATTAAAATTAGAATTATTGATTGCTTGTGATATTTTATTATAAATTTACTCAACTATACTTTGTATTATTACTTTTATTTGTCCCTGAATATTAAAAGAAAAAGGATGCTTTTACACAATGTACCTTGTTGAGCACTGATAACCCCCCACCCCTATCTTTTTAATAAATTAAAACTTACACTAGTCGCCGGAAGGAAAAAGCAGTTTTTTGAAACAGGCTCTCTGAGATTATTACAGATTCTGATATATACATATATAGACTAATGAAAAATGCAAAGAACGAAATCAAAAGCGTTCCTTCTTGGGAGAAAATCCGGGAAAAAGATTTTAGCTTTTTTTAACCTAAAATTCACATTGGCAAGCCTGCAAAAAATATACAGACATTTCAAACATTTCATTGCTCAGCACCTAGAAGTGGTAGAAAAATGCTACACATACCATTGGAAAGCTTATAACCTCTATTTTTAGTAGCGAAGCTACTCTATAATTCGCTTTGTTAGTAGCGAAGCTACTCTATAATTCGCTTTGTCCATCCGTCTGTCAGTCCGTCCGTCAGTCCGTCCGTCAGTCCGTCCGTCAGTCCGTCCGTCAGTCCGTAACACTATGGGGGAAATGGGATTTACTCAGCCCCTATAAAAAAAGATAGAAAGCTGAAATTTTTTGACAACATTCCCATCATTAAGGAGCACAATTAACTATAAAACATCAATGGCGGTCGGACGGCTTTTTAGCAGGTTTTAGGCTATTTTTTTATTTTTCACATTTTTCCTCATATCTTTGGTGTTTATGGTCCGATTTTCAAAATTTTTTCAGTTAGATATATCAAAATTAAATTTTCCGTCGTTTAGAGACCCAACAATGACGGTCAGACTGCCTTTTTGCAGGTTTTTGGCTATTTTATATTTTTTACATTTTCCCCCATATCTTTGGTGTTTATGGTCCGATTTTCAAACTTTTTTCAGTTAAAGATATCAAAATTAAATTTCCCATCGTTTGAAGAAAACAACAATGACGGTCAGACTGCCTTTTTGCAGGTTTTTGGCTATTTTTATATTTTTTACATTTTCCCCCATATCTTTGGTGTTTATGGACCGATTTTCAAAATTTTTTCAGTTAAAGATATAAAAATTAAATTTCCGGTCATTTGAAGAAATCAACAATGACGGTCAGACTGCCTTTTTGCAGGTTTTTGGCTATTTTTATATTTTTTACATTTTCCCCCATATCTTTGGTGTTTATTAATCGATTTTCAAAATTTTTTCAGTTAAAGATAACAAAATTAAATATCCCGTCATTTGAAAAAAACAACAATGACCGTCAGTCCCATTCACGAAAGTTTGTGCTTCGCTACTTATGGATGTTGTCATCCTTGTTTTGTACTATTATTAGTTTTTGAGCTATCCTCTGAATTATGCACAAGTTTTGAAAATGCATTTTTTTCTTGAATTTTAAGTTTGATACTTGTTACACAAACCTTAAATCTTATTGCTTAGCACCTAGAGTTATATAATTATCTTATATAGATACTAGCGGCTTCCCCCCTAGCCTCTAGGGGCTTTGGCCTATAAGGTAATTTTTAAAAAAATTATTTATGGGCAGCACCAGGAATTTTTCCCACCCCCCAAGAAAATAGCTTAAAACCACCACAGGACCAATAGGTATGGTATATACCCTGAAGAGTAGAATCCGATCAGTTCAGTGGTTACGACAGACAGACAGACGGACAGACAGACAGATGGACAAACAGACGGACAGACAGACGGACAGACAGACGGACACACAGACGGACAGACAGACGGACACACAGACGGACAGACAGACAGACGGACAGACATACGGACGGACAGACAGACAGACGGACAGACAAACGGACAGACAGACGGACAGACAGACGGATAGACAGACGGACAGACAGACGGACATACAGACGGACAGACATCAAGCTACTTTGTATTATAAATATTTGTATATTTTAGGTACTTTGGGTACTTTCAATTTTAGCTTAATTAAAAATTGTCTTCGAAATGTGTATAGTTTGTAGCTTGGGGGGGGGGGGAAATTTATACACTTATAGGCAATGAAATTTAGTATAAAATTTTGCCTTGTATGTTTTTGGGTTTGTTGTCATTAACCTGATACTTGTTGTAAAATCTCTTATATGATATAATCTGCCAGCTAATCTTTGAAAATTGAATTTTGGCACTTTCCTTCTTTGGGCTAGTGGGGTAAAACAGCTTCAAAAAACATTAAAATCTAAAGTCTGAGCTTATTTTTAGAGATATCAAGCTGATTTTTTAATTTAAACTTTTTTTTACATGATTAAGCTAAGGAGTCACTGAAGATTTCATTTGGTACTTTCCTCCTTGGTGCTACTGGGTTATAACACCCCTCAAAACACTAAAACTAAAAGTTATGAGCCTATATTTAAAGATGTCAAGATGATTTTTTTTAATTTAAGTTTTATTTCATTTTGGCACTTTCCTTCTTGGGGCTAGTGGGGTAAAACACTCCCTAAAACATTAAAATCATAAGTCAGTAGCAGATTTTGCCCTGGCTGTTTGGACTTGCTTGTTGTTATAGTTATCTAATTATTCTTTTTTAAAATTTTCTTGTATGAATAGATCTACCTGTAAAGCTTTAAAAATTGAATTTGGGCACTTTCCTTCTAGGGGCTTGTGGGGTAAAAAAGCCTCTAAAACACTAAAATTATAGGCTATGAGATCAAACTATTTTTTTTAATATAAACATATTTTATATAATTGAATTAGTAGCTATTACAGATTTCCTTATGACACTTTCCTTCTTGAGTCTAGTGGGGTAAAACACATCCAAATACAAAAATTATGAGTTCTGAGCTTATTTTCAAAGATATCATGTTGAACTTTGATGTAAACATATTTCACATAATTGAAAAAAAATTATATAGTCCTTGAAAGAAAGTGCCTAAATGAAATCTAATGATTATTTAGTTCAGTTATTTGAAAAAAAGTTTTCATTAACAAAATTAGCCCAATATTTTTGAAAATAAGCTCAGAACCTAAAGTTTTAGTAGTTTTGGGGTCCGTTTTACCCCACTAACCCCTTGAAGGAAAGTGCCAAAACTTAAGACTTTCTGGTCTATTTAAAAACTAGCGGTTATGCCCCTAGAGGACTCTAGAGGACCTTGTGGTGAAGGTGACCTCTCTAATTTCTAAAAGTATATAAACTACCCCCCCCCCCCCTTGGATCTTATAACTTAATTCCTAATTCCTAGAAAGAAAGTGATAAAATGAAATCTTTAATTGCTACTTAGCTCAATTATGTGAAAAAGTTTACATTAAAAAATCATCTTGATATCTCTATAAATAAGCTCAAGTCTTAAAGGCATAAATTTTAGTGTTTTGGGAGTGTTCTACCCCACTAACCCCAAGGAGGAAAGTGCCAAAATGAAATAAAAAGTGGCTACTTGGCTCAATTATGCAAAAAAAAGTATACTTTAATAAAATCAGCTTGATATCTCTAAAAATAAGCCCAGAACTTAAAGTTTTAGTAGTTTTGGGTGCAGTTTTACCCCACTAACCCCTTGAAGGAAAATACCAAACATTAGGTTTACTGGTATATTTAATCATATAAGAGATTTTACAAAAATGATCAGGTTAATGGCTAAAACAACAAGCCCAAAAACAAATTTTATACTGAATTTCATTGCCTATAAGTGTATAAAATTTCCCCCCTCCCTCCTTGATTCTTACTAAAAACTAAAGTATACACATTTCAAAGACAATTTTTAATTAAGCAAAACTTGAAAGTACCAAAAGTACCTAAAATATACAAATATATCTATATCAAATAATTAAATAACTCTAGGTAATAGCAATATTAAAAGGTTTGTGTATCAAGTATTAAACTTAAAATTCAAGGAATAAATTGCATTTTTAAAACTTGTGCATACTTCAGAGGATAGCTCAAAAACTAATAATAGTACAAAAACGTAATATACCAATATGAAAAATAGAGGTTATAAGCTTTCTAATGGTATGCATAGCATTTTTCTACAACTTCTATGTGCTGAGCAATGACATGTTTAAAATGTCTGTATATATTTTGCAGGCTTGCCAATGTGAATTTTAGGTTAAAAATAGCTAAAATCTTTTTCCCGGATTTTCTCCCAAGAAGGAACGCTTTTGATTTCGTTCTTTGCATTTTTCATTAGTCTATATATGTATATATCAGAATCTGTAATAATCTCAGAGAGCCTGTTTCAAAAAACTGCTTTTTCCTTCCGGCGACTAGTGCTTAGGGGGGTAGGTTTTTGTTTGTTTGTTGATTGATTTAGGTCAGGTTGGGTAGCCCCACAGGATTAGAAAAAACAGGAAAAGTTCCTGCAGGGTCAGTGCCCATCAGAGGGATTAGGCAAAGTAAAAAATCTTCATTATTTTCAAATTTTTTTTCAAAATTAAGGGGGAGGGAGGGGGGGTTCTGTTCTTTGTATGACTTTGTGTGAAAGCACCAGGAAACAAACCTGTTCAGTTTCAGTCAAGAAAGGATCATTCTCATCCATATCTCCATCTCTCTCACTTGCAATCTGGATAATAAATAAAAAAAATATTAGATAATAGTAAGATAAAAACTTTAATGATCCAAAACACCAAAGATTTATGATGTGAAATAGCTAAAAACCTGCCTCAAAGCAGTCCAACCGCAACCAACCGCAGTCCAAAGAAATTTCAGCCTTCTATCCTAACTAGAAGCTGAGAAAATAATGTTTCCCCCTCTCCATGACTAACATATAGACGGACAGACAGACATATGGAATTATAGAGTTGCTTTGCTACTAGAAATTAGTTTCTACCTGTTCATCATATTGAGTATTTACATTCTTGTCAACAACTTCAGTGACATTTACCTTGAAAAATTAAAAAAAAATTATTTATTAAATCAATGGTAATTATCAATTATTAGTTTCAATGGCCATGAAGGAGCAAAATTAATAAAATAGACTAAAACCTGCTTGGTGTTGGTCAAGAGAGGTTCATTCTCATCCATATCTCTCCCACTTGCAATCTAAAAAAAATATTAGATAACAGTAAGATAAAAACTTTATTGACCAAAAACACCAAATATATGGGGAAAATTTAAGATGTAAAGATAGCCAAAAACCTGCAAAAAAGCAGTCCAACCGTCATAGATATTTTTTTTTTGTGCTTCATTATAATAGGAATAATGACGAGAAGTTTCAGCCTTCTCTCTTAAATGGGAGCTGAGAAAATCACGTTTTCCCCACTTCATGACTAACAGATAGACGGACAGACAGACATTTTGAATTATAGAGTAGCTTCGCTACTTGAAAGTAGTTTCTACCTGTTCATCAACTTGAATATTTATTTCTTCAACAGTTTCAACTTCAATGACATTTACCTTGAAAAAATTAAAAAAAAATAATTTATGATATTGTGGTATTCCCCCTTACTTTTACAGCTATAAGTTATCTTCGCTTCCAGAAGCAAAGCTCTTCTATAAAACTGACTTGTCCACGTCTGCTTACACTTCCATAATTCTGGACTCCTAGCAGCCGAAATTCGTAGCCGCTACCATAATATCTATGGCAATTATCAAAAGCTATGAAGGAGCAAAACTAATGAAATAGGCTAAAACCTGATTGGTGTTGGTCAAGAGAGGTTCATTTTTATCCATATCTCCATCTCTCTCACTTGCATTCTAATTTAGTAAAAGTATTAAATGGTAGGGAGGGACAATTATTTTTGGGAAATTCAAGTATATTGAATCAGACTTTTTAAATAATACCAGAGGCTATTTGCTTATAATTCCAAACATTTCAGTTTAATCTATCTAAGTTAAATTTTTGGTGTACATGTCAATGAAAAAGCATATTTAACAGGAATAGTACATTTTCATCAATATCTTCGACTTTTTCCTTTTGGTAAAAAAAATATTAAGTATTAGAAAAATAAAGATAATTTCAGCAGTGTCAATGTTTATTAAAAAGCAATTATATTTCATAAATCTAAAACCTGATTGTTGTTAACCAAGAGAGAATCATTTTCATCCATACCTCCATATTTGACACTTGCATTCTTAAATAGTAAAGTTATAAAAATCGTAGTAAGACAATTCTTTTTGGGAATCAGACTTGTAGACTTATTGGTTAGTTAGCTATTCTTACATTTGAGTTTAACCCAACATATAAAAGTTGTAATGTATATGAAAAGCAAAACGATTAAAGAGACAAAAACCTGATTGTTGTCCAACAAGAATAGTTTATTTCCATCCATATTTCCATCCCTCACATTCTGATAATAATGTATATTAAATAAAAGTAGATAAATACTTGAACAGATGACAGAATCATAGGATATTAATATAAATATACAAAGAACTCTAATTGATATATTTTTCCTCCTACCTGTTCATCTTGAATATTAGAATTAACATTTGTATTTTCATGAATTTCAACTGCAACATTTACCTAAAATCATATAAAATTAAACACTCAATTTAAATTACATCTAAATTGCATAAATTATTAGTGTAAATGAGAATGAAAAGCAAATATAGTGAAACCTTGTATGTCAAGAGAGGTTCTTTTTCACCCATATCTCCCCCACTTGCAGTCTAGAAAAATATAAATAATAGTAAGGTATATAAATTGAATATTGTTTTATAAAATTATATTTATCCGATTTTATAAAGCATATACATAAAATAGTTCAAAACCTGATTGTTGTTTGGTAAGAGAGGCTTTTTTTCATCATTATCTTCATCTCTATCACTTTCATTCTAATAATAATAGAAATATTATTAAGTATTAAGATGTATAATAGATAACAGAACATAAAATTAAGAGTGTATTGGTAACATAATTTAATAAATAAAATATTGAGTAATAATTTTGTTGGTACCTGTTCATCTTGAACCTTGATAGTTTTGTTAACAGTAACAGAGTGGTTACTTTCATCAAGTTTGGGAATTTCTTCATGAACTTCTGCATTCACCTAAGATAATATAAAATTTTATCGAGAATATGTTAGAATAACGTAAATATAACATACATTTGGAGACCCAATTACAGAGCAGATAATATTTCTAATATAGATGATCTATTAAATTTAAATGATGCATATTGATTAAAGATTTTTTAGATTATGGTTAGAATTGTTTTAGATTTTTTTTCCAAAAAAATAATTTTTCCATTTCATATAACAGCCAAATAAATCATATTCCCATTGCTGAAACAAAATTTGTTCTAAAGCATTACTAAAAATGTTATCAACCTGAATAATGCCTCTCAAGAGAAGGTCATTATCATCCATACCACTGTTTGCTACAGTTTCACTCTAATATATCAATCATATATAATCCTTATATAAAAGTAACAGGATGTCTGTATGTCTGTGTGTAGTGGAAGATCTTGTTATTGGCTAAACATATATGATACTCCTTTGTGATGAAGCTTCTTACAGGTCTAGAGATGTTTATAACTATTTTTGGGGGAGAGAAACTATACAAAAACTATGCAATGCATAATAGATTTCCTACTATTGAGAAAAATTAATGGTAATAAAGAATTGAATACATTCAGACCAACTTCTGTTGTTAAACTGTGATATAACCTGATCAATCCCAAATGCCTCTAATTGAATCATTTCCACTTCTGTTGGTGTAATATCATGCTCTGATACAACCTGATACAAAATTGAAATACGATGAAATCAAATTAGTCTTTAGTGCTGGTTGAATACTTTTTTTTGAACATCATTATGCCATTTGATAGCTAGCAAGCTTGCTTTTGGTTACTAATCAAAAAAGTATTCCAACTTCAGCTTAAAATCTCACTACCCTGTTATGATAGACTTTCCTTTTTAAGTGAATATACATACTTTGTTGGGCCAAGATTGTATTAAAAAAAAACTTTAAAGTATGAATAGTGTCTGTTTCTGATCTTTAAAACAATTTGTTTGCAGACAAGCTTAATTAAAATAAACTCTTAAGTACTTCAACTAATCATTTCAAATACAAGACAAACAAGTTTAAATGATATTTATATATTATAATTACCTCAGAGATAATGAAATTTCCTGGCTCCCTATTCCAAAACTCAGTCTCTTCAGTTTCTTTGCCATCTTCATCAAATGGATTCTCAATTCCTTAATGAAAAATATTTTCGTATTGTCAAACATAAATAGTTTTGATTCATAGGATTTAAAGCTGTGATTTTCAACAACAACTAAGAAATATTGCTCAACTATAATCATAAGTTTTCCAGTATTTGACATTCTACCAGTTTCCAATAAAAAACAATGACTCAGGATCAAGAAGTAAAATGTTCATTTTATTGCCATACCTTTAAAATCCTCTGTTGAAAAATTGCAAGGGAAACTCCATGTGATTTTCTGTACATGCTCTTTACACAACCATCTTAAGAAAATAATGATACTGAGTTATATAAACTAAATAGCAGGTTTTTATTGGAGAAGAAGATAACCACCATCTCATAAATCTAGGATTTAAAAATATTAGTGTTACCCTTTACAAGTAATCATCTCTTTAAAGAACTGAAATAGCATTTATTGTTGTAAACAGGTTTGACTACTTCAGCTTAATCTTACTTTAGTTAGGATATTGGGGGAGTAAGAAGAGAAGCATCTATATTACCTGGTGTGAAAGGTATATTTTCCTTCTTCTAGTCTCTGAACTCCCAAGATTGTGTTCCATATGTGGAAATATTTGTAGAATATCAACTTAATAAGTAAAGTGTTTAATATTAATAATTATGGGGATTGATTGCAAGACCCTATTTAATAATCATAAATGTGCCTGATAGTAAGTTTTTATGGACCAAGGCATTTTCTCCATTTCTCAGAAGAAGGTAAAACTTTCAATGTCTTTATTTATGGTCTGCTTTGGACAATGATTTGAATATTCACCTTACCAATGATGATCAGTTTTGATCTAGTGATGTTGAGCAAGAGCTAATCATTCCCGGCCGGTTAGGCATGAAAAGATTAAAAAATGGTAACAATCAAATGGCCTCTCAGGGCCTAAACATTAAAGAATTGTGTAACTAACTTATGTAATTTGGCAAACCACCACCCCATTGGCCAAAGAGGGGGGGGGGGGTAATTTACCCCCCCCCCTCGATCTGTAAGGGTTAAAATAAAGGCTTTTTTGATTACCTCCGTAATTATACTGATTATCCATAGACAGTTAACTACAGCTACAATGATTCCAAAAGAGTGTTCTGATATGTTGGGGAAGAGATTGGGGAATATAAATGGTAGAATACACAGGAGGTTGTTCTCAATAAAAACCACCAACAGAAACAAACATCTGCTGATAATATCAAACTTTGGGTAATGCAAATGTGTTCTAAAGTTGTGTAGATTATTTAGAAGGAAAGTTGAAGATATGCAGCTAATGAACATCAATATTGGTCTCTTGGTTTTGTTATACAAAATTGAATATCCACTTATCACACTGTTTAGACAAGGAAGTGATTTCTTTATACATGTCTCCACTGTACTCTTGAGGCAAGCAACTCTTATTTTTTGTAGAACAAATTCAAAGCTCTCTTCTGATAGCACTTTGGCAACTTTCTGTTTCTTTTTCTTGGCTCTGGTTTCAAACAGGGTTTTTATCAACATCAATAGAGTTGTGTGGGTCACAAGAAACAAACTGTATTTCAACAATCCACTTTGTTCCATTAGCATCAGGGTACAGAGGGAGAGCAGCCTTGCAATAACTTGACACAGAGCACCAGGCAACAAAACAAGCAATGACTTCATTTTCTTGCTAAAATTCAGGCCTGGTTTTCTAAGTCTCAATAGTGAACAACCAGTAGAAATGGAAATGACAGCAAATATAATCTTTCCACACTTGACTGCCAGGTCTCCAGGATAATAGTAATTGAAAGAGAAAATATTTCCCAGTCCTCTGAGTCCTTGAAAGCACAGTTCAGTCCATGATACACAGGCAAAGTATGGAACAAGTAACCATATCATCAGAAAAAGCTGGAGACTATTTTCGACTGATGTTTCAATGAACTTAACACCAAGCCACAGTTTGTTTGACTTACTTCTTCCTTCGTTGTACTTTATTGGGTTGTCAGATGTACCTTTTAAGGGGTTTATATGTTTTAATTTATTCATTAAATTTTGTCATAAATCCTTGTACAATTTTTATTCTTCTTATTGAGCCATTTTTGAATTTAGTAATCATCTTTTTACACAATAGTACACAGAAAATGCAAAAAAAATTTTTTTTAAATATACAGTACACATGAAGCATTGACATGGAAATACACAGAAACATTAACATAAATATTCACCGCTCAATACCTTTGAAGTATTCTTTAGGTAATACAAACTAGAATTATAGAACATATACACCACTTAATACCTGTCAAGTATTCATGAGGCAATACAATCAAGAATGGCCAGAACAATTTTGTAAAACATCGGAAGACTTTGAAAATTGTCAGCTTTCTTTCAAGTTCAGGAAGTTTAGGTTTGAGGTCATCATATTTCTTTTCTTCTTCATCAGTAGTAACAAAGTTTTCATCTTTAAGTTTTTTGATTCTGTTGAACTCTTCTAAATCTTTATTCACTCTATCTATCATTTGATCTACCCAGGTTGGATTGCTTATGATGACTCCAATAATGTATGTTAAAAGATTGGATAGAAGTACCACCTTCATGATATATCCAGCTATAGCATATTGACTAGTCACATCATCTACTACACAGGTTGTTTTGTTGTTCACCTTGATTTCATCCCATGTTTCATTGACATTTTTTGAGCTATAATCTAACATTAAATTAACATCTGACACCTAATTAAAACAAATTTTTCCAAAATGATTTTCTTCCATTTCATGGAGCTAACTTATGAAAATATATACTTAGTAAAAAGTTTGTTCTTCTGTCTGATTATTTGTCCATCTTTGTGTCTGTCTAATATGTTTCTTGGGAAATATGATTCTCTATATAAGAAAGACATCTAAAAAAAAGGTTATTCTGTTTATCATCGAGGATCCAATATATAATTTTCTTGGTACAATATTGCTATAACTGCCACAAGAATTTTGTAAAACAATAATTAACATCTTTATGTGGACAGATGACTTTTATATAACCACTAATTTACAATGGTTAGTAAGTGTCAGTGTTTAGCTGTAGTGCTCTGAGGGATATCTAATTTCCATGAAGATACGATCTCTTCTGATTGTAAGAATAGAGGGCCTTTGTCTCAAATGGGTCTTAGTGAAAAGCAGTTGTGTTACTGTTCTTTTATTCTATCTCATATTTTTAAATTTGTCTATCCTGATCCATTGCATAGGTACCCATAGAAAATAGAAATGTGCCAAATATAATGGAAATCCACATCTTTCTTTCTTTGTTGATTCCTATCTTGCCCAAACAATCATTATCAACTTCTTCCTTTATTTGTCTAACAATCCATTGTTTCAACTCTTCATCAACCAGGTTTACTCTGGCACACTGCAGGAGAGGTAAATTGTTCTCATCATAATTATGAACGTCTTTTTCCAACTTTATAATTTCAGTAGCAGACTCCTCATCATTATTCTTAACACAGTTGTTTAAAACTGTGTCAAACATCTCATGTCCAGCTTTTCTTATGTGAAGAATTTCATACACTTCTTTTTTAGTCAATATGTTCTGACTGGTAGCCTCCTCCATACACTGAAGGAATAACTTCAATTTCTCTTTTCTTTTATATTTTGTTGACAAACTTAGATGAGTGGCCAGATAAGACTTCAGCGCTTCTTTGTAGGGTGGTAGTCTTTCATTTATTGCTGGTATATAAGTTTCTTTCAAATTATCTATGTAATCCTCTAAAATAATGAATATCTTTTTAAAATCATTAGTGTTTAGAAATCCATGGGTGGAATTGTTTTATTTCAATTATAACATGTCTTAATCAATGATAAGAGCTTTTTTACTAACCAATCATAAATAAAGAAAAGCTTTAATACGATATTTTTAATTTATTTTGTTCTTTCTTTCATACCATCTTTTACTTCATATCTTTTTAAAATTCAAACATGTACATTATTATGTTTGAAATATATCATAATAATTATATATATTATTATAAAACTAAAACTTATAAGGTTTGTTATGAATCTTGAGGTATAGAACAATGTATGATAAATTTGTCTAATTATTCCATTTGTAGATGATTGCTTAAAGTTTGAACACAAGAAGTTATGAACCAACTATTTAATTTTTAATAAAAGTTTCCAAAGTTTTTGAGCCAACAAAAAAGAAAACTTGGTAATAATAATTTGGGTAATAGTGTAATTTATAGTAAAATGTCCCCTCCCTCCTTGTTTTTTCCTGATTTTTTTTGTCATTTAAATTGTTACAAGGATAACTCAAAAATAATAAAACACAAGAAAACAACAAAAAACATTAAATTAAAATAATATGATAAATAAATTACAAAAAGTTGCACATCAGACAAAGACAAATTTAACAATTTCAAATGCAAATAAATAACAACTAGAAATATGGTTCATGTTCATATTTTTAAAATTAAACAAAATATCATTAACAACAAATACATAAAAGTATAATTGTTATTTTATTTTATGATTCACATCTGATACTTTACCCATAAAATTATGAAAATTGTACAAAAACATTAAAGTTACTTATCCTTAGAATTAGATATTTTAGCTATCTATCATATCTTGATTAACAGCTGACAATTTCTAATATATTGACAGATATTCACAATTATAAAGTAGCTTTACTGCTTAGAAATTACAATACTAAATATGTTTACCTGGCTTAACCATCTGATCTGACTCTACTCCATTATAGATGAAGTATTCCAAACACTCAGCACGAACATCACGGTGAGATGCATAATAAACTGCATTGTATCCTAAAGTTATATAAAACATTGTAGCCAAGTTCACAGAAGCAAAAAGGTGACCTATAGAAATTTTAGGCCAACTTTTTTTTGCAGAGGTCAACCTATAGGTTGTACTGTTAATTTTCATGTTTTAGTTGTTTTATACTATACTAGTACTCTCTTCCCTGAATTTTTTTTTCACAGGGGACATTTACAAATGTGGAAATGTTTAGACTTTTAAGAGTTGAGAAGGTTAAACAAATGGAAGGCAGATCTTCTATCTCCTAAATTTTTCCTATTATTTGACCCAACAGACATACCCATACCTCAAATACCTCACTCTTTCCCTTTATTAAGGAGATCTTCGCCAGCCTGGACTGGGACATGGTGACCAGGGACTGTGGGCAGAATGACGGGGTAATTGAGGCTGGAGGCAATTTTAGTGAATAATCTATTAGTCATATACCTAGTCTGCTTTTAAAATGAAACAAAAATTTACAGTTTTATTTTCATTTGTTAGAAAAAGTTTTGATTTATGTGCCACACCCTGTATATATTTAGGACTATTGAATTACTTTATAATTGTCAATACTGATTTGTCTGTCTAATTAGATAAACTTCGATTTTAGAATCTGTCATTGCTTATTTAATTAGTTTGACTTAGTTTTCTTGATGTGAAGCCACTAGAGGACAGGGGTGAAACCAATAGTTTAATATAAATATCTCTCTTTCATCTACATATCTATCTGTTCTTATATATTTTCTTTCTGTCCATCCATTTATCCATTCTTGATAATTCAATTAGATATATCTAGTTACTAATATATATTAAAACTGACCATTGTAATCTCTTTCTTTAAGATCACCACCTCTCTCCTCCACTAAATATTGTACCACAGGGAGATGTCCATTTTGTGAGGCAGCCAACAATGCTGTAACTCCTGAATATAATTTTAATCATTATCATTTGTGTTTCTATATTTATCAGCCTATCTCTTGAATATATCCTTCTTTCTATCTTTATCAATCTATCTGTCTATCTGTCAATCTATCTATCTATGTATATATCTATCTTACCTTTGTTTTTTCTTTCTTTAGGATCAGCACCTTTCTCCAATAAATATTGTACCACAGGAAGATGTCCTTCATATGAGGCAGCTAACAATGGTGTCTCACCTGAATATAATTATATTTATTATTGTTTTTTGTTTCAATATCTATCAGTCTATCATTTATATATATCATTCTTCCTATCATTATTTATCTATCTATCTATCTGTCTAAATGATAAAAATTACAATCATTATCACTTTCTTTAATATCAGCACCTTTCTCCAGTATCTTTCTTTCTTTCTTTCCTTCTATCTATCTATCTATCTAACTATCTATCTATCTATCTATCTATCTATCTATCTATCTATCTATCTATCTATCTATCTATCTATCTATCTATCTATCTATCTATCTATCTATCTATCTATCTATCTATCTATGTATCTATCTATCTATCTATCTATCTATCTATCTATCTATCTATCTATCTATCTATCTATCTATCTATCTATATATCTATCTATCTATCTATCTATCTATCTATCTATCTATCTATTTATCTATCTATTTGAAGTATATCAGACGGACTGTTAGATATCTATCTATCTATCTATTTATCTATCTATGTATGTATGTATCTATCTATCTATCTATCTATCTATCTATCTATCTATCTATCTATTATCTATCTATCTATCTATCTATTTACTATCTATCTATCTATCTATCTATTTACTATCTATCTATCTATCTGTCTATATATCTATCTATCTATCTATCTATCTATTTATCTATCTATCTATCTATCTATCTTTCTATCTATCTATCTATCTATCTTTCTATCTATCTGTCTATCTATCTATCTATCTATCTACTTATCTATCTATCTATCTATCTATATATCTATCTATCTATCTATCTATCTATCTATCTATCTATCTATCTATCTATCTATCTATCTATCTATCTATCTATCTATCTATCTATCTATTTATCTATCTATCTATCTATCTATCTATCTATCTATCTATCTATCTATCTATCTATCTATCTATCTATCTATCTATCTATCTATCTATCTATCTATCTATCTATCTATCTATCTATCTATCTATCTATCTATCTATCTATCTATCTATCTATCTATCTAGATATATCTAGTTACTAATATATTATATAATAAAACTTACCATATTTATCTCTTTCTTTAATATCAGCACCTTTCTCCACTAAATATTGTACCACAGAGAGATATCCTCCATATGAGGCATGTATCAATGGTGTGTAACCTGAATATAATTATAATCATTATTATCATTTCTGTTTCAATATTTATCAGTCTATGTTTTATATATATCCTTCTTTCTATCTCTATTAATCTATCCATCTATCTATCTATCTACCTATCTATCTACCTACTTATCTATCTATCTATCTATCTATCTATCTATCTATCTATCTATCTATCTATCTATCTATCTATCTATCTATCTATCTATCTATCTATCTATCTATCTATCTATCTATCTATCTATCTATCTATCTATCTATCTATCTATCTATGTATCCATCTATCTATCTATATATATATATAAATATCTATTATTAGACATACCTATAGATACTACTAAATAATAAAACTTACCATTATCATTTCTTTCTTTAAGATCAGCACCTTTCTCCACTAAATATTGTATCACAGGGAGATTTCCTCCCAATGAGGCACTTAACAATGCTGTCTCACCTGAATATAATTATAATCATTATTATTTAATATTTATCAGCCTATCTTTTGTATTTATCCTTCTTTCTATTGTTATTTTTTTATCTATCTATCTATCTATGCATATATATATATCAATCTATCTATCTATCTATCTATCTATCTATCTATCTATCTATCTATCTATCTATCTATCTATCTATCTATCTATCTATCTATCTATCTATCTATCTATCTATCTATCTATCTATCTATCTATCTATCTATCTATCTATCTATCTATCTATCTATCTATCTATCTATCTATCTATATATCTATCTATCTATCTATCTATCTATCTATCTATCTATCTATCTATCTATCTATCTATCTATCTATCTATCTATATATCTATCTATCTATCTATCTATCTATCTATCTATCTATCTATCTATCTATCTATCTATCTATCTATCTATCTATCTATCTATCTATCTATCTTTCTTTCTATCTATCTATCTATCTATCTATCTATCTATCTATCTATTTATCTATCTATCTATCTATCTATCTATCTATCTATCTATCTATCTATCTATCTATCTATTGATCTATCCATCTATCTATCCATCTATCTATCTATCTATCCATCCATCTATCTATCTATCTATCTATCTATCTATCTATCTATCTATCTATCTATCTATCTATCTATCTATCTATCTATCGATCTATCTATATATCTATCTATATATCTCCCTCTATCTATCTATCTATCTATACATTTATCTATCTATCCATCTATCTTTCTATCTATCTCTCTTTCTATATCTCTCTCTCTCTCTCTCTCTCTCTCTCTCTCTCTCTCTCTCTCTCTCTTTCTCTCTCTATCTATTTATCTATCTCTCTATTTATTTATCTATCTATTTATCCATCCATCCATCTATAAATCTGTAAATCTATAAGTCTATCTATCTACAGGTTGACCCTCAAAAAAGTATTTTTTAGCATCTGCAGCCCTTATTTCTCAATGAATTATTAAAAAATGTATATGTCCTTGTTCTCTATATATTTCCACATAAGTAGATATAAAAATATTTTTTTTTAACTCCAAAGTTTTGAAAAAGTGACTGAGGAAAAAGTAACTTTTAACATGAAACAACTTTTTTAGCAAAATTAATGTAGAAATCCTTTTATTTTTGTTTGATAATAAAATTACAACATAATGATTTTATAGTCTCAAAAGTTTAATTAACCCCCTATTAAATGATTGAGATGTCAGAAAAGGGGGCGGAGCAACTGTCAAAATTAATACTTTTCATAAAAAGGGGTAAATAAATAACCTAAATCTATCTATCTATCTATCTATCTATCTATCTATCTATCTATCTATCTATCTATCTATCTATCTAGCTATCTATCTATCTAACTATCTATCTATCTATCTATCTAGCTATCTAGCTATCTAGCTATCTAGCTAACTATCTATCTATCTAAAGGGTGTTAAAAAAATAACCGATCGCTCACAATTTTAACCACCATAAGTACTTCAAATCTTGGAGATTTACCCCATAATGTTTAGAGTTTTTGATGGGGCATGTAAAGACCTTTCTTTAGACACCTTAACAAGGTTTCTAACTCAATCTATGCCGATTTGACATAAAAAAGACATTCCCATCCAACTTTGAGGCATGAAGGCTCTGTCTATTCCAGGGATAAGGGATGGGAAACGTAGGAAAATATTATTTCAGGCCTATTTCAAGCCTTGGCCTAATAAACCAGTTTTGGGATGGCGCAGTGGTTCGTTATAAACGGTAATGAAAAAGCTGTGTGTGTGTGTGTAGATAAAGTATAGAATCAAATTCAGGTAGCTAGTTTAAAGTAAAAAACATAACTTTTTATAAACCTATATATTAATGGCTTTTGTTTAAATGAAGTTGTTTCTCTCCCAAAATTTTTTTTTCTTTTACTTTGGTAATTTGAATTGTCAGAAAGCTATCGTTGGGTTTCCCTCAGACAGATTTTAGTTTGTATTATTTGCATTTTTATTAATGAGTAAAAATTTTATTTGAAAATTTCATTGCTAATCAAAATTCAAAATAAACAAATTAATATGCACTTGGGTAACATTCTATCAAGTTCTTTGGATACTATTATGTAATGAAAATTTGTAGCTACCTCCTTTCCAAAAATTAATCCCGTTATTTTAGTTTTTTTCTATATGGTTCTTTTTTAATGTTTAACTCTAAGCAGATTTAATAATTAAGCTAATGTGATCTAACACCATTTATATTTATTTTTTAGTAGCAGAATAATAATTTTTATTTCTAGAATTGTCTGCTTCTAAAATTTCCGCCAATTGGTGATTGGTTGATAAAAACAGGCCAATTCTTATTGGATTAGAGCGATAGCTACTTGGGAGCGTCCGTCAGTTTGATAGTAATTTGTAATAGTTGCAATATCCCTTTAGAATATAGGCCGGGACCTAATTAATGGCCAGGTTTCCTGTCCCTTATCCCTGGTCTATTCGTAGTTCTTGATGATTGTCAAGTCTTTCTTTTTGATGCCAAATTGGCTAAGATTGTGTTAGAAACCTTGTTAAGGTGTCTAAAGAAAGGTCTTTACATGCCCTATCAAAAACTACAAACATTATGGGGTCTATCTACAAGATTTTATGTACTTATGGTGGTTCAAATTGTGAGGGATTGGTTTTTAAAAAGACAAATTTGTAATAAAATATGCACTTTCGGCGTAGGGCAAATTTCTCTGCAAGGGCTAGGTCTTAAGCTCTAGGGCTCTGGAAGGGTGAGTAGATTAAAAAATTTAATAATGTTTCCTCATTGTCATTGCTTGGGCTATCTATCTAGAGATACAACTAAGTAATAAAACATACCATAATTATTTCTTTCTTTAAGATCAGCACCTCTCTCCTCAACTAAATATTGTACCACAGGGAGATGTCCTCCCAATGAGGCAAGTAACAATGGTGTCTCACCTGAATATAATTAGAAACATCATCATTTTTGTTTTAATATTTATCAGCCTATCTATTTATCTATCTATCTATCTATCTATCTATCTATCTATCTATCTATCTATCTATCTATCAATCTATCTATCTATCTATCTATCTATCTTTCTATCCATCTATCTACCTATCTACTTACTATCTTTCTATCTATCTATTCCTATATACACTACTTAATAATAAAACTTACCATTGTAATCTCTTTCTTTAAGATCAGCTCCTTTCTCCTCCACTAAATATTGTACCACAGAGAGATGTCCTCCATATGAGGCAGCCAACAATGGTGTAGCACCTGAATATAATTATAATCATTGACATTATCATTTGTGTTTCAATATTTATCAGCCTATTTATCTTAATGCCTGTTTATCTTTCTATATATCTATCTATCATTCTTTTTATATAACCATCTATTAATTATCAAAATGTCTTTTCATCTATCTAAATATCTATTGGTTTGTTCACCTATCTGTCTCTCTATAAAGCTACCTGTTTACTATCAAAATATCTATCTATATTATAAGTAAATATAACTTATAATAAAACTAAATAATAAAACTTACCATCATTTTCTCTTTCTTTAAGATCAGCACCTTTCTCCACTAAATATTGTACCACAGGGAGATTTCCTTGAAATGAGGCAAGTAACAATGGTGTATAACCTGAATATAATTAGAAACATTATCATTTTTGTTTTAATATTTATCAGCCTATCTATTTATCTATCTATCTATCAATCAATCAATCTATCTATCTATCTATCTATCTATTTATCTATCTATCTATCTATCTATCTATCTATCTATCTATCTATCTATCTATCTATCTATCAATCTATCTATCTATCTATCTATCTATCAATCTATCTATCTATCTATCTATCTATCTATCTATCTATCTATCTAATATCTATCTATCTATCTATCTATCTACTTATATAGACACTACTAAATAATAAAACTTACCTAATTCATTTCTTTCTTTAAGATCAGCACCTATTTCCAGTAAATATTGTACCACAGGAAGATGTCCTCCCACTGAGGCAAGTATTAATGGTGTATCACCTGAGTATAATTATAATCATTATCATTTACGTTTCTATATTTATCAGCCTATCTTTTAAATATATCCTTCTTTCTATCTTTATTAATCTATCTATCTATCTGTCTATGTATTTATCTATCTATCTATCTATATATTTATCTACTCACTCACACAATAATCCTACCATTTCCATCTGTAAATCCTTTCCCTATTAAAATACCTTTATAAAATGTTTGCTTTCTTGTTTTAATAAATAAGATTTATGTTACTATTTATTTTCATTTTTTCTCTCATGTGACTATTATTAACCTTGTTTTTATACTATTGTCGTATAGCGGCCGCAAAGTGAAAGACATGTAATCTGCTTAAACTGTATTATAATAGTTCAATGATAGATATTAATTCAAATATATGTTAACAAATAGCAATTACAGAGCACAAATGTTTTTGTGCAATCCTAGGACAAGACAATACTTGTCACAGGAAAAGCGCACACAAAACTGACTTGAATAAATATTGCTCTGCATAAAATGAGAAAGCAATGTACTCTATTCTACATTTTCTCCCTTATTTTATTTACAATGTCAGAGCTTAAAATTAATTTCATATGGCATAAAAACATAATTTGCCAAAACATAATTATCAATTCATAATATATTTTTTTTATATATTTTTTATTCATATGGCAATAAAATAAGACTGCCAAACATGACATTTTATTTGTGTTTTTTATATTCTTCATTTTCTTCTTTTTTTTGTATGTTTATAAAAAAACATTTTTGTTTGTTATGTATACAATATATAAGTTCAATAAAACATGTAGACAATTCTGTCTAATAATGCATAAAATAATTAATAGGTTTTACTAAAGCAGATCCTAATCTATCATTAACACATAAAATCATTTCTTCTTGCCAGATCTCTTCTTGACTGCAGTGTCTTCAGATTCCATCAATACATCATTGTCAACGGCTCCATCAGTATCAGCAGCTCCAGTTCCATCATCAGCTCCATCTTGCGCAGCACCATCCTGTGAAGTCCAAGCACCGCTGTTCCGTTGAATAGGCACGTCCATTTTGATCAAGCAGTGATTCAAAACCTTTTCATCCAGTTCATCACTGAGTGCTTTAAACTTTTCCATCATTTCCCGCTCAATTCTTTGGAACATTGCACACAAACCTGGATTCATCCAGCGTATGTCTTCCATTGCCTGATAATCTAGTGTCCCTTGACGACTCGATGATTCCAGATCCAGACACATAGATATTTTCAGCCAAGCAGGCAACTCCGGTTGAGCCGTCAGTGGTAATCCGTAGCGTGATACCATTTTAAAATCCGCATCGAAGATTTCATCCTTCCTACCTTCCGCATTAAATTTCCACGCTAAATTTGTAAACAACATGTTGGAGAATTGTTTACCTGACAACTCAACAGATATTTCCTTTCTAACCGTATCCAAAGTTGTCGTTGGTTCACACAGCAAAGTCTGTTTAGCCAAGATTACACAATACCGATTCATCCTGTTTTTCATTTCCCAGCTAAACATCCTGGCATCGATTTCCGGATTAATCATGTCACCAGTATATGCAAGTTTTAACAGCTTTTCTAACACTCTGTTTTGTGCATTAATCCGAATATACCGATTCTCCGCCACATTTTCGTTGTGAGTCACTAGGCTTACAGCAGACAGATCTATCACCCGAGGAAGGAAGATGGACAAGTTCACCATCCCATTCACTAGTACATTCTCTATGCACACTTTCGCCGTCAGATCTTTCTCAGTCAGCCCTGAGCACCAATCTTTGTGCAATTCCGAAAGAGTTGTGGGTGGCATCTGTTGCAAAATAAAGGGAACCTTATTTACGCAATCGCCCCAGTGGGCCAGCAGCCGAACAGCAGATACCACTTGATTCTTTAACCGAAGATCTACCGTATGATCAATGTTTCTTAGCTGACCAACAATTGGTAGCAACTCTCCAAGAACATTGCTGCTCCTCCTTTCATTATCAACCGCGTATTCCATCTTAGCCAGGAGAACAAGGGAAGGCATCACCTCGCAGATGAGTTTGGCCGAAAAGATAATTGCATTGATATAATTTAACGAGGTTTTTCCTCCCAGAAAATCTTCCTGTTTATACTCTTGGATTGTTCATTAGCCGCTTGCAAATTAAGATGTCGGGAATTCTGGGAGGTCCACAATAGTGTTTTACTTGTATCCCAATTCATTGCCATCAACAGACGTCCAAACTCCAAATGGATACTAACCATTTGTGCCAAATTCACTTTGTATTTAGGTTCGTTATCTAAGATATCCAATAAATGTCCGATGGGAATATCCTCCACACTCGAAAAAACCATTGGGGATGCACGACCAACACTAAGTGTAGATAGGTCAGACCGATTAATCCGTAAAGCTAACCGTGACGCCGAATTCTTGACCAGAGCCTGCAACGGTAATCCGGGTTTCATGTTGCCTCTGTCCTCTGGCGCCATCTGATCCTTGTTATTTTCTTCTTCAGCATAAAACCGCATTGCTAACGAATCCTCTGTAACCAGCCTGTAAAAGAAAAAAAAACATTTTATTATTTTATTCAAAAAATGAATTAATTATTGGTAATAGCTTGAAATTCTTCCTCAGTAAATCTTTTTTTTACAACACCAATAACAACCATACATCCCTGAACCGATTATTCCTATAGTCACCAGCAATACTAAAATCATAACCAAAAATTTAGCAAATAATGGTAAGATATCCGAGAATAGATGTTCAATACTATATAAAGGACTCATGATTTGGTCAAAGAACGACACCTTATGTTCAACAAAATCCATCTTTGATGCCTGTCCGTTAAAATCTTCAAAATCCTCTACCCCTTTATATTTAATGGTACTGTTAAAATCCTTTATATAAACACTTTCATCGTTTAAATATATTTTCTGTCCTAAATGATCCGACTGTACATTCCCAATATGAAGTAATTCTATCCCGTGTCCCTGATTGCCTAAAAATAGATTAACTGTCAACCTCAAAAACAAAGGATTTGTAGAACAGTTTACCATTTCAGTTTTACCCACAGGAACAATCATTCTGCTGTATTCCTGAACACCAACTATTTCCCCTCCATAGTTTACCAGCAGATGTCCTGCAGCACAACCATAATCTTCTCCAATCTTTACCGGAATATTAACATTTGTACACTTCTCATATTTAGCGAGTTCACCTAAGAAAACCATCTTATATCCTTTTATCATCTGTCTATTTGTTCTTGTTTCTGTCTGTACACATTTAGAAATACTTGACCACTCCATTAATCTCTCATTTCTCTCTTTACAAGCTACAAACATAGCATTTAACTCAAATCTAGCCTCCTGTTTTAACATATCACCGAAATAAATCCTAACTGCAGCTTTTGGCTGTTCTAAAAATTTGATACCCTCTAATTCCGTTAATATCACATTAAAATCTAAATGTTGTAACACAAATTTTTCCGTATCCACAATATTAACCAAAATATTTCTTTCAAAATTAGACACAAATAATTGCTCGTTCCAACGCGTTATGTTAAAAGTATCCTGAAAAATTACCTTTAAAGTACTTGCTGGTTTTCTTAGCACGTAAGGAAAAAATGTAGAACTAGGTGCAACCCACCAAGAATTCTCTATAAATTTTCCTACAACCTGTTGCTTGTCATAGTCTATAACAATATTTTCCTTGATTAACACCGGAGTATTTTTCACCAATATATGTAATGTTCCTATTCCGAAACCATTCGCAAACCAATCATTATGAGCATAAATACCTAAAGTCTTGCATTGAATATTTTCTACACCTAAATCATTCCAGGCTGATAAAGAACCATTTACCACAAAACTATGACTTGTCTTCACGCCTAAACTCGTCAGAAATGTCTGTCCGTCGAATTGAAACTTTCCCGAATGAAAAACACTTCTACATTCCTCGACACTTATCTCTACCTGCCTTTCATGTGGAACGTCAAGCACATGCACATGACTAGCAGTTCCGCAAAACCAACGTTCCATCTTAATTCTAGCCTCACAACTAACAGCCTCGGATAAAATATAATCAGTCTCTGATAATCCACAGTCCTGACTAATTCCGTTTTCGCATGTAAACAAGCAGCTGACCGCAACTCTACCCCTTCAACTGTATTACAATCATATGCCGATAAATACGGTGTATACATACAACCCACCAGAATAAAGCAATAAATCTGCCACACACACGTGAAAATCAAAATATTATTGTACCTGGCACTTTTAAGTCCACTGCTACCAGGCCTGGTCCTCGAGTCTCGACTATTGTCCGGCGAAGGTCTTTTCCGAACACCAAAATTACGGTCATCCCTTCTATTGTCATCTAGATTCATTGTTTCCCTGCGCTCTATCTCCTCTCTACGCTCCTTTGGCTTCTCTACCGCCCAAGGTTGTTGTTGGCGCCTCATCTAAAAGAAAATAAATATTAATATTCAACTATTTTATTCATCATTTTGTTCACCAAAATTTTCGTCAGAATTGTCTTTTCCCTTAAGAAGATTTTTAACCATCCTAGTCATTACATCTGACCGCGAGTAGCGCGCCATGCGCTCCTCATCCCGTTTTTTTTTATCTTCATCTCGTTTTTGTAACAAAACCTCATTAGTTGAACCTTTAGGCCGTCCCCTTTCATGTAATGTATCCGACATTTTTTGTGTTTTAAGATTAGCTGCCGACCTGTCTAAATCATCATTTTCTACATCCCTACCACATTTAACACTACCTCTTCTTTGTTCTAAATCTGATATTTTATCTTGAACTTTACTAAATGTATCCTCTAGAACACTCATTCTAGACTCAAGTTCCCCAGCTGATTCCATATTAAGGTCATTAGTATTTTCATTAGTATCTGTTACTAACAAATGACTATCATCCGATAAATTGCTATTATTTAAATTATCCTCGTAAAAAACGCTGTCTTTACCTATACTTGACAAAGTAGAATCTAAAGTAGAATTTTGAACCGAAAAATTTGAATTTCCTAAATTATTGCTAGAATTTATCTCTGTGTCCTCTGCCAAAGAACAATTTTCCATTGATACACTAAGATCATCAACCAAAGAATCTGTATTTGTTTTGTTTGCATATGGAATTCCTGCACCCAAATAAGAATTATCAAAAGAAGATATTACCTCACTAGAATCTGATTTTTTGTTGGACACTCTTCTACTTGTTTTTTCCGAATTTCCTTCAGTTTCCTCGTCAGATTCGGATTCTGTACCACCTGAACAAGTTAAATTTCTCAATGTATTGGGGAAGTCGAAATTTATGCACACCTGGGAGTCGATCCCGAAAAAATCATCTGTCACCACTAAGTCTATCTTTTCGTCTGGTGTCAAGTCCAGTGTGCTATCAATTACGTAAATCTTATCTCTAGGAACAATTCTAACACCTTTATCTTTTAACCTACATGTTTCAAGAGGTTGTACCTCGAACAAGCTATCCGAAATTACCCTAGAAATAAGACACGGCCCAATCCAAAGAGGACAAAGTTTTTTAGATACACCAACCTGAGTTACATCGTAGAAGATGTAACAATATGCATTCAACCTAATTGCCTTTGATGTACGTACCGAATTTTCTATCTGCAAATATCTCTCAGTCCTGGTCTAGGAACAATTCTAACACCTTTATCTTTTAACCTACATGTTTCAAGAGGTTGTACCTCGAACAAGCTATCCGAAATTACCCTAGAAATAAGACACGGCCCAATCCAAAGAGGACAAAGTTTTTTAGATACACCAACCTGAGTTACATCGTAGAAGATGTAACAATATGCATTCAACCTAATTGCCTTTGATGTACGTACCGAATTTTCTATCTGCAAATATCTCTCAGTCCTGGTTTGTCCAGATTTCCAATTCGCTTCAAGGCAATCCAACAACTCTGAAAAATTCATATTTTTAATTTTTGTCCTTGTAAGTGGATCAAATTGATCCAATGGGAGCTTAGGCGAGCGACAGTAAAATTTGAAATACGGAGAACATCCCAACCTCTTATTAAACGAAGTATTCATACAAAACTGCACTGCTTTAAGTTTATGAGCCCAAGATCCCTCCTGAAACCACCTATCAGTCTTTAAGAAGTTGTAAACCGACTGGTTATATCTTTCGCTATAATTTGACTGAGACGACCTAGGTGGAATAAAAACCTGTTCAATCCCTAATCTTAAACATACCTCCTTAAAAATCCGTGACTTAAATGATGCTGCGTTATCAGATCTTATTCTATCACACACGCCCATAGTAGAAAATATTTCATTTCTTAAACAACTAATAATTGTTTCAGCTTTGACATCCTCAATTGCAAATAACCAAGTAAACCTCGAATAGCTATCTATCACAATTAAAATATGCTTACATAGAACTCCATTATATTCGCACTCATTGAGCGGGCCAAGCGCATCGATTGCTATCTCGGCCATAGCCTCCGCTGCCATCGGAGAAAATTCAATTGTATGATTATGCTTAGGTTTTTTCCGTCTATTTAAACATGTAACACAATTAGCTATAGCTGCAGCCACAAACCTACTAGCATAAGGCATACAAAAATGCCTATTAATCCTACTTAAAGTCTCTAGGTACCCCCTATGACCTGCCGACACATCCGCATGAGCTAACAAAAAAACCTGCCTATACATCCCTAGGGGCAAAACTACACGCTCAATGAATTGAAATTCCTTTTGCATCCTCATTGGCGTAGTTAGGATAATAAGACCATCCCGATAACTCAAATGCTCAAAAAACTTAAAGATCTGTTTTCCTCTGTATGGTAATTGTGATAATTCCCTAGCAAACGGCTTAATATTATTAACTATGAATTTTCTAACTTCAACTAATACCTTATCTCGTTCCAGACTTTTGGCAAAACCACGAGCACGAATCCGTTCAGCAATCCTGTCTGCCACCTCTGTACTGATTCCTACAATTAAACATAATTTAGGTTCTTCAATTTGATAAACTGTATCCAATATTAAATCTCCCTGCTCATCCGAATTTAATTTAGATATCCTACTAGTATTATCCTTTAAAGCCGTTCGAGATAATATGTCAGCATTGGTATGCAATGTGCCTTGACGATATACAACTACATAGTCGAAGGTGGATAAAAAGTTTATCCACCTAATCGTTAAACCAACAAAATACCCATTCTGTCTCCATGTAGGCAAATGTTTGAGCGCTGCGGAATCCGTTCGAACTATAAACTGTTTATGCCTTAAATAACACTCAAATTTTTCAACCGCATTTACAAGCGCACATAATTCACCTTTATGTGCAGCATAATTAGCCTCATGAGCCGAACGAACACGCGACCAACACAAAATCATCTTCTCCTGCCCCCCTTGTTTTTGACTCAAAATTGCAGACATTGCAGTAGCAGACCAATCAGTGTCTAAAATGAACGGCTCCGCCTCCATACTCCAGTCCAGAAAACTCTTGCTCACCTCCATGCAAAATAATTCCTTAGTATCCTTGAAAGCTTGTAAACCTTTTTCATCCCATTCTATTTTGGAACTATTCCTAAATTTATTTAAAGGTGCCGTCACATCTGAAAAATCTTTAAAATATGAACCGTAATAATTTATAAAACCAGTAAACCTTTGAACATCTTTACCTGTCTCAGGTACTGGCCAACCTTTAATCTTATCTATATACGCCCTATTCATGAAAATACCACGTTCATTTATTAAATGACCTAAAAACTTAACTTCCTCAGCGAATAACGAACATCTGCCTAAATTTATCTTAAGCCCCGCTTTACAAAAAGTTTGCAACAAAACATCCAAGTGCCGTAAATGATCTCCTACATTCATACTATAAACCAAAATATCATCAAGATAAACCAAACAAAAAGCTCTCAACTCCAGACTCAAATCCATTACTCTATCCATTAACTTGACGAATGCGCTAGGCGCATTCATCAGACCGAAAGGAAGCCGCTTAAAACAATACTGACGCCCAGCAGAACAGAAAGCGGTATATTTCCTAGCCGATTCTTTTAAATGCATCGAATTATACGCTGAAGTTAAGTCAATCGAGGTGAAAACCTTTTTACCCCCTAACTTATCAAATAACTCTCCAATATTTGGCAATGGGTAACATACAAAACGTACCTTTACCTCATTAGTATTACCAACCTTTTACTTAACCGCAAAAATTCCAGAATTATATGGTGAATTACACTCCTCAATAACATCCGTCTCCAACCATAAATCAATTTGTTCTTTAAGTTTTTCAGCATGGTGTGGATTTAATCTTATCATTCTATTTTTAAATGGCTGAGCTCCGGGTATCAGCTGAATATCATACTCCACTAACGTACAGGATCCAATATCTGTAGGTTCTACCGATAAAGCCGAAAAATTCTTCAAAAACAAACCAACAACCTTTCCTCGTAAGGCAACATTATCCTTTAAATAAGGTGACTCATCTATCTTTAACTTTTTCTTGATAAACCTAATCTTTTTCAACGTAGATGATACGTCTTCTTTAACCCGATTCTCCTGAAGCATTGCTACCTTTTTGGCCAGAAATAAATTACCAACCACTGTACCAGCAGGAATTGATTTATCAACCGACTCAAAATTTGTAATTTTACTAATAATTCGCCCTCCAACACCTACTTCCGTAATTCCCTCATTCAGTAACAACTTATTACGACTGCAATAACCTTTCCTAGGTGCTATATAACAAAGTTGTCCTTCCGATAACAATTTTTTAACCTGAATTTCAACAGTAACAGTACGTGAAGCTGGAACAACTATCCTATTTTTCAGCATGCAAGTCCATTCCAATTCAGCTACCCCCACCTCCGGCACCACAGTTTTATTTTTATCTACCTTATCCAACACGGAATGTACTAAATTCTTTACAATCACTTTCCGTTTAGCAACCAAATTAATACTTTTATTATACAATTCAATCCTATTTCCTTCAGACCCGAAAACTGTCTTCACACCATGTCTTTGCATCCATGCACTTCCGAAATTAACTGGTATTATCATATCCTTTATCACGAAGAAATCCTCCTTAAACACCCAGTCTCCATTAATTACAAAACTAACATTTTTAACTATTCCATTAATAACAATAGAATTACCCGAAACCCCTGCCGCCTTTAAATTTGTCTTTTCAACCGATAATCCGAGCTTCAAAGCTTCGAAGCCCGAGTCAACCAATGCCAATACATTTTCACTCTTAATACTTATGGGTAAATAAACCTCTGCCGCCATATTTCACCAACTCTGTATAAACCAATGCCGTTAAAATACTGTAAACACCGTCAAAAAATCATTCTTAAATAATCATTAAAAGTTCATAATAAAATTTTCACTAAAACACCATAAAATAACAGAAACTATCTAACACCTCGTTAAAATATTCACACTCACCTAATATTATAATCAAGATGCTTCAACCAACAAATCAAATACACGTCTGACTGAATACAATCTAAAATAATAATCTAATTTTAGACTTCACAAATAAATCCAAATATCATACATCACTATTAAAAATCATTATAAGAATATGCTAAAAATTAAAACGAAATATCTGAATTATTATAATTCCGAATAACACTAATATAATACCAATTTAAATATAAAAATCTAAATACCTTAAAATAATAATTCAAGTTAATATGGTAGCGAATTGCAACCTCAAAAATTAAGCTGGACCTATTAGAGGCACCAGATGAACTAGAAGACTGATTCAATTTGCCGATAATTCCGCCCAACTATCTTCTTACCTGAGAGCACTCCATGCGCCAAAGCACGCCTCTACGTCATAAATATCCTCTTTGCGCAGACCAACGCCTCGCCACCTATGCCAGAGCAGTCCAGAGCAGGCCAGGTTTCTCTTTGCCTGGCTTTCCTCTGCGAGAATTAAGGAATGTCTAAATGAATACAATAACAATTTTGCTTCATGATCCAATTTTAATGATACAAACATTCCTAAATAATGAAACGTACTTAAAACAAATGAAATCATGCTAAATCTGCACTTTCCTATTTTTTTAAAAACAAATAACATTCCGATACCAAATAAATTCTGCTGATAAATATTATCAAATAATCATCATGAATTTAACACTTTTTAAAAAATTTAACCTTAAATATATTCATTTTAATACTTAAATTAAAAAAAAATTGTTATCCCTTTTAATTACAAATTTCCTTTTTCTGAACCAATTCAGATTTTCCTTCATTCCTGTTATTCCAATCATAACCTAAAACAAAATAAAGTATCAACAAAAACGAATATATCCGAAACTAAAATTAATCCAATAAGAAATCCGATTCTAATCAATTCAAAATATAATATAATATTTTAAAACAAAACAACTTACTTGTCAACAAATTGAAATTTCACTATTAAAATCCTTTATACACAATATCACAAAAATAACAATTATTGAGTGGCTCCGATTTCCCTTATATTTAATATTTTGTTTAGTTTTTGTTTATAATGCGCAATAACCCAAACATAATGAAATCCGTATAAGGTTTTAAGCGCATCATAAATTAATCTTAATACCACATAATTTCATCTATTAGCACCTGATTCCAGGCGGCTACTTCGGCAACTAATTCCTCCTCATATTCAGATGTTCCCTCACCATCCAAACATGATATATCCTTTGAATCCACCGAATCATCTTTAACCTCTCCCACTAATTTCTTCCCCTCCTCCTTTTTCTTGTAAGGAAAAAATTCTTTCCCCTCATCCTTTTTCTTGTAAGACACAAATTCCTTATTCTCCTTTTTATAAGGAATAAAAGGTTTATTTCCATATTTTTGAAAATATTTACCCTTAGGATTAGGTGGTTTTTTATCCCGAATATCGAAACATGTTCTCATTAAATGTCCTTTCCTATTACAATAGAAACACACAAAGCTACTCTGAACAGCCCCAATTACAGCCAACAATTCTTGAGGCCCTTCAAATTCGTCCGCTAAGTCAATGTCCAATTGATAAATTTCATTAGAAACATAATCATCATCACTAACCTGATCAATGGTTATTGGATTTTCCTTTGAACCTGCACCTCCAATCATTGTCCGAGCCAAAACCATCTGATTTGTAGCACATGTAGCATGTTGTAATCCTTTGACAATTAATTGAGCTCTTTGCAGAAGTTCAGTCCGAAACTTTCCTAAATTCCGTACTTGTCCGTCACGCTCTAAATCCACCGCAAACTGTCTCATTTGATTAGCCAATGTTGGAGATAAAATCACATTACACACTTGAGAATAAAAATCCATAAAAGTGTCATCAATTGTTGCTGGATAAGCACGACGCCAGAACGAAAGTATCTTATCGAAAAATGCATCAATCTTATCATTCTCATGCTGTTTCACACTCAAATACGCATCTTTGCATACATTCTTCATGTCAGGTGGTAGGAATAGATCACGCATTTTACATAAATAACCTTTAAAAGTTAACCTCCTATTCTCTATGTCCGTCGGTTTTAACGTATAACAGCAAGCCGCCCTAACCCCTGTACATTTCTCATACAAAATTTCTTTACACAATTGATGATTAGTCATATGATACCTCCTAACAGCCATCCAAAATCTCTCTAGATAATCAACAAAAAATATAACATTATCTTCCGTCGTAAATTCCGGCGCATGTTTTCTAAATTGATCACCAAGTTTAGCACATGTCTCATTATTTCTTGAAACATTTTCATCCCCTGTTTGCATATAAATGGATCTATCCGGTACAAAAAATAAGTTGTTTACACCAATTTACCTGTTCAATTCCCATTCTTTCCTCGAAAAAATTGATGGTATTAAACTCCTCTGCCTTGACCTCATTTACATCTGGCCACCACATCCATTCCATGTCAAACATTGTATTTTTAGCGTCCACTCTAGCTAATTCCCACAGCCGAATAACTTTATCCTCCTGCTGTAATGATCCTCCAAAAATAGCACGTGTTCCTCCAGAAGCCATTTCAGGTTTTGTTTCATAATATTCAGTTCCATTAAATCCAGTTTTAGACCGATTCTTTTCCGCATTCTTACGCTGAATATTTTCTAACACAGACGTTGTTCCTGGCATAAAAGTTTCAGTCACCGCCGTCAAATTCTCATCCTTAACTCTTGGCTCCTCCAGATCCTCCACCATTTTAGCTTCCAAGTCCGCCAGCCGATTATTCAACGCCGTAATAACCTCACCATTCGAATTAATAGTAGCCGTCAGACCATCAATCCTTGATTCCAATGGCTGCAACCGCCCAAAATTCTCCTCCAGCCTAGTAAACCTATCCTCGATTTTACCGAACTGCAGAAAAATATACGCCATTTGCTTAGGCAGCGGCAGCGCCTCAAACTCCGAAACATCCATCCTCCGCCTGACAAAAAATCTACCAAAAAACTAAACAATACAATTAAGCAGAAAACATAGGTCCATCACTTTAGACTGCGCCAATTTTATGTCGTATAGCGGCCGCAAAGTGAAAGACATGTAATCTGCTTAAACTGTATTATAATATATAATGGGCCAACTAAAGTTAAAGTGACCAAGAATCTATTTTTTCAAAATGCATTTTCGTTTACCTTTTCTTATTTTTAAAGTAATTTTCATAGAATAATGCCTTAAAAGTTCAACTAAGTTTGAAAAAAATCAGTTTAAAATGGCGAAATTGTTTCCACATGAAAATAATGTTAAAATCTGAGCAACAATCAAACTAAGAGAAAATTAACCATTTCTTCGCTTACAGATAAAAACAAAAAAATCAATACTTAGGAAATAATTTTGTAATAAACCTCTACTAATATTTGTCTTCAAACTTTCTTTAAAACGTAATGACAAAATTCTCTATATTTTATAAAATGATTAACTAAATTCCGATACGTAAGCGTTTTATGAAGACAAAAGAAAAATTGTTCAAATCTGTAAAAAGAATGATATTTAAGATTTGAATTGTTAATATAGAATAAACAAATAATATATGCTGCACATATCAAGCATAAAATATAACATTTCTTGGCGTTATCCTCTTAGAAATTTTTTTTTCATTTTTTTTCAATTTTGTACCCCACCCCACCCCCCCCCCGACTACCGACTACCGACTACCGACGAACAACTATTTTAGGTTAGGTTAGGTTTTAGGCTAGGGAGCCGAGCGCTGCGGCTAGGCAGGCAAGGGGGCCGAGCGCTGCGGCTAGGCAGGCAAGGGGGCCGAGCGCTGCGGCTAGGCAGGCTAGGGAGCCGAGCGCTGCGGCCAGAGTTCATAGTTCGCTGTCGGGGGGGGGGGGGGGGGGTACTCAAATTTTCAATATTGAAAAAAAAATTTCTAAGAGGATAATACCCATTTCTTTAGTATTTACATAAAAATAAGCATTTTATCATCGTAAAATAATCATCGTAATTTGTCGAATTTAATTAAATACCTGTCATTATACCTACACACGCCTGCAGCCTAACTCACACACACACTTACATAGGCCATTCGTATTTCTCTCTTCCATTCTCTGTCTCCCCCCCCCCCACACACACACACACTCGCTTATATTGGCCATTTGTATTTCTCTCTTCCATTCTCTGTCTCCCCCCCCCACACACACACACACTCACTTATATTGGCCATTCGTATTTCTCTCTTCCATTCTCTGTCCCCCCCCCCCCTCCTTATCTTTTGTACCAACGGATTTTGTTAAGTTGAAGTATAGAAACCAAACATTACTGAATATTATAATAGTCGCAGTCCCTTCAGTGTATTTTAAGTTGTAAGTTTGGACCAGTACGGGAAAATTTCAATAGCTATAAAAAGTAAATAATTTTATTCCCATAACTGAAAAAACATGTTATTCTATTCCCTTTTTTGTATATATTAATTGCTAACTGACTTGATTTAATATCTCAGGAACCATCTTTGCAAAATTTTGTTTAGTATTAAAATAAAAGCCTTGCTTTAATTATTGTACATCCATAAATAAATTCATTAAAAGAATAGAAATTGTGTGCTCTTTATCTTATTCCATGTTTTGAAGAATAAACTGTAATACAATCAAGTTCTGTGGTGTCCGTACTCTGTCTGTGTGTATGTGTGTGTGTGTGTGTTTAATGCAACCTGACTGTACTCATAAAATGCCTATCTTAGAAAACACCTTTAATTAATTCACATTTTAAAGTTTGTTTCTTTTAAATATCTTTATAAACTTTAGATTTCACAAAAAAAATCAGCGACTTTACTAAATTAATATATTGATTGCTAGATATAAAATAATGCTTTGCTTTTTAAAATGTTTTTTAGAAAAGCATTTTCTGAGATAAGCACTTTTTGAGATAGGCATTAAATAAGATAATACATTATTGATGGTCCCGAGAATAGCTTAATTTTATAGTTTCAATTATAATATTATCAATTGCCTGTATGTATCCGGTTCAATGGTTATATTACATTTTATCATACATATACAAAGCAATTAACTGATTTAAAATGATATTTAACGTCACATATCTAAAGCCATGTAGATATGTAGATATTCATATAAATTTTTAAATAAAGGAAAAAATGAAAATCCAGGTACCATTATCAGTAATATCATTTTCCATATATGGCTTTATTTCTGTGACCATCGGAAGAAAATCTTTAATCTATCCGTAGATAACAATTTCAACATTTATTGGTTAGTTTAATAACGTACGTAACAAAAGCTCTTAATTTACTATAAATTTGCAAGTAAACTTCAACTAAAAGATTGTTATTTGTCGATTTTGATAGGTTTTTAGATATGTATAATAAAACACAAAATACAACAATATTTTCTAGGGAATAAATTCGTTTTTTTAAAGTTTGATTTATTTTTAAATGGGAAGTATTTAAGACTTAATTCTCAAATTAGTACTCTTAAAAAACATTAATCAGTGACATATATCAACTTTTTTCCAGCTTCGTGAACACTTTAATTGGATACTAATAAAAAACCTGTTTCTGGCTTTGTTATTAAATTTGGCTTTCAATAAAAAATGTTAATTATTTTATCAATTTCTTAGTAACTATACATTGGTTTAAAGCAAGAATTATGTTAAAGGTTAGCTTAACTGTTAGGAAAAGTCAAGAACTATGTGAAAAAGTTTAATTTTAGCTATAATGGGAGAAAAAAGCAATTTAATGCACATTTTATATAATACGGAAAATTTCTTCCTTTCCCAGTACCTTAAAAATCGTTGGAAAAAGCCGTTTTTTAAGCAAACAAAAGTGCGTTTTGCTCTATCTGTGAGACATTATGAATGAGATAATGTTAAGATTTGATATTAAGATGAGAAAAATTTACGTTCACAGTCCCTTTAATTAGGAAAAATTCCCCACACCCCACCCGAAGGCGTGTTAGCTTAGAAAAAAAACCCCGAGGAAAGGGTTTACACAGGATGTACTGGGACCTTATGGTGAGTTCAGAACATGCTTTCCCTAAATTGAGTTAGTACCTTCCCATAGTAAAAAATTTTAAAATTACTTTTGGTGATCATATTTAACTTTTATTTTTATTCTACCTTCACCTAACCTGCTTTATTGTCTTATTTTGTCTTTCATGATTTTCATGCAAATTCGCTCACAATACAGTTGAAATAACAGATGTTGGAGCTTTCTTAAAAGGTCTCTAACATTTTTCTAGCTCTAATACTTTTTGAGATATCTTATTTCAAAGTATTGCTTTAAATTCCTCTGTTACACAGCAAAAAGTTGAAATATAAAATTAGTCATTTTAGAGAAAATTACAAGTATCTTCATGTAAATATCTCTAATATTGCTCCAAATTGACCAAAATGGAAAGTTAAGATGCCTAAAACTATCTACATTCAATGGAAAATCCAAATACACACTTTTTGATACTTTTTTAGCGTAAAAGAGCATGCTGAAGTGATTTTTAAAAATTCGAAAGGAAAAAATATTTCCTGTTTTTTTAATCAAATTGAAATTTAATCGACTTTAGCAAGGATTTTAAGGTAAGCTATGGTGTATAAAGTTGTCACTTTGTAATTAGAAAGCCAAAAAACATAATTATCTGATATTTGAACTAATAGAAACATATCGTAAGAAAAATATACATAATCATTAAAAATAAACCAAAAATTGGTTAGAATTTTAAGCATTTCCAAGCAGTTTACAAATGTAATCTACTAATTCTAGTAATTTTATCTAAGAATAGTTGATTGGCCTTTTAAATTTTTTATAAACTTTTGAAACAAATTTAGTTTTGCCACCTTAACTAAGAAAACAAAGTAATTAAAAGACTTTCATGGATGATCTCACATATAATAAAAGAAAAAAATTTATTCTTTGGCCACATTTTTTTTGTTAACCCATTAATGACAATAGGGTCTTAAACGACGCACAAATTCAAACCTATACTATCACTCTATTTTTTTGTGCTGTCCTTTTTAAATGTTTGTAAATAACTGAATAGAGCTTCAAGTTTTGTCCTCTACATTGCTTGGGCTCTCACTTAATTCGATGACCAGATGAAATCATATTTTCATGGCAGAGGTGGAAAAAATAGGAAAAAATTTCCACACCAGGTCTAACTTTTTTCTATTAATGAATTAAAACATACTTATTTATAATTAATTATAGCATTTATTATATATTTTTAGTTTCTGCTAAGTTTTCTTTAATTTTAGTTAGTTTACATACTTTTTTTTGATAATTTGTTGTGCGTCGTATTCGACGCATTCGGACTAATCATTTTAGCCATTGCGTCCTTTTTGACCTTATAGGACTAATCATTTTAGAATTTTACTGTATAATCTCCTATAATCTGCTAGTTGCTTCGCCCCTAACCTCTAGGGTGGGTGGGGGATGTCAGGAAAAGAGCACAAAACCATCCCAAGGTGTTTATAAAGCTTCCCTGATAAGTAAAACCAATTCAGACCCGCAATTTCTGTAATCTTTGGCTTGAGACAAAAAAACCTTACTACTTTTTAGTATGGAATACAATAAAAGCAGCGGCTACGCCCCTAGAGGCATCTAGGGGCTCTTAGGTTGCGGGGGGAGTCAAATCCCCTCTTTCAATTACAATTTTTTAAAGAAAAAGTTTTTTTTTTTATTTTGGTTTTTTTTATTTTCTAGGGGTGATTTCTCTCGGGATGGGGGTGGTACCCTCCTTCAAAATAGCTATAAACCTTACCAGGACCTAGTAGAAGCTACCATGTAACGGAGCACCATATAGGTTCAGTGGTTAGCAAGGTCCTTTGATACACACACAAAGACATACAATAACCTGTTACTTTATTTTAAGGATATAAAAATAGTAGCACAGATAATCTACAACTAGGGTCTGTCTGTACGTCCACCTGTCTGTATTTCCATAATTGCATCCAAATGAATAATAGCTACCTTACAACTAGTGAATGTATGTATGTCTGTCTATATATCAAAATTACAGCCAATTAAAGACTGTAAATATGTTTATACTTCTGTAATTTTTATTGCAGCCTAGCTGTTAAGGGATTCATGAAAATAGCGCAGATACTCTACAATTATGGTCTGTCTGTATATACGTCCGTCTGTATATACACAATTGCATCCAATTAATTAACAACTACACTACAACTAAGAAATGTATTTGTTAGGGATCTAAAGTAATAAGTCAATGGCCGATAAATTGATGTACTTACTCAGGGCTATTATACCATAAAATCTTTCTGTAGATTACATTTAGTGGTTGAAACATTTGGACACTTAACTTAATAAACCAACCAATCAAAATACAAATACAATTCCCCAAAGTTGGCAAGACAACAAATAAGAAAAAGTTATTATTAAACTTTGGGGACTAACAGGGGCTGGGAGGGGGGGCGAGGGTTTGTCATGTATTGGGTTGTTCAATATAATTGTCGACAAAATCATATTTCTTAGCTAAAGCATTGTAATAGAGTGATAGGATATCTCTCTGTGTATCTGCTTAACTGATATGCTTCTTTTTTTACTTTGTAGCTTCTCATAGGTCCTGGGAAGGTTTATAACTATTTTTTGGGAGGTTACCTCCACCCTCCAAAGAGAAATTGCCCCTTAAAAAAAACAACCAACACAAGAAAAAATAGAATAAACTACATGAAATTAATTCTTTTTAAATCTAAAATAAAAAAAAAACATTGTTGTTGAATTCAATGACCTCTCCCCATCTCAAGTGCCCCTAAAGGCCTCTAGAGGCGTAGCCATTGGTACCAAATAATTATATTCTGAATTGTTTTATGCAGATGAATGGACGTAGAGACAGACACTGATTGTAGAGTATCTGTGTGATGTATCCTTATAATAAAGTAACAGGATATACATTCTACATGTGTCTGTGTGTACTAAGGGATCTCACTAACCACTGAACCGATATGGTTCTCCTTTACATGGTAGCTTCTCATAGAACCTGGTAAGGTTTATAATTATTTTGGGGGAGAGTATCACCACCCTCCAAAGAGAAATAGCCCCTTAAAAAAAAAACCAAAGAGAAATCGCCAACACAAAAAAAAAGAATTAACTTAATTCAATTAATTCTTTTTAAATCTAAAACAAAAATATTGTTGTTGAATTCAATGACCTCTCCCCATCTCAAGTGCCCCTAAAGGCCTCTAGGGGCGTAGCTACTAGTACCAAATAATTATATTCTGAATTGTTTTATACAGACAAATGGACGTACAGACAGACACTGATTGTAAAGTATCTGTGTTATGTACATCCTTAAAATAAAGTAACAGGATATACATTCTATATATATGTGTCTGTGTGTACAAAGGGATCTCACTAACCACTGAACCGATATTGTTCTCCTTTACATGGTAGCTCCTCATAGGACCTGGTAAGGTTTATAACTATTTTGGGGGAGAGTACCACAACCGCCCTAGGAGAAATCACCCCTAGAAAGTAATAAACCCCTCTCAAATTTTTTTTATCAATTTTTCTCTAAAAACTGTAAGTAAAAGAGGGTGTTTGACTCCCCCCCAACCCAAGGGTCCCTTAATGCCTCTAGGGGCGTAACCGCTGCTAGTATAGTGTTCCATACTATAAAGTAGTAAGGTTTTTGTCTGAAGCTAAAGATTATAGAAATTTCGGGTCTGAATTGGTTTTACTTATCAGGAAAGCTTTAAAAATATCTTGGGATGGCTTTATGCTTTTTTCTAACATTCCCCACCCACCCTAGAGGTTAGGGGCGAAGCAACTAATAGATTATACAGTAAAAGCCTAAGATGATTAGTCCGATATGGTACATAATAGACGCATGGGAAAAATGATTAGTCCGAATGCGTCGGAAACGACGCAAAAAAAAAACTTCTTTGGTATGCCACAAATCAAAAAATCTAAAAATACAAATGTCTTACAATCCCTTAAGGAAGCTGTGTTTAAAATTTGAAGCGATTCTGACGACAGGGGGGAAGTTCGGCACTAATGGGTTAATATACACTATTAGATACTCTAAACTAGTACTGAGATTTTTAGAAATAATAAATAATAATTAATTTTGAGTTTCTTGTACCTTAAACACCTATTACATTATTAAAAATGCCTTAAAAGTGATTTTTAATTAAAATTAAATTGCATTTGTTTCTTTGATATTACATTTTAGGCTTCTCCTGGTGACTTATAAAGTCTCAAAAAGTGTGGATTTGGATTGTCCATTGAATATAGATAGGTTTAGGCATCTTAACTGTCCAATTTGGTCAATTTGGAGCAAAATCAGAGAGATTTATATAAGAATACATTTAATTTACTCTAAAATAACTAATTTTATATTTCAACTTTTTGCTGTATAAAAGATGATTATACAGAAATACTTTGAAATAAGATATCTCAAAAAGTAATAGAGCTAGAAAAACGTTAGAGACCTTTTTAGAAAGCTCCAATATCTGTCATTTCAACTGTAATGTGAGTGCATTTTCATGATAAACATGAAATACAAAATAAGATAATAAAGGAGGTTAGGTGAAGGTAGAACATCCTGTGTAAACCTTTTCCGCGAGGTTTTTTTTTCTAACCTAACACGCCTTTGGGTGGGGTGTGTCCCATAAGCATTACTAAACAATAAAACTTACCATTATTATTTCTTTCTTTATGATCAGCACCTCTCTCCTCATGTAAATATTGTACCACAGGGAGATGTCCTCCATATGATGCAGCTAACAATGCTGTCTCACCTGAATATAATTATGATCTTTATCATTTTTAAAAGAGAAGCTTTTCTATAATTAGGGTCGGTCCGCATGTACGTCCAAGATAAATAGCTTTTATTCGTTTATTTAGAATTGTCCTATTGATTTCAAACTTTGCATGATGATTCCTGTAATAGTTAGGTACGATTTAGAAAGCGTAGCAACTCTAAAATCATTACCAAAATGTCCGTATGTCCATTTTAATGTTGATTTTTCTACTTTTTTAACAACAAATTTTTATGTGATCTAATTATCCATTTGATCAGATTTTTGATATATTGATTCTTGGGACAAAGAACATATTATAAGCGAAGCAACTCTATAAACAAGTAATAAAAATGTCCATAAACATTATCCTGTATCAAGCAGTTTTTCAACAAATTTATTCACAATTTTGCTTCGATTCTTATACTTTAATATTCTAATTTTTCAGTTCAGACACTAAACAAGTGTTAATTTCCGTTTGTCCTATCATTTCAGTGCTTTGCTTTTATGAATGTTGTCATCCTTGTTGTTTTAACATTTATCTGTCTTACTATATGTACATATTTTTCTCTATTATTGTCTATCTTTCTGTCTGTCCTCTCTTTGTCTGCCTGTCTTTGTCTAAGATGAAGCTAAAAAAATGTTAAAGATAAAAATTACTCCTAAAAGTATACAAAAATGATTTTTAATATGTATGTTAAAAAATCCATTTTAAAATCTTAATTTTGATGATGATGGCCTTTAAGATGCTCCTACAGGTAGTGATTGTGAGCCAAATGTTATCGAAGTGCATGACCATGATGACAACTTATATATTGAACTGTGGTCCAATTTTTGTATTCATAGCATCCTCCAGCCAAGCAGTAATTAAAAAGAAAAATATTGCAATTTTAATTACTCCAATTCATAAGGTAAATACTGTCATTTTTAGAAGATGTTTACATTTCTTGAAATTAGGCTCCACTGGAGATTGCTATGACTACAACAATGGTACATAGGTTGATAGACAAGTTGTTGTAATGGGAATGTACTTAGATAACATTTAGCTCACCATCATCACCAATAGGAGCATCTGAAAGGTCATCATCCTCAAAATCAAGATTTTAAAATGGATTTTTTTTATCACATTAAAAATCATTTTTGTATACTTTTGGGATTAATTTTTATCTTTAACATGTATCAGGCTACAACCATTAATCTGGAGGCCAGCAGCTGACATCTAAAGTGATAGGGGTCGAATTTCTTTTTTTCTAATATTTCTTATTTTATAAAATCATTAATTTCTACCTTATACTATATTTCATAATAATTAATTCATAAATCCCTTCAAAAATGGTTAATTTATCAGAATCAATCTTTAAAACAGGATAAAAGTGGAAAAAAATCATTTTTCCATTGATTTGTTTTGGATTTGCATATCTTTTTGATTCACCAGTTTTTAACCAAAATGCTATTTTTGAGATCTTGTGCTTCATTGGTGCTGATTAAAAAAAATCAACGGTGGAAACTTGTAACCAAAAGCTGCATCTACATTTTATATTTACAGTAGAATCATCCTAAATGAATATTAAAGCTGCCATTCTACAAATTCAGATTTTCCTATTTTTTTGGTTTGCATTTTAGTTTATCTATGTGCCTTTATATTACATCATTCTTTAATCTATCTATCTATCTAACCATCTATTTATCTATCTAAATGTCTATCTATTGTTATTTATTTTACTTTTTATTGTTTCTATGAAATGCAAGATAAACATTTTAAATGACCTTTCTTGTTTGTTTTGGTTCTTTATTTTTTATTTACTTCACCTGTCTCATCTTTATATTTGATGATAGTATGATCTTGTCTCAATAGTTGAGCAACTCCATCCACATCCCCCTCGTAGCACAAGTCCAGAAATTTCTCTTTGTCCTCTTTACTGGTAGCCATTTCCTAGAAAAAGGTTTTTTTCAGATTTGAATAATGACAAATCTTGATATTACTCAAGGCCTTTAATTTTGTACTAAATTAACATTATTCATTATTTTGTATCATATAGTATACTTGTAAAATTTAAAAGTTTTTTATCTTACGGGGGTACATCCTTTACCCCTCCCCCACCCCTTGGACGCCCAAACACCTAGGGCTCTACCTCGCCAGGAGTTTGTTCCACTGCACACCACCAATCAAACAACCAACCCATTTAAAACCAACTGAGACATTTATTTTAGTTTCTGTCCATCTGTATGTCTGTCTGAATGAATTGCTGAACTTAAATATGACAGTCAGGATGCATGTTTTACTTTTGAGTATGTTGACACCCCTCCCACCCTATAAATATCTGTCATACATCCTAAGGCTTTCACCCCTTGATTTAGGTCTCAATGGAGAATATAAAAAATAACATATTACTACCTGATTAGTTCTACCAGAGCCAAGAGAAATCAAATCAGCATGATACCATATTCATAAATCTAAAGCAATTTTATGTATACAACAAAAAAGACAATGATCACTGAATTTTTTTATGGAATTAGTTTTTCATGTATTAGTGTTTTACACAAGGTTAGGTTAGGTAATATTTGAGATATGGTAGGGCATTGCCGGTATAGGCCCATTTATGTGTGTGCTCCTTGAAGGGGTTAGGCATAAAAGACTACCTCTCCATCCCCAAAAATATTCTCTTGAAAATACAAATTAAATAATTTTTTGCTTGATATGCACTTTAAGGGAATGCACCAACTTAATGGTTGAATTTGTGAATTTCATCCCACTAAAATTTTAAAGATTATTATGAACACTTTTTATCATGAGCTTTAATTATTTTCCTAACAAATGATAAACTTAATTTTGTTCCTATCTGACAAATGTTTGGTTTAAAGTAAAAACAAGGATGACAACATCCATAAGTAGTGAAGCACAAAAACATTAAAAGATGCCTGATAAAATGGAAAACCTTGTTACTCTGTTTCTGTATTTTTATCCCTCACTTGTTATGCTTCACTATTTGGATGCTGATATCCTTGTTTGAAATTAATATATAAAATAAGTATTACTGTTTTGATTATTCTGTTACGCCTAAAGTAAAAACAATAATACAAATAATTGGAATCTAAACAAAATTAGTTTTGATAAGAAATTAATACTTCCCTCAAACAGCGCAATTTCTCTATGAGGTAGAAATACTTACAAATCAAATAAATCATGAGATATTTTTAATGAATAAATACCATCCTAAATTGTTAAATCATTGATAGTGTATCAGAAAAATTTCTTTTTGTCATTAATTATTATCATTTTTTTTCTTTTTGATTTTAGTAATGTCATGGACATTATTACATTAAAAGAAAATATTAATTTTGTTCTGAAATGCAGAATTTTCAAAGTTAAATGTGTTTTTAATTCCATAATTGAAGAAGACAAAATTGGATACAATTAATCATAACACAAAAAAGAATAGTCATAAGTAAATAATTGCGACTTGACACCTCATTTATGACCATTCTGTCAAGTTAGAGGGTTCACCCAAGCCACTGTTTGTGTTTTCTGATCAGGTTGGGGATTGGGTGAAGGCAGAAGGACAATACAGGCTGAATGGCCAATAGCTTTGAGTGTATAGTCATAATTTGTTATTTTTTATGTACGTGGGCTGAAGTAGCCTTCATTCCTGCCTGTCCCTATATGAAAGAAAAAACTTTAGTAAGCAGGTTAATGGTTCATATTGTTACTCTTTTTTTTGTTATTTCATACAGTAGTTATTTAATTTTATTTTGTATAGTATCTCTTTGAAAACTAGCTGTAAATGGTTGAATCACATACACTGTCAGTTGGGTTATTTTGTCATTTTATGTCATGTCACAGTAGTATTATTTTATCATTCTTTGTCTTTGTATATTTTTTTGCTCTTTTTGTAATTTCATAGTACATTTTTTTTTTTTATTTTGTTGGTGAGTTTTCAGTTTTGTATATGTTTTTGTTTTTATTGGTGGTTTATTTTCTTGTTCTGTCACTGAGTGTTTGAGTTTTCTCTTTCTGTGTTATGAGCTGTGTGTCAGAGTTTTGATTCCAGAGCGAGTTGTTGATCTAAAATAAAGTAATTGATATATTTTTAATTTTTAGTAATTAGGAGTGTCCTTTTAAGGAATTGTTTATATTTAATTAATAGTATTAACTGTTCATGAATAAGATTGTAATTCTATAACTTAAAACTCAGCAGCTTAGCAGTTTTAATTTCAATTTTGATGTATCAATGAATATTTCTGAGAATTAAGTCAGCAGATTTTTTTATAAGTACAAATGTTAACTTAGTAGTTTCAATTTAATGAACTCTAGTAATAAGTATTTTAGTCGTTATGTGTTTAAATTTTTGTTTTGCCCATTGAGTAGTTTTGTTTTAAGGTTTTCAAATTTGTGCTCCATACTAGAGTGTGTTAGGATTTTATTTTGTGTAGGTACCTTTTATTATTTTTTTAGTGTGTTAGGATTTTATTTTGTGTAGTAACCTTTTTTTAATTTTTTTAAGTCAGTGTAATTGATTTTTGTATTAGTAACATTAGTGTTAAAATTGCTTACCTAGTAAATGCTTTCACAGTGAGTTTAACTGAGGTGTGTGTGTAGGAATGAGGTGTTTTCATTCTGAAGCTCTCAGCACAACTGAGCTCTCAGCACAACTGAGCTCTCAGCACAACTGAATATATATAACAATCAAGATTTATAATATCTACATTTTTCTTAATTTTGTTAACATACAGATCATCATCAGTCTTTTTTTAGTTAAGAGGTGTCCCATGGTGTAGTGATTAACGCACTGCGCTTTGGTTGAGAAAATTTCAAGTATAATTCTGCTCACAGACTTTGAACTTGAATGACAAATTCATTTGCAATTTGTCCAAAATACTATCATGCAACTTCTCTATGATACCTCTAGGTTGTAAGGAGGGAGATTTGTTGGAAGTTAGGAACCTACAAATCAAGCAAATCAAATCATGCTTTCTCTCATCCATGCTCTTCTTCATACCTGTGAGAGTGCCATTCATATGGGTGGCTTAAAATGGAACACCTGCCATACTCAATAAGGCAAGGGTGATGTAATAAATGAGTTGCAGGTCAGCTTTAAATTAACAAACATTACAATCAGCTGTGCGCAAAACTTATCAATCTAACAATTGGCCAAAGGATTCTCACAACCAATCTCCTGGACAAAAACCTGGATGTTGGTTGTGACAGAAACTTCTGTTTTGAACTTTTTGCATAAATGGAATAGTATATAATTAAATAAAATATGGTATAAAATATGGAAGTTACCCACGACAGTGGCTAAACACATAGCGCACTCGCTAGGAGGTGATAGGTTCAAATCTTGGCTTAACACAGCATCATATCTAAAGACGTTAAAAATGGTTCCAGGTGCTACTAAGTCATGTGCGCGACATTAATAGTTAGAGTAGGGGGAATGCCTTGGCCCAAAACAGGTGCAACACATTACCATACACAGTTAGGACTTCTCAGACAAAGATCATGAAATCAAAGGGTTGGTTGTCTGATAGGTGTTACTTAACCATATACCCCGGGTGTTTGGACAGAAAAGGAGACAATTGACTCCCCTTGGTTATCCTGGGTTGAAGGACCATGGCGTCTAATATCATGGACAGCATCTCTGCCCGAATGAGGTAATGAGGTAGAGATGGAAGTTATATAATCAAACTAACTCTATGACTGATTATTCATTATTTTATCGCTGATCATTCATTCTTTACACTTGGAGGGAGGTACTCACACCTATTTAAAAAACCTCTTTGATGTCTATGAAACTTTCCCTTCTGAAATATATAGCATAGATATGTGAACAACTTTATTAAAGGAGAGCACTGAGATGGGTTTTAGAAAGATGAATGCCGCGTTTTTTTCGGCATTTTTTTGACATTGCGAAGCCCCTAGAGGCTAGGGGCGAAGCCGCTAGTATGATATAAAATAAGATTATTCAAACTTATTTTTTTTAAATATTTTTAAAAAGTGTGTATCTTTTACGTGTATAGTTTTCATTCTTTTCATTTTAATTAAATAAAAATTATTTAACTACATTGTAAATAAGTCACTTTGTGAAAACACTCTTTCGGAAATTATAAATAATTGAAATGAAACAAGAAATCTTATTGGTTTAATTTTAGCATTATGTGTTTTATTGTATTATGTTAAATTTTTTACTGAAATTGATTGTTTTAGAAAAATAATTATTTCCATCGAACAGAGTAGAGTTTTTTTATTATTGTATTGATATAAACTGAATCATATAAAATTGTTCTGTAAGAAACAATTTAGCCCCAAACTAAAAGTTGCTTTTGCTCCCGTCAAAATGATCACAGCAACATATAAAATTAATTTTTAAATCCCCCCAAAAAAGTTTATTGGGGACTTAATTCAAATTTGGGCTTTGCAGTCTGATTTTACTGGTATCATAGTATATTTTTGATATATGATTAAAAAATAGGTTAAAAACAGTTTCATAATTCTCCATAATTCAGCCTTGTGACGTCCTAAAAATTAGAGATAATTAAGCCTTTTTTAAGGGTTTTCTTTCCAACTTCTCTCATCTCCCTCATTTTTATGACATCACATATGTCTGATTTTTGAGACACTTTGTCCCGCTACTTGTTATTCAAGAGCGTAGTTCTCTTACAACTAGCTTGTTACCTTGCGACAGACAGCTCGACAAAGCCCTTAGTTGTGTATTTCATTATAGTTGATAGTTTTCAATTCTAACTACTGCACCATCCTGGTTTTTTAGGCCTATTGGTATAATAGGCCTGGAATAATATTTTCTTACGTTTCCCATTCCGTATCCCTGTGCTGAAAAAGTCGAATTTTAATGTATTCTGATTATTCAGTTCTGACACTATATAAGTTTTAATGTCCGTTTGTCCTTCCGTTTCAGTCCTTCGCTTTAATGGATGTTGTCATCCTTGTTTGTTATGATTATTTATGATATTATAACCTTTGATGTAATAAAAATTCTAAAAGGAAAAATTAAGATATGTTTTACCTTAGGTTCCATATTTCATTTCTATTTTTAGAGCTAAAAACATGCACATTGCTGAGAAATTGTTAAAACTGTCGTGCTACCGTTATCTGTTAATATTTTACATTCCTGGCGCTAGGTCGCCAGTAGAGATAGACAGCTGAAATTTTGTACATGCATTTCTAGGTCCCTAAAGTAACTTGAGGAGGGAGGAGTTGAATTTGATAACCCAATTAAGATCTTAAAAGATTTTTTTTTTTGGGGGGTGGATTTTCTAGGGACGATTTCTCTTGAGAGGTTGGTGGTGCCTTCCCCAAAAATAGTTTTAAACCTTCCCAGGACCTATGAAAAGCTGTAACCTGTAAAGGAGAACTATACCAGCTGTTAGCTAGATCCTTTGGTACAGAGAATTCAATCATGTACAAACTAGCAGCTATGCCCCTAATAGCCTGTAGGGGCACTTAAGGTGGTATTTGGAAGACGACTTGTCCCCCCCCCTCCATCTATTTTCAATTTTAATTTTAAGTAAAAAAAAGTTAGGAGCAAGGGGTAATTTTCTAGGGGCGATTTATCGTGAGAGGGGGAAGATATCATCCCAATAAATAGCACTAAACCTTCATTGATCCTAATCTATATTGTACAGGAGAACCATATCTGTTCAGCAGTCATCGAGATCCTATATTACAAACAGACAAACTCTCAAACACCCTGTTACATTTATATAAGGATTCTACGATAGTTATAACACATATAAGCTTCTATGAACGATTATCAACGTCACAATTTTTTGATTTTTTTTATCTCTACATATTCTCACATAATTCAAAAATTTGAAATCATTTATAGTTCGGCTTCAAAACCGATTAATATTCGCTGGATTAGAACCAGTTTTCAGTCACACTGAATAATTATGTATAGCATCGTATTACAGACAATTTTCCATGAATAATAAGATGGAAATAATAAAATTAAAACCAGATTTGCTAACAAAATCTTTTGTACATTGAAAAAGTGGTGATTCCACCACAGCCGATTTTTAGTAGTGAAGCTACTCTATAATTTGAAATGTCCGTCTGTATGTCTGTCTGAAACGTTTTGGAGGTAACGTGATTTACTCAGCTCCTACAAAAGATAGAAAGCTGAAATTTTTTGTCAAGATTCCCATAAGCATAATTAAGTATTTATCATCAATAGCGGCCGGACTGCTTTGAAACAGTTTTTAGCCGCTTTTACATTTTGCAACAGATTTTCTCGGCTCCTATAAAAAATACACTACTGAAACTTCTTGCCAATATTACAGACTTTGATATGATAACAGTTAATCAACTCTATAAATCACTTTGTCTCTTTGTCTATTTTATTATAGATTTTGTGCTTCGCTACTTATGGATGTTGTCATCCTTGTTTCTCTTCATCTATTAAAGTAACAGGATGTCTTTATAACATTACAGGCAGGAATACAGTGTATAAAAATTTTACTGGCGACTTGGCCCCTACTGCAGGATGTAGGGGAGAGGTTAGCGATGGAGACTTACCAAAAGACCTGCACATATTATCTCTTTAAAAACTTGCACTTGAACTAGAATTTGCACATTTGTAAATAAAATTAAACACATCAATTTGCACCCATAATATAGCTATTTCATCGTTGTTCATATTTTTCCAGTATGGCTTCGAAACTGATAAATATCCGCTGGATTAGAACCGGTTCTCAGCCGTACCCAAAAATCATGTATGGCATCATATTACAAACAATTTTTCACAAATATTACAATAAAAAAATCATTAAATGAGTACCAGTTTTGTTATCCTGTACCATTGGTCCCTCAGGGCTAACAAAAATGGTGCAAATGTTATAATTTTTCATTTTAATATTCACAGAAAGGTATCTATAATACGATATGATAAACTAGCAGCTTTGCCCCTAGCCTCTAGGGGCTTTAACAAGGATGACAACATCCATAAAAGCAAAGCACTGAAATGGTAGGACAAATGGACATAAACACTTTATAGTGTAAGAACTGAATAATCAGAATATAAATGTATAAGAATCGTAGCAAAATTGTAAGTAAATTTGTTGAAAAACTGCTTGATACAGGGTAATATTTATGGACGTACTTACATTTTTAGGACTTGATTATAGAGTTGCTTCGCTTATAACATTTTACTTTGTTGTCCCAGGAATCAATATACCATAAATCAATCGGATGATTCGATCACATAAAAATTTGTTGTTAAAAAAGTAAAAAAAATCAACATGTTTAAAACGGACGTACGGACATTCTGGTAATGCATATAGAGTTGCTACGCTTTCTAAATCGTAGGAATCACCATATAATATTGATAGGACAATTCTGACATGCCTAAATTAACAAAAAAAGATATCTCTCTGTGCCGGATGGACCTAGGTTTAGATCCATCAGGGTTTAACATTAAGAAAAAAACCTCCCCCACCCCCTCCATCCTTATATGTTGAGGGGAGGGGGGGGGGGGGTAAAAGTGATCAACCAGAAATTTGTGTGAACGCACCGGAAAATATTTTGTTGATAAGCATTAAAATTGAACTTGAAACATTCAAACTTTTGATAAATATAAAAAATGCATTTTTATGATATTCATGATTACAAAAGCTCATAAATTACCCAGCTGCCATATGGATGGACCCTCACTGTTTTAAGTTGTATTTTTGAGCTCAGCACCCATGAAAACCTACCCCTAGACACGTCACAACTACATGTAGCTTACAGTTTTCTATAAAATTATAACAGAGTGGGTTTAAAATTTAGTGGTAAGTAAATTTCTTTTTTTATTACTGTGTTATTAGGTTTTTTTTTGAAAAATTAAGTTTTTTAAAAAACTTTAAGCTATAGGCGTACATAGTAAAAATTTTTTTTCTTCAAAAATTTAAAAAGGTTCATTAGTTTTGATAAAAATCCACACTTTTTAGCCTATACGGTTCAAAAAATCTTTTGATGATTCATATCTGGACATTTTCACTGGATATAACCTCTAGGGGACAGGTACACAAAAGATCTTTTTTGTTAATATAAAAACATTTTTTACCTCTAGAGGACAGGTACACCACAAGGTCTTATTTAAGTGTACCTAAACCTGGATAACCTCTAGAGGACAGGTACACCACAAGGTCTTATTTTAGTGTACCTAAACCTGGATAACCTCTAGAAGACAGGTAAACCACAGGGTCTTATTTTAGTGTACCTATACCTGGATAACCTCTAGAGGACAGGTACACCACAAGGTCTTATTTTAGTATACTTGAACCTGGATAACCTCTAGAGGACAGATACACCAATAAGGTCTCTTTTTAGTGTACCTAAACCTGGATAACCTCTTGAGGACAGGTACACCACAAGGTCTTATTTAAGTGTACCTGAACCTAGATAACCTCTAGAGGACAGGTAAACCACAAGGTCTTATTTTAGTGTATCAAAACCTGGATATAACATCTAGAGGACAGGTACACCACAATGTCTTATTTTAGTGTATATAAACCTGGATAGCCCCTAGAGGACAGGTACACCACAAGGTCTTATTTTAGTGTACCTAAACCTGGATAACCTCTATAGAACAGGTACACTATAAGGTCTTATTTCAGTATACCTAAACCTGTATAACATCTATAGGACAGGTACACCACAAGGTCTTATTTTAGTGTACCTGAACCTGGATAACCTCTAGAGGACAGGTACACCACAAGGTCTTATTTTAGTGTACCTAAACCTGGATGACCTTTAGAGGACAGGTACACCACAAGGTCTTATTTTAGTGTACCTGAACCTGGATAACCTCTAGAGGACAGGTACACCATAAGGTCTTATTTTAGTATACCTAAACTTGGATAACCTCTAGAGGACAGTTACACCACAAGGTCTAATTTTAGTATAGCTAAACCTGGATATAACATCTAGAGGACAGGTACACCACAAGGTCTTATTTTAGTGTACCTAAACCTGGATATAACTTCTAGAGGACAGGTACACCACAAGGTCTTATTTTAGTGTACCTGAACCTGGATAACCTCTAGAGGACAGGTACACCACAAGGTCTTATTTTAGTTTACCTGAACCTGGATAACCTCTAGAGGACAGGTACACCACAAGGTCTTATTTTAGTATACCTAAACCTGGATAACCTCTAGAGGACAGTTACACCACAAGGTCTAATTTTAGTGTACCTAAACCTGGATAACCTCTAGAGGACAGTTACACCACAAGGTCTAATTTTAGTGTACCTAAACCTGGATATAACCTCTAGAGGACAGGTACACCACAAGGTCTTATTTTAGTGTACCTAAACCTGGATATAACTTCTAGAGGACAGGTACACCACAAGGTCTCATTTTAGTGTACCTAAACCTGGATATAACTTCTAGAGGACATGTACAGTGTACACCACAAGGTTTTATTTAGTGTACCTGAACCTGGATATAACCTCTAAAGGACAGGTACACCACAAGGTCTTATTTTAATGTACCTAAACCTAGATATAACCTCAAGATGGGTACTAGGACAAACGTCAGAGAGACAAACGTCAGAGCGACAAACGTCAGAGAGACAAACGTCAGAGCGACAAACGTCAGAGAGACAAACGTCATACTGGACAAACGTCAGACTGTACAAACATCAGAGTGGTACAAAGGTCGGACAAATTAAGCTTTTTGTAAAAGTCTGACGTTTTATAAAAAAAAATTTAAAAATTATGTTTTATAAATTATTCATTGTTTTTGAGGATTTATCAATTTTACAAAGATGTATGGTTGCCAGGGGCGAATTTATGTAATGTTTTTTGTTTTATATTAGAAAAGAAGATTTTATAAGATCAAATATTTCCTCCCTATTTCGGCCTTTTTGTGAGATTAATTTTTCGAAAATGTGAGAAAATTTAGATTATCTTTATTTCTAAACTAAGCCTATATATAAGCAAATATAAAACCACCTGCCAATAAGGGACGGAGCTATAATTATTTGAAGTGAATATTGAAATAACAAAAAAGAGGAGGAGAAATATTATTATGAAAATACTCCAAAAATAAAGAATATAAATAAATAAAACCACATTAAAGTTTAGGGTGGAGTTACTTTGAGGAGAAGAAAAAAAATTAGGGGGGGGGGGGCAAAATGAAATATTTTGCAGCATGGGGAAAAAATAAATCTTTTAGAAGAAATGCCTACCTAAGTAATTAAGCCTGTGGTTAAAGTTAAAGGCATAATAGTTTTTCTTTGGATGCCTTTCTGCCAAAACAAATTAATTTTGATATTTTTAGTAGCAAAGCTACCATATAATTCACTTTGTCTCTCCGTCCGTCCGTCATTATGCACCATAATAAGGTATAAAACAAGGATGACAACATCCATAAGTAGCGAAGCCCAAAAATTCATGGATGGGAATACGGTTGTTTTCTTAAAATGACAGGAAATTTAATTTATATATCCTTAACTTAAAAAATTTGGAAAATCGGACATATACATAAGAGAAATGGAAAAATAAGGAAAAAATTAAAAATAGCCAAAAACCTGTAAAAAAGGCAGTCTGACTGTCATGGTTGTTTTCTTTAAACGACAGGAAATTTATTTTGATATCTATAACTGAAAATTTTTTGGAAATCGGACCATAAACACCAAAGATATGGAGAAAAATGTGAAAAATACAAAAATAGCCTAAAACCTGTTTAAAGGTAGTCTGACGGTCATAGTTGTGTTCTTTAAAAGACAGGAAATTTAATTTTGATTTCTATAACTGAAAAAAATTTGGAAATCGGACCATAAACACCAAAGATATGGAGAAAAATGTGAAAAATACAAAAAAATAGCCTAAAACCTGCTAAAAAGCGGTCCGACCGCCATTGATGTTTTGTAGTTAATTGTGCTCCTTATTAATAGGAATGTTGTCAAAAATTTCAGCATTCTATCTTTCATAGGAGCTGAGTAAATCCCATTTCCCCCATAGCGTTACGGACTGACTGACTGACTGACTGACAGACTGACGGACTGACTGACGGACAAAGTGAATTATAGAGTAGCTTCGCTACTAAAAAGTGAATTATAGAGTAGCTTCGCTACTAAAAATCTATGGTAGTCTGACTGCTTTTAAGCTGCTATTCTTTTTACAACTTTCGACAAGACATGAACCTTTTGCTGTTATGATAAGAGATTATTAAGAAAATATTTTAACAAAAAATTTGTATTCATTTCAACTTTTGAAGTTCTTTTAATATGGATAGAGCTTATTTATAAAAATAGAGTTAAAATCTAATTACATTGTTTTACATATTACTATTGACAAATAAAATTAAATTTGACACACCCTAACACATACTTTAATTTTATAAATTATACATATTTTTTTACTTATCCCAAAAAACATAATATAAGGTATAGTTGTTTAGTATAGTGTTATTTTTAATGTGCAAGAGCAAGGTTTAAAGCAGTACCAAATCTAGGGTGAAAAAACAAACCACGAAAAAGACTAATTGTGTATAATAATTGAAAATGATTTTGACACAACCTACTTTAGTCACATAAAAAATACACACTTCAACTTATCCTACTTACAGTCGTATTTTATATATGCAAGAGCTAGGTTTAAAGCAGAACCAAATCTAAATAAACACTATCTAAGCCTCTAAAATCCTGTTCTTTAAACAACAATATCTCATACTTGACTTCCTTCACCAAAACAATGAATACAAACAAAGATTTTAAGGTTTATAAAAAAACGTCAGACTACTACAAAAAGCTAAATTTGTCTGACCTTTGTACCACTCTGATGTTTGTATAGTCTGACGTTTGTCCAGTCTGACGTTTGTCTCTCTGACGTTTGTCGCTCTGACATTTGTTGCTCTGACGTTTGTCCTAGTACCTAGAGGACAGGTACACCACAAGGTCTTAATTTAGTATACCTAAACCTAGATAACCTCTAGAGGACAGTTACACCACAAGGTCTTATTTTGGTGTACCTGAACCTGGATAACCTCTAGAGGACAGGAACACCACAAGGTCTTATTTTAGTATAGCTAAACCTGGATAACCTCTTGAGGACAGGTACACCACAAGGTCTTATTTTAGTATACCTGAACCTGGATAACCTCTAGAGGACAGGAACACCACAAGGTCTTATTTTAGTATAGCTAAACCTGGATAACCTCTAGAGGACAGGTACACCACAAGGTCTTATTTTAGTATAGCTAAACCTGGATAACCTCTTGAGGACAGGTACACCACAAGGTCTTATTTTGGTATACCTGAACCTGGATAACCTCTAGAGGACAGGAACACCACAAGGTCTTATTTTAGTATAGCTAAACCTGGATAACCTCTTGAGGACAGGTACACCACAAGGTCTTATTTTAGTATACCTGAACCTGGATAACCTCTAGAGGACAGGAACACCACAAGGTCTTATTTTAGTATAGCTAAACCTGGATAACCTCTAGAGGACAGGTACACCACAAGGTCTTATTTTAGTATAGCTAAACCTGGATAACCTCTTGAGGACAGGTACACCACAAGGTCTTATTTTGGTATACCTGAACCTGGATAACCTCTAGAGGACAGGAACACCACAAGGTCTTATTTTAGTATAGCTAAACCTGGATAACCTCTTGAGGACAGGTACACCACAAGGTCTTATTTTAGTATACCTGAACCTGGATAACCTCTAGAGGACAGGAACACCACAAGGTCTTATTTTAGTATAGCTAAACCTGGATAACCTCTAGAGGACAGGTACACCACAAGGTCTTATTTTAGTATAGCTAAACCTGGATAACCTCTTGAGGACAGGTACACCACAAGGTCTTATTTTAGTGTACCTGAACCTGGATAACCTCTAGAGAACAGGTACACCATAAGGTATTATTCTAGTATACCTAAACCTGGATAACCCCTAGAGGACAGTACACCACAAGGTCTTATTTTAGTGTACCTGAACCTGGATAACCTCTAGAGGACAGGTACACCACAAGGTCTTATTTTAGTATAGCTAAACCTGGATAACCTCTTGAGGACAGGTACACCACAAGGTCTTATTTTAGTGTACCTGAACCTGGATAACCTCTAGAGAACAGGTACACCATAAGGTATTATTCTAGTATACCTAAACCTGGATAACCCCTAGAGGACAGTACACCACAAGGTCTTATTTTAGTGTACCTGAACCTGGATAACCTCTAGAGGACAGTTACACCACAAGGTCTTATTTTAGTTTACCTGAACCTGGATAACCTCTAGAGGACAGGTACACCACAAGGTCTTATTTTAGTGTACCTAAACCTGGATAACCTCTAGAGGACAGGTACCTCACAAGTTCTTATTTTAGTGTACCTGAACCTGGATAACCTCTAGAGGACAGGAACACCACAAAGTTTAATATCTGTAAATGTAAATATTTATAAATGTTATATTTAGGTCCCTGTATTGGATATAAGATAATACCTGCAGTGAAATCTTTACCTCCTCCCAGTAGTAATAATCCTATAACTTCACAACAACAACAAAATCCAGGTAATAAAAATAAAATAATAGGATGTCTATGGGGGGGGGAGGATAAAGTTTTTAATTAGAAGATAGAAATAAAAAAGCTTGGACGTCCTTGCCTTTATGATATAAGGATTACCCCCACCCCCCCACCCCCCACCCCCCCATAAATGAATTTAAGAGGCACTTCCAACATTTTTAATTTTACATCCCCCTCTCTCCCCCACCCAATGACCCTATATTCCACAAAAAATTTGATGGAGGGGGGAATTATTTTGTAAATTAATTTTGTAAACAAAAGGGACTATACCCTAATATTGTAATTAATAATGATATTTTTATTTTACCAAGGACAAGGAGTTACTGTTCAGCACAGCACAGGGACTCAACTACATCATCTACAACCAATACATATGCAGCATAGATAGATACATAGAAACACTGTGGGGCAAATACATACATAATACATATACACTGCACTGTGGGGCAAATATATACATATTACAAGGGTTACTGTTCAGCACAGCATAGGAACTCAACTACATCATCTACAACCAATACATATGCAGCATAGATAGATACATAGAAACACTGTGGGGCAAATACATACATAATACATATACACTGCACTGTGGGGCAAATACATACATATTACAAGGGTTACTGTTCAGCACAGCACAGGAACTCAACTTCATCATCTACAACCAATACATATGCAGCACAGATAGATACATAGATACACTGTGGGGCAAATACATACATAATACATATACAATACACTGTGGGGCAAATACATACATAATACAAGGGTTACTGTTCAGCACAGCACAGGAACTCAACTACATCATCTACAACCAATACATATGCAGCATAGATAGATACATAGAAACACTGTGGGGCAAATACATACATAATACATATACAATGCACTGTGGGGCAAATACATACATATTACAAGGGTTACTGTTCAGCACAGCACAGGGACTCAACTACATCATCTACAACCAATACATATGCATAAATAGAAAAATATGAGGTCAATGAAAATGGCCAAATATCCATCAGAGTGAGGAGCAAATGGATGAAAGTAACTCAACATTATTCAAAAAAGACTGACATTCAACCAAGTGAAATGATTTACACATACTCTAATTATAAACTTCAAACAACTGTAGAGGATTTGTATTCTCGCTCGTAAATTGGTATATAGTTATAAAGTTATGTAGATACTACTGACACTCTAAATTATTTTCTCTGTTATTTGTTTTACAATACAACACACACACACACTCACGCGAGCGTCTCCTCAACATAATCACATTACACTTCCCCTTACACTTTTTTTTACTCAAACGCACACACACATAAAATTCCTCTTTTCTTTACCACACGCACGCACACGCACGCACACATACATTTATAATTATATACTCACACTTACATTTATTTGTATTTCTAATTTTTTTATCATTTATAATTTAATTACAATGTTTTTGTCAATCACTAAAAGTTTATTTTTTCTTAGTAAAATGGCTTATATTCTACTTTTCGTTTTGTTAATCGTTAATGTTTTTTTTCAAACATTTATTCTACTTATGGTTTTTATTCATTTTCATAAGTTTAATTTTCTTTTTCTTAACCCTTACTTTAAAATACATTTTTTTGGATATCTTTTGCTTAAAATGTTTTATAAATGGAGCAAAATAGGATTCTGAATTTTGAATTAAACAGTAACTTTTTCTCAATTTTAAATAATGAAACGATAAATGAAGATTTATTATTTAATCCATATGAAAATATTGATATAAAATGCCAATACTTTGATATTTGTAAAGTTATAAACCACTTAAAATCAAAGAAAGGTTTAAAAATTATAGGTTTAAATATTCAAAGCCTTCAATCAAAATTTATTGATTTTCAAGAATTTGTTGATGAATTCTTGAGGCAAGGTTGTTATCTTGACATTATATGCTTAGGGGAAATCTGGAATATAAAAAATGATGATTATGTTAAACTAAAGGGGTATGATTTTATATACAAATGTCGATCTCAATCTAATGGAGGTGGGGTTGGTATATATATAAAAAAAGGTATTGCATTCAAGGAAATAAAAGCTTTATCTAGATTTGAGGAAAAAATAATTGAAAGTTTAACCTTAGAGATTAGTATTGGGAAAAATGATAAAATATTTCTAACAAACGTCTATAGATCAAATTGTAAACATCCTAATCTAACTGAAAGTGAGCAGTTAGACAGGTTTATCAACTTGTTCTCTGACTTACAAGCAGATCTAAATAGCCGCAGATACCCTTCCTATATTATTGGGGATTTAAATTTTGATCTATTAAAATTTGAACAACATGATAAAACTAGATCACTACTTGAAAATAGCTTTGCAAATGGTTTCTTAGAATTAATCTCATTGCCAACTAGGATCACTCATACAAGTGCTACTCTCATAGATCATATTTATACCAATGATAATAAAAATAAGTTTGAGTCATTTATTATTACAGCAGATATTTCTGATCATTTCCCTACTTGCACTATTATTCTTGACAAAGTTAAAGAGTCTGGTCCTGTTTTTATTCAAACTCAAAATTTTAGTGAGGAAAATATTTCCTCTTTTAAACATGATATGTTAAATGCTGATTGGAGTTCTGTGTCTAATAATTACAGTGCTCAAGATGCATATAATAAATTCTATAGTATTTTTAATGAGTCATACTCAAGACATTTCCCATTTAAAAAAGTTAAACTAAATAAAAATATTCATAAAGTTGAACCTTTTATGACAAATGCTTTGCTTAAATCTAGAAAGACAAAATTTGAGTTATATGACATTAAACTTAGAGAACCAACTCAAGAAAACATTTCTAAATACAATGAATATAGAAAATGCTATAATAAAGCAATTAAAACAGGAAAAAAATTGTATTTTCAAAAATCTTTTGAAGAAAATAGGAATGATTTGAGAAAAACATGGTCAATATTAAGGGAAGCAATAAGGAAGCAAAATGACAAAAGTTCAGTCATAACTGAAATTTTTAGTGATGGGGTTTGCTATAAGGAGGGGAAAGATATTTCTAACAAATTTAATGAATTTTTTACAACCATTGCAGATGATATTACAACTAAAATAAATCCATCAGATAGAGACTGCACTTATTATACCACTGCATCTGACTCCATATTTTCATTTACTCATATTCAGCCTAAAGATATAGTAACAATTGTAAATGGTCTAGAGTCTAAATCAAGCCAAGACATGCTAGGTGTTTCTAATAAACTTATGAAAAAAATCATTGAAAATATTGCTATTCCTCTCACTCACATTATAAATTTATCCTTACAGTCAGGCAACATTCCAAATGAGCTCAAAATAGCCAAAGTTTTGCCAATTTTTAAACTTAAAACAAAAGAATCGGATCTATTAAGTAACATGTCTAATTATAGACCAATAAGTCTTTTGCCAATCTTCTCAAAAATTCTTGAAAAAATAGTTGCAAATAAACTTACTGCATATCTTGATGAAAATAACCTTATTTACAAACATCAATATGGCTTTCAGAAAAAAAAGTCAACCATACAGCCCATTTTTCATCTAATAAATGAAATTGTAAAGAATAGTAATGATAAAAAGTATACAGTTGGAGTCTTTTGTGATTTACAAAAAGCTTTTGATTGCTGTTCTCATAGAATCTTGCTGGACAAACTTTCTAAGCTTGGAATCAATGGTACAGAATTGACATGGTTTAAAAATTACTTAGCAAATAGACAACAATTTGTTTACATCAACAATGAAAAGTCTGATATGAAATATATTAACAAAGGTGTACCTCAAGGTTCTATTTTAGGACCCTTACTATTTTTAATTTATATCAATGACTTAGCTAAATGTACTACTCTATTTACATTACTTTTTGCTGATGATACCAGTTTTTTAATTTCGGGTAAAAACCTTCATGATATTATTGATATTCTTAATATTGAATTAAGAAAAATAACTTATTGGTTTAGAACTAATGAGTTAAGCCTACATCCATCAAAAACTAAATTTATGATATTTACAAAAGATGAATCAACAATTGACTTTGATAGCATTAGTATTAATCTTGATCACAATAATGATAACCAAAATGATCCAAATTTGGTACACAAACTTTCATATGTCAACTCAAGGAGTGAAACTCCTGCAATTAAATTTCTAGGTGTTTATCTAGATCCTAAATTAAACTTAAAATATCATATTGATATGATAAATAAAAAGATTTCACGCTCATTATTTGCTATAAATGCTGCAAAACATATTATTGGTGGAAAAGCATTGCAAACTCTATACAATTCACTTGTCCATAGCCATCTTACATATTGTGCCCCAATTTGGGGAAGTGCAGCAGCATCAACTCTTGATAAAATTGTAAAACAGCAAAAAAAAGCACTGAGAATAATCACCAACTCAAAATATAATGCACATACTACAATTTTATTTAAAAATTTAGAAATTCTTCCTGTAACTCAACAAATTGTCTATTCTAAATTACAATTTATGTTTGATTACGTTAATCATAGGCTTCCATGTTCTTTTGATAACATATGGATTAGAAATAGCACAAGAACAACAAGAGTCCTTAGAAATAATCAACAGTACAATGTTCCATTTGTTAGACTTGAGACATTTAAAAAATTCCCTTACTCTGATCTACCAAAGTTATGGAATGAAATCATTATTCCTAATACTAATCCTAATCCTGAATATGAAAATAATAATAATAATGACGAGGTTATTTATACTTTTAGCACAGTTATGTCAAGAAAACAATTTTGTATGAAACTCAAAGATTTTTTGTTGGAAAAACTTAATTTTATTTGTAATAGAGAAAACTGTTCTGAGTGCATAAACAGATCTTGAAAATTGATTTCATAAAAAACCTAGTGATTTTTTTAAGTAGGGGGGGGGGGTTGTCTTTTGGCGGGGAGGGGAGTGTTGTTTTTTGGCGGGGAGGGGAGGGTTGAATATAGGGCAAAGCTCAAAGTGGCATTCTATAAAAAAATATTATTTTGAATTGAGAAATTTCTGTTTTTTTTTGAAAAATAATACAATGACAAAGGCTTGACGTATTGCTTTTTTTTTCCTTTTTATGTTTTTTTTCTTTTTCCTTTCTTTTTATAAAAACTTTACTTATTAATCTTCAATGATATTTTAAAACTTGAAATATGGTATTAAAATTATATACAACAATGATCTATCTTATTATTTTTCCTTTTTATTCTCTTTACTTTCATATTAATTTTGTTTTATTTTTCTCTAAATTCCTTCACATATTTTTTTTTCATTTTTCTTATTATTTACTGATTTCTCTAACATAATATAAATGTTTATTTGTGTTTTTTTTTACTTTTTTTTACCATCCTCACAACTCAATTTAACTAAATTAAAGTTTCAATTTTCCCTTTCACATTTAATTTGTTTTATATTCTTTTTTTTCTTTTCGTCTTCTTTAAAAAGGGGCTTCAGGAATCAAATACACTATCCCCATTTTGGTCAAGATAGTACTCCTGTAGCTCCTGGTGCATATCCTGAAAATTTTACTTCTTTTCCACCAATTTATATTTAGTTAATAATTAATCTCTTAGTATATATTATTTTATTTTGTATGAGACTAAACATCATAATGTAAACTCTAAATTGTCGATAGATAGCAGCAATTTAGAGTATTGTATGTGCTATCTCCTAAGCTAGGGGGTACCTGGCAGCACCAAATAAACATTATTATTATTATTAGATAGATACATAGAAACACTGTGGGGCAAATACATACATAATACATATACACTGCACTGTGGGGCAAATATATACATATTACAAGGGTTACTGTTCAGCACAGCACAGGAACTCAACTACATCATCTACAACCAATACATATGCAGCATAGATAGATACATAGAGGCACAATGGGGCAAAATAACATTTAATTATGTAAATGCATATTTTGTTGTTTTTGTGTAGGAAAATTAGGCTTTTGGGTCAAGAAATTCATTTGATTTTTTTTACATGTTTAGAAGTAAAAACCCTGTATCCCCATTTCCCTTGGGAAAAAGAAGGGTGGGGGGGAGGGGGAACAAAAGTAGAACTAGCAATTATGAAAATAGTGTCATCACTTACAAAACCATTGTTTAATACTGACATTGCCCCAATGTGCACTTTTATCTCATCGTGTTATAGACAGCTTTCCGCGGATATTAAAATGAAAAATTATATGATTAAAACCACCCCAATATGGGTTATAAGCCCAGTTCAACAAAACCCATTTATTTTATAATTTTTATATCAATATTCGTGGAAAATTGTCTAAAATACATTGCTATACATGATAACTTAGTATGGCTGAGAACCAGTTCTAATCCACCGGATATTAATCAGTTTCGAAGCCATACTGGAATTATATTTATATTTTGTAAATAATAATTATGCATTGTCTAATACATATATGTAAATATTTGAAATAAAATAGATATTAATAGGGATCTAAAGGGATAAGACAATGACCGATAAATTAAATGACGTCCCCAAGGAGGAAATTCATAGGACAATTCTAACAAATTACGTACTGATAGAAAAGCTTTGATTTTATACATACGATGCAATTTGAAGATTTTTAATAAAAATTTAGAACATTTTTTTTCAAAAATAAATTATTTAATAAAGTTTTATTTCAACCCATTCTTAGTAGATTTTAAATTCAAAAATTAGTCCCCAAAGTTTTATAAGAACCTTTTATTATTCGTTGGCTCAACAACTTTCGGACTTTTCTTAAATGTACATTGGTTGGTTTAGTAAGTTGAGTGTCCGACCGTTGCAACCATTAATTTTAATCTTTAATAAGGGTAATGTTATGTATCATCATTGGGGATGTACATTAATTTATCGGCCATTGTCTTATCCCTTTAGATTCCTGACATTATCTTATTGGTTGGCCAAATAACTTTGGGGACATGTATAAACTAGCAGTATTAAAACTTTTCTTTCAATAATATAAATCTACAGAAAAGTGGTACTTATGTCATATCATAATTGGGGTTGTGCATCAATATAACGCCGATTGTCTTATCCCTTTGTATCCCTGATTAATATTTTCGTATCTGAGGCCAACTGTCTATAAAATTATTTTGAACATATTTAATGAATGTTAAAAAACAATCTGAGGTGGATTCTCAAAAAACATCTTGGCTCACTGCCTCACTAAAAATTAGTGAGGCTTGCTAAAAACCTACAAAATCGCATTAATAATCTACAAAAATTAAACAAAATCTTATGTTAATAATAACCCTTTTATGATTTTATTTAATTTTTGTAGATTTTTTATGCGATTTTGGAGGATTTTCCACAAAAAATTTTAGTGAGGCAGTGAGCCAAAAAGTTTTTTTAAGAATCTATCTCTGATATAGCCAAGATCTAACAATAATTACATAACACTTTTAAGCTTTAATTATTTTTTTCGCGCATTTACCTAAGCTGCGCTATCACTTTATACTTTAGGCTATTCCAGATTATATGTATAAAAATGTACTTAGAACTAGTTAGAATGTTTGTATTATAATATATTTGTAGCATAGCTGCTCTACAATTAAAAGAAGAACGTTCGTATCTTCTTCTTAAGTTTGGTTTATTACAGAGATTAAATGAAAAATATCTTTTACTATAATTGAATTTATTTATTAATAGTTATTCATTATATTTAACCGTACTATTGATCATTCTATCTATAATACAAAGTAGAACGATGTCTGTTTGTCCGTCCGTCCCTTAAGATCTTGGTAACCACTGAACCGATCGGATTCTACTCTTCAGGGTATATACCTGTGGATGGTTTTAAGCTATTTTCTTGGATGAAAAGTCCCCCCAATAAAATAAAACTAAAATTAAAAAAGGGGAGTCGACTAACCACCCCCCCCCAAAAAAAAAATCCCCTCCCTTTTTCTTTTAAATCTAAAATACGAAAAATCTGGTTGATCAGGGGCGAAACCGCTAGTTATTATATAATTCAATTACGTTTAAAATAGTATAAATAGTTATTTTTGTTGTGCTACTTATAGACTTGATTGTCATTGTTTTAAAATGCTCAATTTATTTAAATTATGTATATAAATAAATATACATATGTATATAATATATCATTAATACCTAATTATAGTTCATATGTTTATTTAAAGCAAAGCTTTTCTATGATTAGGGTTGGTCCGTACGTAACGGTTAGCTCTTTTCGTTAATTTAGACATTTTAGAATTGTTCTATAGATTTCAAACTTTGCATGGTGATACCTATATTAGTTAGGTACGATTTCGAAAGCGTAGCAACATTCTAATCGTTATCAGAAAGTCCGTACGTCCATTTTAAACATATTGATTTTTTAACTTTTTAAACAACAAATTTTTCTGTGGTAGAATAATCCGAAATATCTAATTTTTAAAACTGATTCAGAGGACAATAAGGCACAATGTTATAAGCGAAGCATCTTTATAACGAGGTCCAAAAAATGTAAGTATGTCCTTAAACATTATCCTGTATATAACCATTTACAACCATAACAAGTTTACTTAAAATTAAATCTGTTTCCACTTTTATACATTTATATTTTGTTAATTGTTATTGTTCGTTTGTCCTTCTGTTTTAGAGCTTCGCTTTTATGGATGTTGTCATCCTTGCTTTGTTTAGTTTTATTTAAGTAAGGGGTGATCGTATATTTATTAAAGACACATTAATTACGTGAAGTTTTAATTCCTGTTGTATAAAGTAGTAAGCTTTTTTGTCTGTAGCGAATCTTAAATCTCCCCTCCCTCCTTATGTGTTGAGGGGGTTATCAGTGCTCGACCAGAAATTTGTGTGAAATTACCGGAAATATTTGATTTTGTTGATAAGAATTGAACTTGAAACATTCAAACTTTTGATAAATATAAAAACTGCATTTTTAACCCGAATAAAAATATTCATTATTTCAAAAGCTCAAAAAATAAAAGATGGGGGGGGGTGATTTTAGTTTTAAGAAGTTTTTTTTAAGGGGGGGGGGTATTTTTTCTAGGAACGATTTCTGTTGAGAGGGTGGCAATAAACTCCCTTGAAATAGCTAAAACCTTCCCAGGACATATCAGAAGCTTTAAGGGAGAACCATATCGGTTTTGCAATAACCTTTGGTACAAACAGACAGACACATAGACTTTCTGTTACTTTTATATATACGATTTCTGTAGAGAGGGTTGCAATACACTCCCTTGAAATAGCCTAAAACCTTCCCAGGACATATCAGAAGCTGTAAAGGAGAACCATATCGGTTTTGCAATAACCTTTGGTACAAACAGACAGACACGCAGACTTCCTGTTACTTTTATATATCTTGATTGGACATATTTTCTCCTTTAATTTCAAGTGATCATCTATAGAACCCAATCTGCTTGTTATGTGATGCAATAAATACCCTCTCTTAAATAGTTGGGGTAAATTTTATTTGTTTATTTGGGGAAGGGGGTAAAATGAAAAAAAATCATTTGGGGGGGGGGGGATAATCACCACTTTACCCCTCCCCCCCTTAGACGTCATTGATATCAGTCTGTGTTTACCGAAGGATCTGCTAAACTGATAAGGTTCTCCAATATAGGTTCTGAAAAGGTGTAAAACTTTTTTTTTTGGTTAGGGGGGGGGGGGGTACCACCACACTCCCAATAGAAATAACCTTAAAAAATTAAACCCCCTTCCATAAAGTTGAAATAGAGGGCAGATGCCCTTTCCTTCCTCATTTATCATATATATATTTTAAGTTATGACGCTCTGCTAAGGCCAAGAATAGCACTCGTCACTTCTCCCAACAACAATCGCACGCATAAATAACTTCTTTCATCCCAACTAAGATGGCATTTTATTATCAATCAACATTATGGTTGGCGCCAGAAAAAAAAACCAATAAATGTAAAGGACGCGACAAAAATTACATTAATTCAACCTTTGCTGAATTTTTTTGTTCGTACTTTTGTCCTAATTTTCATCTTCTTTAACCCTTAACAGTCGGGCCCCTTTCCTCACCTTAATCAGTTCCTATTAGAGCTAGAGTTTTGTGCAAGTCCCCTGTGTTATAATAAATTTCCGACCTTAATTAAGTCAATTTTCGCTTCCTTCACCATTTTATTTAACAACCTTTGTTTTTAGGTCCTCTTTTACTTAAAAATTTCAAACGGCTGTAATTTTCTTTTTTTAAAAACTAGAAGAATTTTTTTTTGCAAAAAATGTTTATTTTTATGTAAAATTTATATTTGAAATATCAAAATAAAAATTTCAGCTGCCGCAGCTGTACTTTGCAGCCGCCGCAGTCGGCGGGAAAACAGCGGGTGATCTTTATGATATTTTAATACATTGTGTAAAAGAAAAGCTTAAGTTTGAAATTTGAAGTCTCTAAGTCAAAAATTGCGGCCACAGGAGCCTTTTAAAGATTTCTGGAGACCTGGAGGATCAGGACCTGCAGGATCATACCTGAAACCTGAAATTGACTTGAACACCTGTATTTAACATAAGAATGTAATACTAAAGGATATTTTAGTAATTTTTTAAGATAAAAGGCTTTGTTTAAGTCAAAAAATAGTTTTGCTCTTTATCTGGATTAACCTGCCAGGTTTGCTGGCATCCTGTGCCCGCCAGTTATGTGTTATACCCATACTTAAAAAGTACTATGAAAGCAAAGCTTTAAAATCAAAAGGAAGAACAAAAAAATAATAACTCTTGTAGAGTTTAAGAATTAAACAAGCAGAACATTAATTTGTAAGTCTAAATACATTGTACATAAATTTGTTGCAAAATTGCGTTAATTAAAGTAATAGGAAAAGTAGAAATCATTATCACAAAATTTCTAAATAGTGCCTAACTGTCATAAGAATCATCGTGCAAAGTTTGAGATAATTGGTCAACTCTGCATGACATGCCTAAATTAACGATGAGACCTATCCGTTACAGACGTGCAAACAGATGGACCCTAATTATAGAACAGCTAAAGTTTTAAAAGAACAATGAACATTTTTTCAATTTATTGGCTAGAATTAAGGTTATTTAAAACATTGATAACATATCATAAGATAATATTTCAATCAATACATAATGAAACAAATTTAATTTTAGAAAATTATTATTGATTTTATGGTTTAATAATATTTTTTGGAATATATAAATAATTTTTTTTCATATCATATTATTTATATTACTAGTTACATAGGTAGAATTTTTAAAAACGCAGTAAGAGGATATAAAAAGTTAGACTAATAAAAAAATTGATAACTTTTTCTGGGGTTGGTAAAAAATCTTGAAAATGGCTTTAAGCCTGCCTTTGACCAATATTAAGCTTTACAGAAAATTGTGTCATTTAAAATGTAATAACAAGGATGACAACATCCATAAGTAGCGAAGCACAAAAATTGTGGATGGGAATACGTAGAAGTAGATTTAAAATCAATAATAGATTTATTGGAGAAAATAAACATGAAACCTTGTTTTATTTTGTATGATGAAGATGGTTAAAGTAAATTACATACTAGATGCACATAACAATGGGAAAAAATATTTTGAAACTGTTAATGCAAAAAAGTTTTAAAATTGGACCAAAAATGCCAAAGATATGGGGAAATATATCAACATATAAAAATAACCAAAAACCTGCTAAAAGGCAGTTTGGCCGCCATTGTTTCTTTTCATAAAACGCCAGAAATTTAATTTTAATATCTTTAACTGAAAAATTTATGAAAATTGAACCATAAACACCAAAGATATGGGTAAAAATGTGAAAAATATAAAAATAGCCAAAAACCTGCAAAAAGGCAGTCTGACTGTCATTGTTGTTTTCTTCAAACGACAGGAAATTTAATTTTGATATCTTTAACTGAAAAAATTTCGAAAATCGGACCATAAACACCAAAGATATGGAGAAAAATGTGAAAAATATAAAAATAGCCAAAAACCTGCAAAAAGGCAGTCTGACCGTCATTGCTGTTTTCTTCAAATGACGGGAAATTTAATTTTGATATCTTTAACTGAAAAAATTTTGAAAATCGGACCATAAACACCAAAGATATGGGGAAAATTTGGAAAATATAAAATATAGCCTAAAACCTGCTATAAAGCAGTCCGACCGCCATTGATGTTTCATAGTTTATTGTGCTCCTTAATGATGGGAATGTTGTCAAAAAATTTCAGCTCTCTATCTTTTATAGGAGCCGAGAAAATCACGTTTCCCCCAATTCATTAATTACGGACGGACGGACGGACGGACGGACAGACGGACAGACGGACAGACGGACAGACGGACAGACGGACAGACGGACAGACGGACGGACGGACATTGTGAATTATAGAGTAGCTTCGCTACTAAAAATGCGGGTAAGAAATTTTCAATAATTTTTGTTATGGCAGTTTTTATTACTAAGTTACATTTTAATGTAAAAATTTTACCTTAATGTAATTTTCTTTAATATTTTGTGTCCCTGTTGATAGGCTTCTGGGTTCTTTAAATAACAAGCAACGTAGACAGACGGACGTACACCTTACTAATTATAGATCAGCTACGCTTGGGTTGGATGTTTATTGTACAGGGTGTTTCAAGAGAAATGCGTTTTTCAAAAACTTAATTACGCATAGAAAATGAACCAATTATATAAAATGCTTTATATATTTGGAAAACCTATTCTGGGACATTTATGTTTCGAATATTTAAAAAAGATTTTTTTGACAAATTATGTAGAAGAGTTGTCAAATTACTAACTATTTTCAATGATATTGAAAAGTAAAACAACATATTATCTTTAATTTTTATTTTTAAATTTTTTTTCTCCAATAATACAATATAAAACATGGGTGCAGCATAAGAATAGGCAAACTCAAATGGTATACTACATAAGAACTTATTACAATAGTTTATATACATGTCTGGCCCTATCCTGGAATGGGTAGGGCCAGGAAAACAAAAAAATCCCTTTTATAGGGAATAATAAAGATCAAACCATCATTAGTTAGAATGCTATACAAAATAATCAATAACTATCTACGCAATAGCTTCTCCCCTAGCAAGCCAGACAGACAAACCGACATTTTTATTTGAGCTGAGGAGCGAAGCTACTCTACAGGTCTTGCAAGAAAAAGGTGAGGTCGTACAACAAGATCATAACAAGAAAAAAAAATTTTAGGCAATAAAGTTTTTCTTCAATTGAAATATCCTTCTTACTCTAAATAATTGAAGTAAAGCTTTTATGGTACCAGCAAATATAAAAAAATACTTTTAAAATGTTATTTTTTTATGCACATCGATTATAAGGATTATATAAATGGTTAAATATTACTTATAAAAAGCTGCACAACATACATAGTTACTATTATGACTATTGCAATTAAGATTTTGAGATAATCATAAAATTATATTTTTTTTTGAAAATATAAATTTTACTTTTCTGTGCAAAAAATAAATATTATAATTTTATTTTAGTTGGTAGCTAATTTGTTGCTTACTGATTAATTTTAGCTGCCAATAAACAATTTACTGTTCTATTTTTGCTGTTTAAAATGTTTATGTTAACTTCCAACACGCTATCTGATTATAAAAGAAGCTCTTTATAGAGCCTTTAAAAAATGAAAAATGATAGTTCAAAACCCAGATTAGATTACCAATTGCAGGTCAGTATACATTTTAATTGACCAATGAAAGGCCAATATGACGTTATTCTTATAGGCACTTTAAAGAGCTCCATGACAAAGGCCATTTAGATGATTTTTAGTTAATTTTAGCTGTCAACTGTTTACTGTCAAATTCTAGCTTTTTACTGGATTATTAAGCATAAAAAGAGCTGCTTTTGATATACAACTAAGTACAAACTGGTTATTTCAGACACAAACGCTTTATACTGGTTTATCTTTATACAGGTAATGCTTTAATCTTGCCCCGAACAAGCTGCTTACTGGTTAAATTTAGCTGCAGCTTCTTTACTCTGGTTAATTTGATCAAGCCCTTGTAGGATCAAATCAAGTTTATCTTCCAAGATTTGATTTTTAGATTCAAGTTTATCTTCCAAGCTTTGAATTCTAGATTCAAGTGTCACAGATTTCTTTTCTTGCTCCTTCTTTAAGACCAATTTTCTAAAAATGAAAATAATGTAAAAATCGAGGAAAGGGGGTGTAGAGGTGTCTGAAATGTAAAATGGGAGGAATACCTTTCTTTTTAATAACCCCTCCTCCTAGAAGCCTACCGCCCCCCCCCCCCCCCCTCCACCTTCACCTATTTTTGATTTCTAATAAGGCATAATTCATAATTAACTTGTTTACTTTCCATCCATTTTGAAAGGCAAAGCAAAGAGTTATGCAGTATTATAGTTATACAGGGTGTTTTTTTTTTTTGATAAGACAACCATAGACGTCCAAGGGGGGGGGGGGGTAATTGGCGATTACCCCCCCCCCATTTAAAATTTACCCCTACCCTAACCATTTAGGAGGGGGTATTAACCCCCCCCCAAATAATTTTGGGGGGGTAAATACCCTCCCAAAATAAAAAATCTCTAACAAACAAAATTTTTGCGCGCTTCTTGCGCATTTTTAATACTACATTTACAATAAAATTTAAATTACCCCCCCCAAAAATTTTACCCCGGGGGTAAATTTGGGGGGGGGGTAAACAAATTTTACCCCTGCCAACAGATTTCAGGGGGGAGTAATTACCCCCCCCCCCAAGCAAATTTTACCCCTGGGATAAAAATTTCAAGGGGGGTAAAAAAATTCGCGGCGCGCTTCGCGTGCCATTCTACCCCCCCCAAAACCGAATTACCCCCCCCCCCTTTAAAAAAATTTTACCCCCCCCCCAAAAAAAAAGCTTGGACACCCCTGAAGACAACAATATTACTTGATTAAACCCACTTGACATTGACAGAAGTTAATAATCTATATCTTAATTTCTTCATTGGGTTGGGGAATTTTGTGTAAGAAAAAAATACAACAATTTTCAACAAACTATTTCTTAAATACCGGTTTTTACAAAGTACCTATTTTTGGAAGATTTTTGGATCATAACAAATTTATAGGGTGTAAAAAAAATGCATACATTTTTAAAATTCAAATTACGCAGCTTGTGTTAATAGTAGAAAAATGCTATGCATACCGTTAGAATTGTCATATACTTTAGTTTTTGGAAATATGTGTTTCATACTTATGCTATTTAAAGTATAGAAGCTACGTTGGAAAATGTGAGAAAGGTAAAAAAGTCAGTAGGGACATTTTACCACGTAACTCAGCTCCTGAACTATGCGTAGCACAGGAAAAGATCTTTAATATCTAAACACCTGAGTTTATGACGATTCTAGCGGTGTGCATAACATTTTTCCACTATTAATACAAGCTGTGGAATTTAAATTTTAAAAATGTATGCATTTTTGCACACCCTTTAAATTTGCCATGATCCAAAAATGTCAATGGAAAGTGGGTTAAATTAAGTAATATTTCTATCTTATTAAGAAACAACACCCTTGTATGAAACATGGACGAGCCAACCCTTAAGCATTCCTACAAAAACTAATACAGAACATAAACAAATGAGGAGCTTTTTCGTTTTTACTGTTTTGAGAAATCTAAAGAAACAAACCTGGCACTAATGATTATATCTATGGGCAGAAGTCTGGTCAGATAAAAAAATAAAGGTATTCTGAAATCAAAAATAATCGAATTAATGCAGGAAAAAGGTATTTATATAACAAGCAAAATATAAGGTAATATTTTTAAATAAGCGACACAATATCTCTTTGCTTGATTTAAATATCAAATCTTGATAGGATTGTACAAACCCTAAATATCCAATATTTTGTCTATTGGAGCAGATGGTTGTATAAATTGTTTATTTATTGTCTTATCTCTTAATATTCCTGGAAATAACATAAAAATATACCTGTTAGGTTTAAAAGACCACTCCTTGTCCTCAAGATAGTTAGGAAACAGGAGAAGATCTTTACTATAACTAGTACTAGCACCTGTTAATCTAAAACAAATAATCATGTTTTAAGTAAAAATAAAGTAGTCCCATAAAAAGGTTAAGTGGCTTATGTTCTTGCTAGCCGCTGCCACCCTGGCATCCATGGGCCTATGGGCTCCGTATTCAAAGGTGAAGATTTGGTAGAAAAATTGTCTAGATTATTCCATTACATTACACGGTTAGTTTTTTATTAAATGAATAAGTTAGGGTACAATGTTTGGCACTTTCGATATAAGTAAATGATAATAACAAAGCCACAGAATAGGATAATACCTTCAGAAAAATCGATGAAAATAGTTTTCATACTAAATTTTGGTTTTTTATATTTTTTCTAAAATGTCATGACAGAAGATGCAAAATGTCGTCTTAGTTTTTTGAAAGGATTAATCTTCTCTGAAATCTAAATTATCAAAATATTTTTTTTGGTAAATGATTATACGATATATGTAAAACATTTTATCAGAAAGAAATATTTAAAATTGTGAAGTAGAAACCTGAATAATTTTTCTTGTGGAAATAGTTTTCTGCAAATGTTGATAAACATATGTCTGCTAGCATTAAGATGTTTGTACTGCCAATACACGTTGGGTTTTATTTAAAGAATTTCTTTAAAATGTTTTTTTTTTACATTGTATACCAATAACGCAATATTTGCTATCAGAAAACCCCCGACTAAGACTCGCCTACGACCCGATCTTTTAGGATTGCTTTGTAATTTACATTTTTGAAAGTCTTTCAACAGTATACACAGCAAATTCTCTCTTTTTTAACTAACTTTCCGAATAATATACCTAAAGCATTTGAATTGACAAAGGCTATGCTAATATTTTTACCATTCAAGTTTATTTAATATTCTAATAAATAGCGCAACCCTCCAAGTTTATGACTACTTTTCATGAACATATGATCTAAAGAATAAGCTCTGACGCAATGTCATATAAGGATATTATAATATTCATTAAAAAAATTGTTATTTTTGCATATATGTTACATTTTACAGTGTTTTGTGGCTCAAAAGAAAGACAATTAAAAATTATTTCATATTATATAGTTTAAATTACATAAGATAACCTAGAAATAGTAAAAAATTCCCTTTCTTTTTTTGTCGCAAAAGAGAATTCAACAAAGATTTTCATTAAAAAACACCTTAGTGTAAAAATTAAAAAGTTTAAACATGGTCACAAAAAGATTCAATTAGTTTATCAAATGTTTCATTTTCAGCAAATGACGATTAATCTCTATTACAAAGAATAAAGTGTAAAAAGATATTCTCGTTTTAATTTTAAGCAACTTAAAATGCATTTTAATACCTTTTAATGATTTTTTTTTTAAACATCATTTTATAAAATGTTATTGATTTTTAAAGTTATATATTAGAATGTTTTTAAATTTTGTTAACATTTTGTTTTAAATGTAGAAAATTGGTAATTCTAAAAATTCAAAAAATGATTTTATTAAATTTTCATCACTTAAATTGCATGTTTGATGAAATTTTCAACTGATAATTCAAGAAAAATCGTTTAAGTTTTATTATATTTTACTTTGAAATGTTAAAAAAATATATTATTGTCAAAAATGTGGAAGTTATACTTTCCTCAAAAAAAGGCCTAAAACATGCAAATTAACACGTGTAATGAGATTTTTTTTCTTTCAGGTTTAATTTTAAGTAATTATTGATATTTTTTGTAAAAAGGATTTTATATAAAAAGTTTTAAAACTCGAGTTATGTAGTGGTTCTAAAAAAGGTTGCGAATTTATGCAATTTTCTTGCAAAAAAAATTTTCTAGGATTTTAAAAATAGCAAAGGGTGTTATTAGACGTACTTACAGATACAATTGCTAAGTCATTTTGGCCAAACACTAAAATAAAGTTTTGACATCTGAAGGTCCAGCCGTGATTAGCTTGCATAGAGAATATGTACAATATTTTTATTCCTTGATAATTTCAGCCATCAGTCATGAATAGAAATTGAAAATCTTGAAAACCTAAAAATCTAGGAATCGATCTAACACCCCAATTAATAAACAAATCTTAATTAACCCTCACAGATCGGGCCCCAATTCCCACCTTAATAGATTTTTTTTTTTGGGGGGGGGCTAATTTAGCCCCACCTCTTTATCTCGGCTCCTGTTACAGATAGAAACATAAATTTTTTTTTCTGGTGGTTTATGTGTATTTTTAGAGTCATAGCGGCCAGACCGCTCCTTAGCCGCTTTTTAGCGGCCAGTCGCTAAATATTAAAAATAAGCTGTAGAGCTGCTAATTTTAAAGCTAGGATAACCAAATTTTAGGACGAAGTTTTATTTTTTACAAAAAAAAATTACTTTTTCTTACCATCGCTGAAAAACGGAAAATAATGGAAACTGCCATATTCAGCAGCTACGGCGGTAAAACGGCAGTTGGCGGCGCCAATTAATATTTTCATCTATTTATGAAATGTGCATAAAAAATGCAGCTCTGCTCTGTTATTCTGGTAAATGTTCGCAAAGCTAAAAAAAGAAATTGGAAAACTTACTTTTGTAATATTCTTCTTGCAGAACTATTTTTGTAAACCAGGCGGAGACAACTTGCACTTTTATTGGGTAACATCCAAAATATGGTTCCTTCAACTCTAGCAAGTAATAACAAACCAAATTAATATATGATACAGTCACTATGAAAGCATAAGTAACTTTGACCATTGTATCTATGGCTTTACTACATAAGGTTATACCCTACAAACATTTCTTAACCTTAAGTTTTTAAAACAGCCAAACAGGTCTAAATTTAAGGGTTAGTCGTTGTTGAGCCCTGGTTATAAAAGAAAAAATAATTGTTTTTTGAGGCAGTCTGTTAAAAGGTATTTTTTTTGTCAAGGAAATTCGAAACTTTTAGATTAGCCATATCTTTAATGGTTACTTCTTGTGTTATAAAGACTTTTCAATCTGCACTACAAAAACAAATGACAAAAATAACAAAACCTTGGCCACTCAGCAAAAATATTTAAAGGATCCCCCAAAAGGATCAATTCCGCGTAGCTTATAGTTTCTAACTGGGACAGGTAGCTAAATATCTCACTCTGCTCCTGGATAGCTCCTGCAACAAATGGATTTATTATGACTATTATATTTATTATATTTTTGGTAACATAAAATGATTTGTTTGTGTAAAAAAATATTTTTAACCAAAGGTGGTTGATTTCTTAAAAAGTTGTATACAAATCAATATCTAAAGAAGGAGTCCTAACTTTTGTGATATTTTATAACACTTAAATAAATTTATATTTTTTTTATTATAGTTTTATTACTTTTTTTTCAATTTTGCTTAGAATAGATTCTTAATATTTTTCTCATTCTAAAGGTATATATGTACACATATTTTTTATGCCTGTGTTAGGATGTATCTAAGTTCAAAGTTTTGCCTAAATATGGGTATGATACATAACTGAGAGTTGGAATTTTTTTAATATCTCCATCCTGACGGGCACAGGATGCCAGCAAACCTGACAGGGTCATTCAGATTAAGAGCAAAAATATTTTTTACCTAAAAAAAGCATTTAATCTTACCAAAATACTAAAATATCCTCTAGCATTAAATCCTCGCATGAAATATAGGTGTCAATTTCAGGTTCCTGTTATGATCCTGCAGGTCCTGATCCTCCAGGTCTACAGAAATCTTTAAAAGGCTACTGTGACCGCAATTTTTATTTAGAGACTTCAATTTTTAAACTTAAGCTTTGATATATTTAATATAAAATTTACATAAAGATAAACATTTTCTGCAAAAAAAAATTTTTTCTAGCTTCAAAAAAAAAAAATTACAGCCGTTTGAAATTTTTTAGTAAAGACAGACCTAAAATCAAAGGTTGTTAAATAAATGTGTGAAGAAAGCAAAATTGAATTTGATTCACTTATAGTCGAAAATTCATTATCAAACAGGGGACATGCACAAATTTTTTTAGCTCCTCTGCGACTTGGCCCCTACTGCAGGATGTAGGGGAGAGGTTAGCGATGGAGACTTACCAAAAGACCTGCACATATTATCTCTTTAAAAACTTGCACTTGAACTAGAATTTGCACATTTGTAAATAAAATTAAACACATCAATTTGCACCCATAATATAGCTATTTCATCGTTGTTCATATTTTTCCAGTATGGCTTCGAAACTGATAAATATCCGCTGGATTAGAACCGGTTCTCAGCCGTACCCAAAAATCATGTATGGCATCATATTACAAACAATTTTTCACAAATATTACAATAAAAAAATCATTAAATGAGTACCAGTTTTGTTATCCTGTACCATTGGTCCCTCAGGGCTAACAAAAATGGTGCAAATGTTATAATTTTTCATTTTAATATTCACAGAAAGGTATCTATAATACGATATGATAAACTAGCAGCTTTGCCCCTAGCCTCTAGGGGCTTTAACAAGGATGACAACATCCATAAAAGCAAAGCACTGAAATGGTAGGACAAATGGACATAAACACTTTATAGTGTAAGAACTGAATAATCAGAATATAAATGTATAAGAATCGTAGCAAAATTGTAAGTAAATTTGTTGAAAAACTGCTTGATACAGGGTAATATTTATGGACGTACTTACATTTTTAGGACTTGATTATAGAGTTGCTTCGCTTATAACATTTTACTTTGTTGTCCCAGGAATCAATATACCATAAATCAATCGGATGATTCGATCACATAAAAATTTGTTGTTAAAAAAGTAAAAAAAATCAACATGTTTAAAACGGACGTACGGACATTCTGGTAATGCATATAGAGTTGCTACGCTTTCTAAATCGTAGGAATCACCATATAATATTGATAGGACAATTCTGACATGCCTAAATTAACAAAAAAAGATATCTCTCTGTGCCGGATGGACCTAGGTTTAGATCCATCAGGGTTTAACATTAAGAAAAAAACCTCCCCCACCCCCTCCATCCTTATATGTTGAGGGGAGGGGGGGGGGGGGTAAAAGTGATCAACCAGAAATTTGTGTGAACGCACCGGAAAATATTTTGTTGATAAGCATTAAAATTGAACTTGAAACATTCAAACTTTTGATAAATATAAAAAATGCATTTTTATGATATTCATGATTACAAAAGCTCATAAATTACCCAGCTGCCATATGGATGGACCCTCACTGTTTTAAGTTGTATTTTTGAGCTCAGCACCCATGAAAACCTACCCCTAGACACGTCACAACTACATGTAGCTTACAGTTTTCTATAAAATTATAACAGAGTGGGTTTAAAATTTAGTGGTAAGTAAATTTCTTTTTTTATTACTGTGTTATTAGGTTTTTTTTTGAAAAATTAAGTTTTTTAAAAAACTTTAAGCTATAGGCGTACATAGTAAAAATTTTTTTTCTTCAAAAATTTAAAAAGGTTCATTAGTTTTGATAAAAATCCACACTTTTTAGCCTATACGGTTCAAAAAATCTTTTGATGATTCATATCTGGACATTTTCACTGGATATAACCTCTAGGGGACAGGTACACAAAAGATCTTTTTTGTTAATATAAAAACATTTTTTACCTCTAGAGGACAGGTACACCACAAGGTCTTATTTAAGTGTACCTAAACCTGGATAACCTCTAGAGGACAGGTACACCACAAGGTCTTATTTTAGTGTACCTAAACCTGGATAACCTCTAGAAGACAGGTAAACCACAGGGTCTTATTTTAGTGTACCTATACCTGGATAACCTCTAGAGGACAGGTACACCACAAGGTCTTATTTTAGTATACTTGAACCTGGATAACCTCTAGAGGACAGATACACCAATAAGGTCTCTTTTTAGTGTACCTAAACCTGGATAACCTCTTGAGGACAGGTACACCACAAGGTCTTATTTAAGTGTACCTGAACCTAGATAACCTCTAGAGGACAGGTAAACCACAAGGTCTTATTTTAGTGTATCAAAACCTGGATATAACATCTAGAGGACAGGTACACCACAATGTCTTATTTTAGTGTATATAAACCTGGATAGCCCCTAGAGGACAGGTACACCACAAGGTCTTATTTTAGTGTACCTAAACCTGGATAACCTCTATAGAACAGGTACACTATAAGGTCTTATTTCAGTATACCTAAACCTGTATAACATCTATAGGACAGGTACACCACAAGGTCTTATTTTAGTGTACCTGAACCTGGATAACCTCTAGAGGACAGGTACACCACAAGGTCTTATTTTAGTGTACCTAAACCTGGATGACCTTTAGAGGACAGGTACACCACAAGGTCTTATTTTAGTGTACCTGAACCTGGATAACCTCTAGAGGACAGGTACACCATAAGGTCTTATTTTAGTATACCTAAACTTGGATAACCTCTAGAGGACAGTTACACCACAAGGTCTAATTTTAGTATAGCTAAACCTGGATATAACATCTAGAGGACAGGTACACCACAAGGTCTTATTTTAGTGTACCTAAACCTGGATATAACTTCTAGAGGACAGGTACACCACAAGGTCTTATTTTAGTGTACCTGAACCTGGATAACCTCTAGAGGACAGGTACACCACAAGGTCTTATTTTAGTTTACCTGAACCTGGATAACCTCTAGAGGACAGGTACACCACAAGGTCTTATTTTAGTATACCTAAACCTGGATAACCTCTAGAGGACAGTTACACCACAAGGTCTAATTTTAGTGTACCTAAACCTGGATAACCTCTAGAGGACAGTTACACCACAAGGTCTAATTTTAGTGTACCTAAACCTGGATATAACCTCTAGAGGACAGGTACACCACAAGGTCTTATTTTAGTGTACCTAAACCTGGATATAACTTCTAGAGGACAGGTACACCACAAGGTCTCATTTTAGTGTACCTAAACCTGGATATAACTTCTAGAGGACATGTACAGTGTACACCACAAGGTTTTATTTAGTGTACCTGAACCTGGATATAACCTCTAAAGGACAGGTACACCACAAGGTCTTATTTTAATGTACCTAAACCTAGATATAACCTCAAGATGGGTACTAGGACAAACGTCAGAGAGACAAACGTCAGAGCGACAAACGTCAGAGAGACAAACGTCAGAGCGACAAACGTCAGAGAGACAAACGTCATACTGGACAAACGTCAGACTGTACAAACATCAGAGTGGTACAAAGGTCGGACAAATTAAGCTTTTTGTAAAAGTCTGACGTTTTATAAAAAAAAATTTAAAAATTATGTTTTATAAATTATTCATTGTTTTTGAGGATTTATCAATTTTACAAAGATGTATGGTTGCCAGGGGCGAATTTATGTAATGTTTTTTGTTTTATATTAGAAAAGAAGATTTTATAAGATCAAATATTTCCTCCCTATTTCGGCCTTTTTGTGAGATTAATTTTTCGAAAATGTGAGAAAATTTAGATTATCTTTATTTCTAAACTAAGCCTATATATAAGCAAATATAAAACCACCTGCCAATAAGGGACGGAGCTATAATTATTTGAAGTGAATATTGAAATAACAAAAAAGAGGAGGAGAAATATTATTATGAAAATACTCCAAAAATAAAGAATATAAATAAATAAAACCACATTAAAGTTTAGGGTGGAGTTACTTTGAGGAGAAGAAAAAAAATTAGGGGGGGGGGGGCAAAATGAAATATTTTGCAGCATGGGGAAAAAATAAATCTTTTAGAAGAAATGCCTACCTAAGTAATTAAGCCTGTGGTTAAAGTTAAAGGCATAATAGTTTTTCTTTGGATGCCTTTCTGCCAAAACAAATTAATTTTGATATTTTTAGTAGCAAAGCTACCATATAATTCACTTTGTCTCTCCGTCCGTCCGTCATTATGCACCATAATAAGGTATAAAACAAGGATGACAACATCCATAAGTAGCGAAGCCCAAAAATTCATGGATGGGAATACGGTTGTTTTCTTAAAATGACAGGAAATTTAATTTATATATCCTTAACTTAAAAAATTTGGAAAATCGGACATATACATAAGAGAAATGGAAAAATAAGGAAAAAATTAAAAATAGCCAAAAACCTGTAAAAAAGGCAGTCTGACTGTCATGGTTGTTTTCTTTAAACGACAGGAAATTTATTTTGATATCTATAACTGAAAATTTTTTGGAAATCGGACCATAAACACCAAAGATATGGAGAAAAATGTGAAAAATACAAAAATAGCCTAAAACCTGTTTAAAGGTAGTCTGACGGTCATAGTTGTGTTCTTTAAAAGACAGGAAATTTAATTTTGATTTCTATAACTGAAAAAAATTTGGAAATCGGACCATAAACACCAAAGATATGGAGAAAAATGTGAAAAATACAAAAAAATAGCCTAAAACCTGCTAAAAAGCGGTCCGACCGCCATTGATGTTTTGTAGTTAATTGTGCTCCTTATTAATAGGAATGTTGTCAAAAATTTCAGCATTCTATCTTTCATAGGAGCTGAGTAAATCCCATTTCCCCCATAGCGTTACGGACTGACTGACTGACTGACTGACAGACTGACGGACTGACTGACGGACAAAGTGAATTATAGAGTAGCTTCGCTACTAAAAAGTGAATTATAGAGTAGCTTCGCTACTAAAAATCTATGGTAGTCTGACTGCTTTTAAGCTGCTATTCTTTTTACAACTTTCGACAAGACATGAACCTTTTGCTGTTATGATAAGAGATTATTAAGAAAATATTTTAACAAAAAATTTGTATTCATTTCAACTTTTGAAGTTCTTTTAATATGGATAGAGCTTATTTATAAAAATAGAGTTAAAATCTAATTACATTGTTTTACATATTACTATTGACAAATAAAATTAAATTTGACACACCCTAACACATACTTTAATTTTATAAATTATACATATTTTTTTACTTATCCCAAAAAACATAATATAAGGTATAGTTGTTTAGTATAGTGTTATTTTTAATGTGCAAGAGCAAGGTTTAAAGCAGTACCAAATCTAGGGTGAAAAAACAAACCACGAAAAAGACTAATTGTGTATAATAATTGAAAATGATTTTGACACAACCTACTTTAGTCACATAAAAAATACACACTTCAACTTATCCTACTTACAGTCGTATTTTATATATGCAAGAGCTAGGTTTAAAGCAGAACCAAATCTAAATAAACACTATCTAAGCCTCTAAAATCCTGTTCTTTAAACAACAATATCTCATACTTGACTTCCTTCACCAAAACAATGAATACAAACAAAGATTTTAAGGTTTATAAAAAAACGTCAGACTACTACAAAAAGCTAAATTTGTCTGACCTTTGTACCACTCTGATGTTTGTATAGTCTGACGTTTGTCCAGTCTGACGTTTGTCTCTCTGACGTTTGTCGCTCTGACATTTGTTGCTCTGACGTTTGTCCTAGTACCTAGAGGACAGGTACACCACAAGGTCTTAATTTAGTATACCTAAACCTAGATAACCTCTAGAGGACAGTTACACCACAAGGTCTTATTTTGGTATACCTGAACCTGGATAACCTCTAGAGGACAGGAACACCACAAGGTCTTATTTTAGTATAGCTAAACCTGGATAACCTCTTGAGGACAGGTACACCACAAGGTCTTATTTTAGTATACCTGAACCTGGATAACCTCTAGAGGACAGGAACACCACAAGGTCTTATTTTAGTATAGCTAAACCTGGATAACCTCTAGAGGACAGGTACACCACAAGGTCTTATTTTAGTATAGCTAAACCTGGATAACCTCTTGAGGACAGGTACACCACAAGGTCTTATTTTGGTATACCTGAACCTGGATAACCTCTAGAGGACAGGAACACCACAAGGTCTTATTTTAGTATAGCTAAACCTGGATAACCTCTTGAGGACAGGTACACCACAAGGTCTTATTTTAGTATACCTGAACCTGGATAACCTCTAGAGGACAGGAACACCACAAGGTCTTATTTTAGTATAGCTAAACCTGGATAACCTCTAGAGGACAGGTACACCACAAGGTCTTATTTTAGTATAGCTAAACCTGGATAACCTCTTGAGGACAGGTACACCACAAGGTCTTATTTTGGTATACCTGAACCTGGATAACCTCTAGAGGACAGGAACACCACAAGGTCTTATTTTAGTATAGCTAAACCTGGATAACCTCTTGAGGACAGGTACACCACAAGGTCTTATTTTAGTATACCTGAACCTGGATAACCTCTAGAGGACAGGAACACCACAAGGTCTTATTTTAGTATAGCTAAACCTGGATAACCTCTAGAGGACAGGTACACCACAAGGTCTTATTTTAGTATAGCTAAACCTGGATAACCTCTTGAGGACAGGTACACCACAAGGTCTTATTTTAGTGTACCTGAACCTGGATAACCTCTAGAGAACAGGTACACCATAAGGTATTATTCTAGTATACCTAAACCTGGATAACCCCTAGAGGACAGTACACCACAAGGTCTTATTTTAGTGTACCTGAACCTGGATAACCTCTAGAGGACAGGTACACCACAAGGTCTTATTTTAGTATAGCTAAACCTGGATAACCTCTTGAGGACAGGTACACCACAAGGTCTTATTTTAGTGTACCTGAACCTGGATAACCTCTAGAGAACAGGTACACCATAAGGTATTATTCTAGTATACCTAAACCTGGATAACCCCTAGAGGACAGTACACCACAAGGTCTTATTTTAGTGTACCTGAACCTGGATAACCTCTAGAGGACAGTTACACCACAAGGTCTTATTTTAGTTTACCTGAACCTGGATAACCTCTAGAGGACAGGTACACCACAAGGTCTTATTTTAGTGTACCTAAACCTGGATAACCTCTAGAGGACAGGTACCTCACAAGTTCTTATTTTAGTGTACCTGAACCTGGATAACCTCTAGAGGACAGGAACACCACAAAGTTTAATATCTGTAAATGTAAATATTTATAAATGTTATATTTAGGTCCCTGTATTGGATATAAGATAATACCTGCAGTGAAATCTTTACCTCCTCCCAGTAGTAATAATCCTATAACTTCACAACAACAACAAAATCCAGGTAATAAAAATAAAATAATAGGATGTCTATGGGGGGGGGAGGATAAAGTTTTTAATTAGAAGATAGAAATAAAAAAGCTTGGACGTCCTTGCCTTTATGATATAAGGATTACCCCCACCCCCCCACCCCCCACCCCCCCATAAATGAATTTAAGAGGCACTTCCAACATTTTTAATTTTACATCCCCCTCTCTCCCCCACCCAATGACCCTATATTCCACAAAAAATTTGATGGAGGGGGGAATTATTTTGTAAATTAATTTTGTAAACAAAAGGGACTATACCCTAATATTGTAATTAATAATGATATTTTTATTTTACCAAGGACAAGGAGTTACTGTTCAGCACAGCACAGGGACTCAACTACATCATCTACAACCAATACATATGCAGCATAGATAGATACATAGAAACACTGTGGGGCAAATACATACATAATACATATACACTGCACTGTGGGGCAAATATATACATATTACAAGGGTTACTGTTCAGCACAGCATAGGAACTCAACTACATCATCTACAACCAATACATATGCAGCATAGATAGATACATAGAAACACTGTGGGGCAAATACATACATAATACATATACACTGCACTGTGGGGCAAATACATACATATTACAAGGGTTACTGTTCAGCACAGCACAGGAACTCAACTTCATCATCTACAACCAATACATATGCAGCACAGATAGATACATAGATACACTGTGGGGCAAATACATACATAATACATATACAATACACTGTGGGGCAAATACATACATAATACAAGGGTTACTGTTCAGCACAGCACAGGAACTCAACTACATCATCTACAACCAACACATATGCAGCATAGATAGATACATAGAAACACTGTGGGGCAAATACATACATAATACATATACAATGCACTGTGGGGCAAATACATACATATTACAAGGGTTACTGTTCAGCACAGCACAGGGACTCAACTACATCATCTACAACCAATACATATGCATAAATAGAAAAATATGAGGTCAATGAAAATGGCCAAATATCCATCAGAGTGAGGAGCAAATGGATGAAAGTAACTCAACATTATTCAAAAAAGACTGACATTCAACCAAGTGAAATGATTTACACATACTCTAATTATAAACTTCAAACAACTGTAGAGGATTTGTATTCTCGCTCGTAAATTGGTATATAGTTATAAAGTTATGTAGATACTACTGACACTCTAAATTATTTTCTCTGTTATTTGTTTTACAATACAACACACACACACACTCACGCGAGCGTCTCCTCAACATAATCACATTACACTTCCCCTTACACTTTTTTTTACTCAAACGCACACACACATAAAATTCCTCTTTTCTTTACCACACGCACGCACACGCACGCACACATACATTTATAATTATATACTCACACTTACATTTATTTGTATTTCTAATTTTTTTATCATTTATAATTTAATTACAATGTTTTTGTCAATCACTAAAAGTTTATTTTTTCTTAGTAAAATGGCTTATATTCTACTTTTCGTTTTGTTAATCGTTAATGTTTTTTTTCAAACATTTATTCTACTTATGGTTTTTATTCATTTTCATAAGTTTAATTTTCTTTTTCTTAACCCTTACTTTAAAATACATTTTTTTGGATATCTTTTGCTTAAAATGTTTTATAAATGGAGCAAAATAGGATTCTGAATTTTGAATTAAACAGTAACTTTTTCTCAATTTTAAATAATGAAACGATAAATGAAGATTTATTATTTAATCCATATGAAAATATTGATATAAAATGCCAATACTTTGATATTTGTAAAGTTATAAACCACTTAAAATCAAAGAAAGGTTTAAAAATTATAGGTTTAAATATTCAAAGCCTTCAATCAAAATTTATTGATTTTCAAGAATTTGTTGATGAATTCTTGAGGCAAGGTTGTTATCTTGACATTATATGCTTAGGGGAAATCTGGAATATAAAAAATGATGATTATGTTAAACTAAAGGGGTATGATTTTATATACAAATGTCGATCTCAATCTAATGGAGGTGGGGTTGGTATATATATAAAAAAAGGTATTGCATTCAAGGAAATAAAAGCTTTATCTAGATTTGAGGAAAAAATAATTGAAAGTTTAACCTTAGAGATTAGTATTGGGAAAAATGATAAAATATTTCTAACAAACGTCTATAGATCAAATTGTAAACATCCTAATCTAACTGAAAGTGAGCAGTTAGACAGGTTTATCAACTTGTTCTCTGACTTACAAGCAGATCTAAATAGCCGCAGATACCCTTCCTATATTATTGGGGATTTAAATTTTGATCTATTAAAATTTGAACAACATGATAAAACTAGATCACTACTTGAAAATAGCTTTGCAAATGGTTTCTTAGAATTAATCTCATTGCCAACTAGGATCACTCATACAAGTGCTACTCTCATAGATCATATTTATACCAATGATAATAAAAATAAGTTTGAGTCATTTATTATTACAGCAGATATTTCTGATCATTTCCCTACTTGCACTATTATTCTTGACAAAGTTAAAGAGTCTGGTCCTGTTTTTATTCAAACTCAAAATTTTAGTGAGGAAAATATTTCCTCTTTTAAACATGATATGTTAAATGCTGATTGGAGTTCTGTGTCTAATAATTACAGTGCTCAAGATGCATATAATAAATTCTATAGTATTTTTAATGAGTCATACTCAAGACATTTCCCATTTAAAAAAGTTAAACTAAATAAAAATATTCATAAAGTTGAACCTTTTATGACAAATGCTTTGCTTAAATCTAGAAAGACAAAATTTGAGTTATATGACATTAAACTTAGAGAACCAACTCAAGAAAACATTTCTAAATACAATGAATATAGAAAATGCTATAATAAAGCAATTAAAACAGGAAAAAAATTGTATTTTCAAAAATCTTTTGAAGAAAATAGGAATGATTTGAGAAAAACATGGTCAATATTAAGGGAAGCAATAAGGAAGCAAAATGACAAAAGTTCAGTCATAACTGAAATTTTTAGTGATGGGGTTTGCTATAAGGAGGGGAAAGATATTTCTAACAAATTTAATGAATTTTTTACAACCATTGCAGATGATATTACAACTAAAATAAATCCATCAGATAGAGACTGCACTTATTATACCACTGCATCTGACTCCATATTTTCATTTACTCATATTCAGCCTAAAGATATAGTAACAATTGTAAATGGTCTAGAGTCTAAATCAAGCCAAGACATGCTAGGTGTTTCTAATAAACTTATGAAAAAAATCATTGAAAATATTGCTATTCCTCTCACTCACATTATAAATTTATCCTTACAGTCAGGCAACATTCCAAATGAGCTCAAAATAGCCAAAGTTTTGCCAATTTTTAAACTTAAAACAAAAGAATCGGATCTATTAAGTAACATGTCTAATTATAGACCAATAAGTCTTTTGCCAATCTTCTCAAAAATTCTTGAAAAAATAGTTGCAAATAAACTTACTGCATATCTTGATGAAAATAACCTTATTTACAAACATCAATATGGCTTTCAGAAAAAAAAGTCAACCATACAGCCCATTTTTCATCTAATAAATGAAATTGTAAAGAATAGTAATGATAAAAAGTATACAGTTGGAGTCTTTTGTGATTTACAAAAAGCTTTTGATTGCTGTTCTCATAGAATCTTGCTGGACAAACTTTCTAAGCTTGGAATCAATGGTACAGAATTGACATGGTTTAAAAATTACTTAGCAAATAGACAACAATTTGTTTACATCAACAATGAAAAGTCTGATATGAAATATATTAACAAAGGTGTACCTCAAGGTTCTATTTTAGGACCCTTACTATTTTTAATTTATATCAATGACTTAGCTAAATGTACTACTCTATTTACATTACTTTTTGCTGATGATACCAGTTTTTTAATTTCGGGTAAAAACCTTCATGATATTATTGATATTCTTAATATTGAATTAAGAAAAATAACTTATTGGTTTAGAACTAATGAGTTAAGCCTACATCCATCAAAAACTAAATTTATGATATTTACAAAAGATGAATCAACAATTGACTTTGATAGCATTAGTATTAATCTTGATCACAATAATGATAACCAAAATGATCCAAATTTGGTACACAAACTTTCATATGTCAACTCAAGGAGTGAAACTCCTGCAATTAAATTTCTAGGTGTTTATCTAGATCCTAAATTAAACTTAAAATATCATATTGATATGATAAATAAAAAGATTTCACGCTCATTATTTGCTATAAATGCTGCAAAACATATTATTGGTGGAAAAGCATTGCAAACTCTATACAATTCACTTGTCCATAGCCATCTTACATATTGTGCCCCAATTTGGGGAAGTGCAGCAGCATCAACTCTTGATAAAATTGTAAAACAGCAAAAAAAAGCACTGAGAATAATCACCAACTCAAAATATAATGCACATACTACAATTTTATTTAAAAATTTAGAAATTCTTCCTGTAACTCAACAAATTGTCTATTCTAAATTACAATTTATGTTTGATTACGTTAATCATAGGCTTCCATGTTCTTTTGATAACATATGGATTAGAAATAGCACAAGAACAACAAGAGTCCTTAGAAATAATCAACAGTACAATGTTCCATTTGTTAGACTTGAGACATTTAAAAAATTCCCTTACTCTGATCTACCAAAGTTATGGAATGAAATCATTATTCCTAATACTAATCCTAATCCTGAATATGAAAATAATAATAATAATGACGAGGTTATTTATACTTTTAGCACAGTTATGTCAAGAAAACAATTTTGTATGAAACTCAAAGATTTTTTGTTGGAAAAACTTAATTTTATTTGTAATAGAGAAAACTGTTCTGAGTGCATAAACAGATCTTGAAAATTGATTTCATAAAAAACCTAGTGATTTTTTTAAGTAGGGGGGGGGGGTTGTCTTTTGGCGGGGAGGGGAGTGTTGTTTTTTGGCGGGGAGGGGAGGGTTGAATATAGGGCAAAGCTCAAAGTGGCATTCTATAAAAAAATATTATTTTGAATTGAGAAATTTCTGTTTTTTTTTGAAAAATAATACAATGACAAAGGCTTGACGTATTGCTTTTTTTTTCCTTTTTATGTTTTTTTTCTTTTTCCTTTCTTTTTATAAAAACTTTACTTATTAATCTTCAATGATATTTTAAAACTTGAAATATGGTATTAAAATTATATACAACAATGATCTATCTTATTATTTTTCCTTTTTATTCTCTTTACTTTCATATTAATTTTGTTTTATTTTTCTCTAAATTCCTTCACATATTTTTTTTTCATTTTTCTTATTATTTACTGATTTCTCTAACATAATATAAATGTTTATTTGTGTTTTTTTTTACTTTTTTTTACCATCCTCACAACTCAATTTAACTAAATTAAAGTTTCAATTTTCCCTTTCACATTTAATTTGTTTTATATTCTTTTTTTTCTTTTCGTCTTCTTTAAAAAGGGGCTTCAGGAATCAAATACACTATCCCCATTTTGGTCAAGATAGTACTCCTGTAGCTCCTGGTGCATATCCTGAAAATTTTACTTCTTTTCCACCAATTTATATTTAGTTAATAATTAATCTCTTAGTATATATTATTTTATTTTGTATGAGACTAAACATCATAATGTAAACTCTAAATTGTCGATAGATAGCAGCAATTTAGAGTATTGTATGTGCTATCTCCTAAGCTAGGGGGTACCTGGCAGCACCAAATAAACATTATTATTATTATTAGATAGATACATAGAAACACTGTGGGGCAAATACATACATAATACATATACACTGCACTGTGGGGCAAATATATACATATTACAAGGGTTACTGTTCAGCACAGCACAGGAACTCAACTACATCATCTACAACCAATACATATGCAGCATAGATAGATACATAGAGGCACAATGGGGCAAAATAACATTTAATTATGTAAATGCATATTTTGTTGTTTTTGTGTAGGAAAATTAGGCTTTTGGGTCAAGAAATTCATTTGATTTTTTTTACATGTTTAGAAGTAAAAACCCTGTATCCCCATTTCCCTTGGGAAAAAGAAGGGTGGGGGGGAGGGGGAACAAAAGTAGAACTAGCAATTATGAAAATAGTGTCATCACTTACAAAACCATTGTTTAATACTGACATTGCCCCAATGTGCACTTTTATCTCATCGTGTTATAGACAGCTTTCCGCGGATATTAAAATGAAAAATTATATGATTAAAACCACCCCAATATGGGTTATAAGCCCAGTTCAACAAAACCCATTTATTTTATAATTTTTATATCAATATTCGTGGAAAATTGTCTAAAATACATTGCTATACATGATAACTTAGTATGGCTGAGAACCAGTTCTAATCCACCGGATATTAATCAGTTTCGAAGCCATACTGGAATTATATTTATATTTTGTAAATAATAATTATGCATTGTCTAATACATATATGTAAATATTTGAAATAAAATAGATATTAATAGGGATCTAAAGGGATAAGACAATGACCGATAAATTAAATGACGTCCCCAAGGAGGAAATTCATAGGACAATTCTAACAAATTACGTACTGATAGAAAAGCTTTGATTTTATACATACGATGCAATTTGAAGATTTTTAATAAAAATTTAGAACATTTTTTTTCAAAAATAAATTATTTAATAAAGTTTTATTTCAACCCATTCTTAGTAGATTTTAAATTCAAAAATTAGTCCCCAAAGTTTTATAAGAACCTTTTATTATTCGTTGGCTCAACAACTTTCGGACTTTTCTTAAATGTACATTGGTTGGTTTAGTAAGTTGAGTGTCCGACCGTTGCAACCATTAATTTTAATCTTTAATAAGGGTAATGTTATGTATCATCATTGGGGATGTACATTAATTTATCGGCCATTGTCTTATCCCTTTAGATTCCTGACATTATCTTATTGGTTGGCCAAATAACTTTGGGGACATGTATAAACTAGCAGTATTAAAACTTTTCTTTCAATAATATAAATCTACAGAAAAGTGGTACTTATGTCATATCATAATTGGGGTTGTGCATCAATATAACGCCGATTGTCTTATCCCTTTGTATCCCTGATTAATATTTTCGTATCTGAGGCCAACTGTCTATAAAATTATTTTGAACATATTTAATGAATGTTAAAAAACAATCTGAGGTGGATTCTCAAAAAACATCTTGGCTCACTGCCTCACTAAAAATTAGTGAGGCTTGCTAAAAACCTACAAAATCGCATTAATAATCTACAAAAATTAAACAAAATCTTATGTTAATAATAACCCTTTTATGATTTTATTTAATTTTTGTAGATTTTTTATGCGATTTTGGAGGATTTTCCACAAAAAATTTTAGTGAGGCAGTGAGCCAAAAAGTTTTTTTAAGAATCTATCTCTGATATAGCCAAGATCTAACAATAATTACATAACACTTTTAAGCTTTAATTATTTTTTTCGCGCATTTACCTAAGCTGCGCTATCACTTTATACTTTAGGCTATTCCAGATTATATGTATAAAAATGTACTTAGAACTAGTTAGAATGTTTGTATTATAATATATTTGTAGCATAGCTGCTCTACAATTAAAAGAAGAACGTTCGTATCTTCTTCTTAAGTTTGGTTTATTACAGAGATTAAATGAAAAATATCTTTTACTATAATTGAATTTATTTATTAATAGTTATTCATTATATTTAACCGTACTATTGATCATTCTATCTATAATACAAAGTAGAACGATGTCTGTTTGTCCGTCCGTCCCTTAAGATCTTGGTAACCACTGAACCGATCGGATTCTACTCTTCAGGGTATATACCTGTGGATGGTTTTAAGCTATTTTCTTGGATGAAAAGTCCCCCCAATAAAATAAAACTAAAATTAAAAAAGGGGAGTCGACTAACCACCCCCCCCCAAAAAAAAAATCCCCTCCCTTTTTCTTTTAAATCTAAAATACGAAAAATCTGGTTGATCAGGGGCGAAACCGCTAGTTATTATATAATTCAATTACGTTTAAAATAGTATAAATAGTTATTTTTGTTGTGCTACTTATAGACTTGATTGTCATTGTTTTAAAATGCTCAATTTATTTAAATTATGTATATAAATAAATATACATATGTATATAATATATCATTAATACCTAATTATAGTTCATATGTTTATTTAAAGCAAAGCTTTTCTATGATTAGGGTTGGTCCGTACGTAACGGTTAGCTCTTTTCGTTAATTTAGACATTTTAGAATTGTTCTATAGATTTCAAACTTTGCATGGTGATACCTATATTAGTTAGGTACGATTTCGAAAGCGTAGCAACATTCTAATCGTTATCAGAAAGTCCGTACGTCCATTTTAAACATATTGATTTTTTAACTTTTTAAACAACAAATTTTTCTGTGGTAGAATAATCCGAAATATCTAATTTTTAAAACTGATTCAGAGGACAATAAGGCACAATGTTATAAGCGAAGCATCTTTATAACGAGGTCCAAAAAATGTAAGTATGTCCTTAAACATTATCCTGTATATAACCATTTACAACCATAACAAGTTTACTTAAAATTAAATCTGTTTCCACTTTTATACATTTATATTTTGTTAATTGTTATTGTTCGTTTGTCCTTCTGTTTTAGAGCTTCGCTTTTATGGATGTTGTCATCCTTGCTTTGTTTAGTTTTATTTAAGTAAGGGGTGATCGTATATTTATTAAAGACACATTAATTACGTGAAGTTTTAATTCCTGTTGTATAAAGTAGTAAGCTTTTTTGTCTGTAGCGAATCTTAAATCTCCCCTCCCTCCTTATGTGTTGAGGGGGTTATCAGTGCTCGACCAGAAATTTGTGTGAAATTACCGGAAATATTTGATTTTGTTGATAAG